>NW_022111357.1:44090089-44091861 GCF_000313985.2 Echinops telfairi
CGGACTGCTGGGTCCCAGGTGACGGGGCAAAGCCCTTCATCCGGGTCCTAACACGCGGGATCGGAGCCAGGTGCCCCAGTGCACGTTTCCTCGGGACCCCACACACTGCACAGCTTAGCAGTTGTTCCACTTGCCCGGGGCGGCCCAGTGACAGCCCTGAGTCCTGCATCCCAGAGGGCTAGGAAGTCAGTTTCCCCCCTGGTGGGGGCTGAGTGTCACTTACATGGCATCTTCCCCCACCGCGTGCTGGGTGCTCAGAGAAGCAGGTTCCTGAACATTGGCTCTCTTAAGCCACCCCAAGCCTTGACAGTATTGGTGTGCTTGCTTGGAACTTGTCGCCCCCTTCTCTCTGATCCCCTCCACGCCCCAGCTGCCCAGCCCAGTCTAGCACCTCAAGGGGACCAGTCAGGACCCCCGGACCCTTGCTGGTGATATGGTGGGACCCAGCCTTTGGGGTCACTGTGGCTGGGGTGCTTCTGAGAGTGCTCAGGCCTCTTATCTGAATCTCATCCCTACGAGGGTCCCAGAGGCTGGGGCTGGATATTGGGGCCTGAGAGCTGCTTAATGGTTCCTGCTGTCCCTGAGGCCTGGCATGACCGTGACTGCCTGCACTGTCCTTCAGGCCTGCGGGGAGCCAACGCTGGGCCCCAGGGCGGGCAGGGCACCAGCCTGGGGCTGGCCTCGTCCCCTTTACCGACAAGAGACTGCCTGCCACTGTCCTGGGTTTTCCTACATGCATTTGATGTTGACATTTTTATGCATAATCTTTGAACAAGTAGGATTGCCTGTCACTGAAAGTGTGGGATAAGGACTGGGCTTTCTGCTCCCCTAAAGATTGACAGTCTTGGGAAGCCAAAGGGTAGTTCTAGTCTGCCCTGTAGGGTTGCTAGGATTAAATGATTTAGAGATATGTAAATGTTATATATATACAAATAAACTTGTATATGACAAGGTTTATAACAAAAACCAGCAGTCCCTGTCTCACTCCTTCCCCAGCCTGTGCCCTCTGCCCCCAAGACATGGACCCTGGCTCCTTTAGTAACTTCCCCGGGTGGCCCTTGCTGTGTTTCTAAGCAGCACGCCCGGACTACTTACAGGCGGTGGTGTTAGGAAATCGTGTTGATTTCCTTTTCCGGAGGACCCAAGCTGGCCCAGACTCCTCCTCCAGGGCTGCCCAGCGCCCTGAGCCAGTGTGTGTGCCCCTGCAGTTGTGCTCACACGGCCCCTTGCGTGTCTCAAGTCCAAGTTCTCCCCCACCCCACCCCCCCGCACAGCTCCTGGCTGCCGGGCTCCAGTTTTGCATGTACACTCTGCCGTGGATTTCCTCAGCCCCCAGGTCTTTAAACACTCCGCAGGGCAGTTCTGCAGGTCACTCTGGTCACCTTGGCATCACCCTCCTGGATCTGGCTGGCTCCCAAAGGCGGGGTCCCACTATGTCTCCAGCAGGGGCTGGTGTCTTGCTGGGCTAGCTGGGAGCCCTGAGAGCTTCCCACACTTGAGTCTTCTTGGGAGCTTGTTTTGTTTTGTTTCCTTTTTTAGCTGATCCCTTGCTCCTGGAATCCATGTTTTCCTTGATGTATTTATTTTTTTAACTCGTAGTCCTGCCTGGGATAGCTTTCTGAGAAAGCACGCATGGACGGTCGAGCACGGAATCCGAGTCATAGAGTCTCCATTTCTGAATGGTCCTTTCAGAGGCCTGAGGGATGGAGATATATCCAGCGGCTAGCCTGCATCCAGGGACCGCTCCAGGTCCTCCAGGACTCCCTCATTAC
>NW_022111357.1:44093313-44101167 GCF_000313985.2 Echinops telfairi
CGGTGTGTCACTGGCTGTCCTGACCGTTGATACAGTGTGTCACCGGCCGTGCTGACCGCCGAGACAGTGTCACCGGCCGTGCTGACCGCCGATACAGTGTCACCGGCCGTGCTGACCGCCGATACAGTGTCACCGGCCGTCCTGACCGCCGATACAGCTGCTTCAAGAATATTGCTTGTGGATCCAAGCAAAAGGAGATGCTTGGCAGCTCCATTTTGTCCCTCTGGAGAAATCCTGACGTGGGTCCCCTTGTGAGGGTGGCTCTCCTCACGTTGAACTGCCGGCCGTCCTGACTGTCTGCAGCTTTGATTCCCCTCAGTAAGTGCTCCGAGCCCTCTTTACTTTCCGCAAGTGACGTTGGGCTATCTGCCTATCGAAGTTTGCCAACAAGCCTCCCTCCAACCACGCTGCCGCCAACTTCTGCCTGTTGTCCAGGTCGGGGCTCGCGAGCTGCAGCTCCTTTGCTGTGTATGTGTGGCTCTGAAACAGAAAAATTGCCAAGGATATTATTCAGCTCATGGTGATTTCATTTGTCTGTAAAAATACATTTATGGCTCTTGAATGATTTTTAAATTGTTGTCCGGGACAGGATTGGCTCTCCTGTCTCAAAAGCTTGCCGACCCCTGTCCAGACTAAGGCTGGAAGAGCCTTAGTAAATAAATTATAGCACCACAAACTCACTCATTGTTTAACACTGCCCTGGTGGTGTAGCAGTTACTCACTGGGCTGTGATATGCATGGTCAGCAGTTCAAAACCGCCAGCAGCTCTCAGATAGTTAAGGTTTATTGTGCCAACCTGGCCGATAAACACATGTGGGATTAATTGAAGGGTGGAGAGAGAAATGGCTCTGTGAGCCTTGCCTAGTTCTTGGGTTTCTTGCTTTCTGATGGTCAGACCAGGGTGCCTTAGCCAGTTCCCTGCTTCACCTGGCCAGGCTCACTTCCTGCAGGACATCCCCAAGTAGAAGCCACATGGAGCTACCCCGATGCAGCCCTGGGTGCTGGAGCAGCCGTGTGGGAGACCCCTGCCAGCACTGAGATGCTTACACACTCACTGACTTGGCTTTCCTCCTGCAGTCGGCATCATTGCGTCTGTTTTGTGAGATGGAGGAGGACTTGGTAGATTGGTGTCAGACATATAGGCTAACGTTGGACTTGTGGACTTGGGCAGCACTGGGTTGGGATGCTTTCTTAACGTGCACTTACCCTTTATATAAAACTCTGTCTTATGCACATAGGAGTTTCTGTGGAATTGTTTCCAGAGTCTACCCAGACTCACACGATCTCCGAGGAGAAAGACGGGGTTTCTGCTCCCAACGACAGTCACAGCCACGGAACCCGCAGGGCGTTGCTGTGAGTCAGCAGGACTCAGGACAGCGAGTGAGCAAACACTGCCTTGAGTTCTCCGTGTCACGTGAGCCCCTCCTCCCAGCCTCCCAGGGCAGTCCCCATAAGCCATCTGTGTTTACGTGGCCAGGACCACGTCAGGCTGCCGAGCCCTGAATCCTGGGGAGAACTTGGGTTACCTGCGCCTTCATTTTGTTTGGTTTGCTGCCTCAGGCACGATTGCCATCATTCCCTATCTCTTTCTTGGATAGCATCATTTTCTGTGCCTTGGTCTCGATTTCAACACCAAGTGTCTGCCCAATGCCCAGAAGCTTCTGGGGCTTTGTCATTTCATCCGGTTGGGGAAATCTCCCCCAGGGCTTCTGTCTGGCTCTAGCGAGGCTGGTCACCCAGCGCATCTGGTGCACATCTGTCACCCTGGAATCTCCTATTTCCCAGGGGATTTGCTCAGCCTCTCTGCTGCCTCCTCTGCTCCCTGTCTTGTGAGTCCCGGGCTCACTTTCTCACTTTGAAAGGGCACATAGCCCTGTGGCTTCTGCAGAAAAGCAGGATGAGAGGTGAAACTTTGAACCTTCTGTATCTGAAGACAAATTCATTCACCCCTGTTGGGCGGTGGATAGTCGGGCTGGGTATGGGAAACGATTCCCTGTCTGGCTTTTGCAGTGGTTGTGCATACCATCGGGCTCCCCGGGTTGCTGTGTAGAACGTGGAACCCTTTGTGAGCCCTCGGTCGTCAGAGACAACCTTTCCCTGGTTCTCTTGAAGGTTATTGTTTTCTTAGTATAAATCGTCGCTTGCTTTAAGAATATTATTTTTATAGAATCCTGTTTTTGTTCCATGTAGGTAATAGCATCTCTCCCCTGAATATATGAATGAATAAATGAATGAATGAGACTTTTTTTTCCCACTAGTCCCCCTGCCCAATCTGGTGTTTGCTTCTTCCAAATTGATTTTTGTTTCTGTTTTGTTTGTTTGAGCTTTGATTTCTCATGGGAATGGATTGCCTCTGGTGGTATTAATGTCTGGTGGCATTCAGGAGTGTGTTCTATACTCCAGAATCGAAGGTCACCCAAGCCACCCAGAGTGTGTGTTGAAGGCCATAAAGACTCTCAGCCTTGAAACGGCTGAGAAGTCTCACGACCCAGGTGTCAGTATCTGCTGTTTGCGTCTGCGGTTTGACATTGAGACTGAGAAAAAGAACACGGATGTATGCAAGTTCTGGGAAAACAGAATGTTTAATTTTTACCAAAGACTCCTTGACTTGGCAGAACATAGAGTTTCTGATATATTGTCATAATGGACTAATTGTAACCCCGGGTTGTTTCTGCATGAATAAAAGGAAGATGTAGAATAAACTCGGGGCTTCAGTATTCACTGGTGCCCTCCCAATACTTTCTGTCTCTCTTTTTTTCCTTGATCCTCACTCCCCATTTCAGGACCATTCGACTTGTCAACAGGCCCCGACAGTGTGTCCTATACTCCAGAATCGAAGCGTACCCACGCCACCCAGTCTGAGTGCCCCGTTCTAGGAGAAGAGCAGGACTCACTCTGGAAACACGCTGGTTCAAGGTCACGCTGTCAACTTGAAGCAAACAAAATACTGAACTGTCAGTTAAATTTTAATTTCAGATAAACAATGGATAGTCGTGTGTGTGTTTAGCTTATGTTCTCTGTAATATTTAATCTGGCAATGTAGCTCTCAGTCCTTGGTAGGAAAGGTACATACATCTGTACATACCAGATCGTGAGAAAGATGCTATTGCGATCATTTGCAACGAGATGCATGTGCCAACTTGATAAGACCTTCACTGGCCAAAGATGGGGCACCGTGAGCATCCAAAGGAATAATTAACACGTTGGATTGAAACACACACACTATTTTGAAATCTATTGTTCAGCCTTGGAGAATGCTGAGGAATTCAAGTCCTGAGTTCTCTAACTTGCCTGAGGATTTGACTAGATTCTTCTGTTGTGTGAGTGGGAATATTTCCAAGCAGATTGGGGAAATTTGTACCTTACTGGAAAATTAAAAAAAAAAACCATGTTATTTTAATAAAGTCTCTCAAATATAGGAACTTCTGTTTCGCTGGACCTAAACAGACTTAATAAGTACCTAAGTAGATTCAAAATAAGAGAACATGAGAATGTTCAGAAAGAAAAGAAGGAAGTCGAAATCTAAATTATTTGGGAATACTTACCCTCTAAGAGGCCATTTCTCACCAAAAATGCCTCTTAAAATAAAAGGAAATAAAAGCAAGTCAGAATGGTGGCTGATGGGTAAGGAAGGAGCAGAGAAATGTAGGCTGATGCAGAGAGCACATGAAGTCTTTCCCAGCCCCCATGTCCTGGTGACTACCATCAACACCACTCAGCACCGTTGCTGCTAACGGAGCACGTGGCTGGGGCCGGTGGACCGGCTTCCCATCAGTACAGTGCTCTTTGACCCCTGTCCCATACTGTACTCTCTGGAAAGAAGTTCCTACGGGCAGTCCCCACTGAAAACGTGGGAAGCTATGCTCCACCTCTGCATTAGTCTGGGTGGACTAGAGAAACAAATTCATAGACACTCATGTATGAGAAAGAGCTTTCTATACAAGAGCAATTGCATATTGAGAAAACATCCCAGCCCAGCCCAGATCAAGTCCATAAGTCAGATATCAGCCCATATGTCTGATACTAGTCCATAAATTCCTCTTTAGACTCACGTAGCACATGCAATGATGCTGAGTGCAGGAAGATCACAGGCCAGTGGGTGGAAGGTCTTGTGGATCCAGTGGCGGTGGAAGCATCTCCACACTGATGCAGTGTGGAGGCATCAGTGGGAGGCAGAGAGAGTGGGTCTGGCCTCCAGAGAGCTACTTATCTCCGCTGTGCCTCCAAATGAGGTCATCACGCTGCGATCTGATCGACAGGCTAGACTCCCCGCTTTGCTCAAATTGACAGGAGTTTATATAACTGCCACCACCTCCGTGTGGAGTATCTACATGAATTATTTGGACTGCTTCTGTCTGGGTGGAAGAGTTGCCTGTAGTTACAGAGTCAATCATTTCTTTATATCGGTATGTACTCTCAGAGCTGTTGATTTCACACTCGTATGATGGCAATTCCGTGTCACTTAATTTCGTTGCTCAGATTGTTCCAGCTTCGATCACTAGGAGCACTTTTCCATCGGCACCCGGGTCTCTTTGGCATGCCCTGTGGTTTTTAGTTTGTGCCTTTCGGATGGTGGCACAGATGTCCACAGCACAACGTCTCCATGTGGAAGGCAGTGTGCACCCTGTCCTGCTGTCCTTCTCCGAGTTATTTCACCGACGTGGGCATAAGGTCATCACTCGCTCGGACAGCTGGCTGCTGACAACACAAGGGTCTGCTGACCCCCCACTAAGAGGCCGCTGGGTTGTTGTCAGCTGCTGTCCAGCCGGCTCCAGGTCACGTGTAACAGAAGGACGCATTGCCTGGTCTTGTGTCAGCTCCACGGTCATGGCTGTACTAGAATATTCCCAGTTGTAGCTCTTGTGTCCATCCATCTGGGATCCCCTCATTGATCTTGGCCCTCCGCCCTACCAAACACGATGTCTTTTTCTCGCACTTGATCTTTGAGCTGATGTGCCCCAAGGTCGGAATCCTGCCACCCCTCGCTCGTCAGGATCGTTCTGGTTGTATTTCTCCTGTGTCTAATCTGTTAGCTGTTTGGGGAATCAACCACAGTTCACGCATATCCCTTCCTCTGTATCCCTTTTCACAGTTTTTGCGGACTGCGAAGCAAAGGGGAAAACCAGAAAGCTTGGGCTAGGCGCACCGTAGTCATCAAAGCCCATGTTTTGATACTCTGAGAAACATCACACTAAAAGGGTCTGGCCTTCCTAGGCTAACCAGAGGCAAAAACTATATGAGGATTATGTTTCAGACACTGCCTTTCATGTAGACTGGTAGACTGAAAACACAACACGTTCATGTGCAAAGGCCGACTCAATAACTGTCAACAAGTTGGCTTTGTTTCTGTGTCCCCCCAAATGCGTGTCAACATCGTGTCAACATGGCTGGGCAATTCTGGAGTGATGTAATCACCATGATGCCATCTGCCAGTTGTAAGAGGATTAGGGTGAGATCCAACACCCTTGATTGGGCCACGGCCCTAAGATGCTATCTACAGGATTACATAGTCTCTTTAGTCAATCTTTGTTGAGATATAAAAGTGAGCCAAGGGGAGGGAACTCATTACCATCAAGAAAGAGGAGCTGGGAGGAGCGCGTTACCTTGGACCCAGGGTCTCCAGACCCAGGGAGAGATTGACGTCAAGACACATGGAGATCTCTAAGGCACGGTGGGGCCCAGAGAAGTTGAACGGAGACAGGAACCTTCCCTAGAGCAATACCAATAGAACGCTGTGCCCTGGATCTGGAACCTTGAATTCAGGCTTCTGGCCATCTACCCTGTGAGAGAGTACCTTGTGCAAGCCAGCCACTTGCAGTCTTTCTGTTGAAGCAAGCAGTAGATAAATTATACTACAATTTCCTAGGGATTCTGCTGTGTTATCGTGGGATCTTGCTGGGTATATAGTAATTACACCAGAACTGCCCGGCCTTGTGGCGTCTGCTTTCCTTTCCACTTCACCCGAGGCTCTTGTTAGTCTGCTTGCCACAAGGTTGGCAGTTCAAACCCATCCACCCCTCCACAGGGGAAAGATGAGACTACCTGTTCATGGAACGCTTGATTATCTCATTCAGGTGGCCGACCGACATGAGGATCATTGAGCTGTCTGAGAGCCGCAAATTCAAACAGCAATGGGAGACGCCTTCACCCCAGAACCGAGAGAAAAGTTCAAAAAGGCCCAAAACGACAAACGCTGGGAACAGCCGTTTGGTACCCACCCCACACGATAGGGGCGCAGCACGGACAGACGGACACACACCCACTCTTCATAGTAGCAGGAAGATGGAAACGCTAAGTGCCCTGCACTGGAAGATGGCTAAGAAACCTACAACGGGACACGAGGCTGCATTAAAACTCTCCGTGACACTGAAGCGCTTCCGGACACGGATGGATTTGGAGGACGGTTAGCTGGTCACAAAAGGACGCATATCGCATGAACTCACTGTGAAGGGGAAAAAAAGATTGACTGATTTTCCAACATGTAGATGAAATGCTCATAAAACTCTTAAAAAGAAAGAAAGGAAAAGGTTTTCATACTGAGAGGAAACAGTCTTCGATGACTACCAGGGTGGGAGGGGAAGGGCGGGAGGAGAAGGCAGGGCAGACAGGTGTGAATCCAGTGAAAGGGAGTGAGCATCCGGGTCTACTGGAGCCGTGGTTCTCAACCTGTGGGTCGCGACCCCTTTGGGGGTCAAATGACCCTTTCACAGGGATCACCCGATTCATCACAGTAGCAAAATGACAGTGAGGAAGTAGCAATGAAAATCATGTTGTGGTTTGGGGGGGTCACCATCACCTGAGGAACCTTATGAAGGGGTCGCGGCATGAGGAAGGTTGAGAACCACTCTCCTAGAGGGAGATGTGGTGGGGGCAGGGCCCAGTAAGCCACTGGGGAGATCCCTAAATTAAAGCATTGACTGTACAAATGATCTGCTATATAAGCCCTACCTAATTCACAATACAATTGTTTTTATTATTATTATTATTAAAAGATCATTTTATTGATTTTTTAAAGACCATCTTATTGGGGGCTCTTATTATTATCTAAAGGGATTTATGATCTCAGAAAGGCAAAGGAGCAGTGCACTCTGCCCCGGGGTGGCCATGTGTGGCATGGACCCCGCGACCCGGGTTTCTCCCCCCGACCCTTAGAACTCAGGCGGCAGGAGCTGCGGACAGGGGTCTTCAGGAGGCGATTGGAGGCAATGCCTGGTTCCTGGGGAAGCGGCAGGACAGCGAGCGGGCCAGAGGTGGGCTTGATGCACAGGGTCTCCGTCAAATTCCTACACGTTTCTTGGCAAGATCATTGTTCGTCTGTAGCGCGCAGCCACCGGGGAAGTTTCACGAGGAGGGGGTGTTCCTCATCTCCGCCCCCCTCCCCCCCCAAGGCACCCATAGGCAGCCTTCCTGGAGAAGGACCCCTGCTTGGGGGAGGGTGGGGAAAGGAGAAGACCCTCCGCACGATGGAGCGCCTCCGGGGGCTGTGTAGTGGCCTCAAGCATGGCCACGGATGCGAAGGGCACACGGACCGGCGACCTAGGGGAGGCGTGGCAGGAAGCATGTTCGTGAGGGCCGGAGGCCTGTGGGACGCTGGGGTGCTGCTTTCCACGTTGAGCAGGTGGTGGGAAACTATTTCTAGGCCAATCCAAGGCTGTGAGGTTGCCAAAGGGCCCAGCGTCCTGCCTGAGTTCCACCGGATGTCCTCGCAGCCGGCGCCTCTGACCCTCAGAGACCCAGTCCCTAACATTCACTTCCCCTGCCATGTCCCTACCCACCCCCCCTCGACTGGAACACTTGGACTGTGCTTCCTCTCAAGATAGGCGTGAAGGAGTTCCACCACCACCACCTCCATCA
>NW_022111357.1:44102296-44103826 GCF_000313985.2 Echinops telfairi
TACGTTGAGTCGTTTTTCCAGCCACTGGGTCAATTGAGTGCCTTCCTCTGCTTCAGTGACCTCTGACTTCACCAAGCTTCTCTTTTGAGCCTCTGTGTGATGACATGTCCAAAGATGATGAGACAAATTCTCGCCAGCCTTGGTGCTAAGGCGCATCCTGGCTGTGCTTCGAAGACAGATTGGTTCTTTCCCCTGTCCATCCGCCGGGCATTCGGTTTTCTTCACGAATCATTCAGAGGCATCTTCCTACTTCACTGCCTGGCTTTTGCCAGCGTTTCAGAGAGCTGGGAAATGCCGCGGCTTCAGGCAAGCGCCCCTTAGTTTTCATGTTAGATCAAATTAGACTTCAAAGTAGATCTTCTCCTTTTTACCCTTTATTTTTTTGCTTGTTTTTAAATCATTTTATTGGGGGCTCGTACAATTCTTATCACAATCCATGCATCCCTCCATGTGTCAAGCACATTTGTATATTTGTTGCCATCATCATTCTCAAAGCATTTGCTTTCTACTTGAGCCCTTGGTATCAGCTCCTCATTTCCCCCCCTCCTTCACCGCTCCCCCTCCCTCATGAACCCTTCATATTAATAAATTATTATTATTTTGTCATATCTTACACTGTCTGACATCTCCCTTCACCCACTTTTCTGTTGTCCATCCCCCAGGGAGGAGGTCACATGTAGATCCTTGTAATCGGTTCCCTCTTTCCACCCCACCCTCTCGCCCCCCCCTCCCGGTATCACCACTCACACCACTGGTCCTGAAGGGATCATCCGTCCTGGATTCCCTGTGTTTCCGGTTCCTATCTATACCAGTGCACATCCTCTGGACTAGCCAGATCTGGCCACAGATTTGCCCAATGCACTGTCATTTGATGTCTGGTCTGCCGCAGTGCTGATTGTAGATCCAAGCAGCATGAACTCCTTGACAATGTCAAACGAAAATACACAGAGTTGCTGTACCCAAAATAAAATGAAATAAAGTCAACGTCCAGTCATTTTAGGAGGCAGTGTATGATCAAGCGTATGTGTATGATCAAGTGTATGTGTATGATCAAGTGTATGTGTATGATCAAGTTTATGTGTATGATCAGTGTACGTGTATGATCAGTGTACGTGTGTGATCAAGTGTACGTGTATGATCAGTGTACGTGTATGATCAAGTGTACGTGTATGATCAAGTGTATGTGTATGATCAAGTGTATGGGTATGATCAAATGTATGTGTATGATCAAGTGTATGTGTATGATCAAGGGTATGTGTATGATCAAGCATACGTGTATGATCAAGCGTACGTGTATGATCAAGCATATGTGTATGATCAAGCGTATGTGTATGATCAAGGTATGTGTATGATCAGTGTATGTGTATGATCAGTGTACATGTATGATCAAGTGTACGTGTATGATCAAGTGTACGTGTATGATCAGTGTACGTGTATGATCAAGTGTACGTGTATGATCAGTGTACGTGTATGATCAAGTGTATGTGTATGATCAAGTATATGTGTATGATCAAGTGTATGTGTATGATC
>NW_022111357.1:44104487-44105664 GCF_000313985.2 Echinops telfairi
TGCACGCTATCGTTGATGTCATTGGATCCTGGCTGAAAGGAGATCAAGGTATGTGTATGATCAAGTGTATGTGTATGATCAAGCGTATGTGTATGATCAAGTGTATGTGTATGACCAAGCGTATGTGTATGATCAAGAAGTGTATTTCAGAAGACTGAAATACGTTTACCGTTGTTTCCTGGACGGTGCAAGGGCCTGATTGTGTGGGTCACAGCAGGGATGGGCAACACGGCCAGGAAAGGGAGTCCAGAACATGCTCTTGTAGTTACGTGGAACAGAGACGAAAAGGCAGTTGGGTTGGCCCAAGTGTGGGATCTGCACCCTGGAGCGTGGAGCCTAATTAATAACCACTCCAAGGGCAACTGACAGAGAAAACCACCAAGCTGCTTAGCAGGTGCTTGACATATCCCGATGTCCAAGTGATGTTTATACTAAATTATGGCTCATCGCAACCCAGTAGGCAGCACAGAGAGCTGCCCCACAGGCTTCCAAGGCTATAGATCTGTATGGAAGCAGACTGGCACCTTGCCCCCCTGGGGCAGCTGGTGGGTGGTAAGCAGCCAGGCCCTCCAGCCACAGCCCTCCCTCAGGAACAGACGAGAGAGGCCAGCACTTACAACACACATCTCAGTTCACTGCCATTGAGTGGATTGTGACTCATACTGATTCTACAGGACAGAGTAGAGCTGCCTCTGTGGGTTTCTGAGACTGTCAATCTTTATCAGAGTGGAAAGCCTCATCTTTCTCTTGCTATGTGACGGGTGGTTTTGAACAGATGATCTTGCAGTTAGCACCCAACTCATAGCCCCCCACACCAGCAGGGCTCCTCACCACATTCACGATGGAAGTGAGGCCATCAGACTACGAAGTCGAGGACAATCACGCAATACAGGAGTCATAACCTAGGCAACACGGAACAGGACGGAAGCCATTGCAGCGTCCACTCATCTGTTTGCACGTCCCATCTGGTCCCTGAGGCACAAACACTAGCGCTAGATGGGGCATCTGAAATAACCTGCTGCACCCCAAATGTAGAGGAACCTTGGAAATGGTACGCTGCCTGAAATAAGTCAGCCACAAAGTGACAAACATAGAATCCCCCTTTTCTGAAAGCTTCAAAGTAGGAGAAGCCAAAGAGACGAAGAGCAGACTAGAGGGAGGTGGGGAGGGGAGAGAA
>NW_022111357.1:44107346-44108556 GCF_000313985.2 Echinops telfairi
TTCTTTTAAGTAGCTATGAAGTGTACAGATGGCTGGTCACATGGCATTTCTGTGGTTTGAGCACATGGCTGCTCTCAGTGGATAGGGTCAGACGTGTCCTCCCTGTAACGCACCTATCATAGTCTTCCTAGGGTGCTTTCCAGCTAAATTCCAGAAAGACCCATCAGCTCAGAAAGTTGTGTTGTTTGGGGATTCCGAAGAGAGAAATCTTTTTTTAAATTATCGTACAACTGTCAGAAGGGACAAGGGCTGTGAGATGGCGCAGGACTGGGCAGTGTTCTGTTCCGTGTCACCTACGGTCACTCTGAGTCAGAACGGAGCCGATGGCACCACAGCGGCATGTGCCCTGCCTGGGCAGGTGGGACACCGCTTCGGGAACTCCAGAAGAAGGGCCAACACACGTGTAAGTGATGACGCCCGAGAACACGGGTCAGAACCAGCAGGGGGAGGAAAACATCTGCCAGAGAAATTAGGACACGCTGACTTGAGGCTCAAGGACCTGCTGAGTCAGCACAGCTCCTCAGCGAGCCTTGTGGGTCAGCAGTGTGGCCCCACCAAGCCCTGCTGCCAGCGTCCTGTCCTCAGTCGAGAAGCCAAGCAAGCACGCGGACTGCGGTCGAACTGATGCCGACCTATGATCAATCGCTGTCTTCTTTATAAAATCATTTTATCAGGGAATCTTCCAGCTCTTATCACAATCCATCCATCCATCCATCCATCCATCCATCCATCCATCCATCCATCCATCCATTGTGTCAAGCACATCTGTACATATGTTGCCATCATCCTTTTCAAAACATTTTCTTCCCACTTGAGCCCTTGGTATCAGCTCATTCCCCCCCCCCCATGAACCCTTGATAATTTATAAATTATTTTTTCATATCTTACATCGACCATTGTCTCCCTTCACGGAGGGGAGGGGAGGAGAGGGAAGGAGAGGGGAGGGGAGGGGAGGAGGAAGCCAGAACCTACTGCCATTGAATGTAATTCATGCTACCTATGTCTACACTTAAAAATGGTTAAGAGGGCAAATTTTGGATTTATATATTATTGCCACTGTGAGAACCTTAAGGCACAAACTCAAGGCATCTTCCCCTCTTTTTAAAAAAGTAATTAATTGATTAATTTATTTATTTGTGGGGGGAGGTCAGATGTGCAGACATTTCCCCCCTGAAGGCAATCAGTTGCCAGACTGCTGTCTCATCCCACC
>NW_022111357.1:44109299-44110828 GCF_000313985.2 Echinops telfairi
TTGGCACAATAAACTAACTACCTCAGCGGCTACAGCAGCACATTCATGACCCCACGGTCGTCACAGTTGAGGATTCTGGACGGACGTGGGTTGGCTGGGTCCTTTGCTCGGGGTCTCACCGGGCTGGAATCAAGGGGCTAGCTGAGCTGTGGTCTCATCCGAGGCTCCTTCAGGTGGTTGGCAGAGCGGAGTTCCTGGTGGCTGTGGGACTCAATCCCTATTTTCCTGCTGGCTGTTGGCCGGGGCTGCTCTCAGTTCCCCGTGGCCACTCTCGTGGCCCTGTCACGTCGCTGCCCCTGCAGATCCTTTCACGTCACAGCAGCTGCAGGACTCAGTGCAGGTTGCCCCTCCGAGAGGGGCAAGCCTCTCCCTTAGAGACGTCACAATCTGAGGGGTAACATTCCACCCCTTTGCCGCATGATGGGGCCTCATTGAGAGACCAGCCATTCCTCATAATCCCCGTTCCTGCCCATGCTTGGGGAGGGCATGCTAAAGAACGTGGACACCAACCAGAGGGCAGAAATCAGCCCCACCGCTGGACTTCATAAAGGCTGTTGTCCTTGTGTGCTTGCTAACTAACGCCAAGTAGCCCCCCTTCCCTACCACCCCCTGCACCGTCCACCTCCTGCACCACAGGCCCTGCACGTCCCCTGGGATGGCTTGTAAGTCGGACTGTTATGAGCCTTTGGGTGTTCCTTGGCCGGTTTCCAGGGCTTTCTTCCTGGGAGGTTTTGCTGGAAGCTGTTCAGCACCAGGGCCATAGGCAAGCATCCACGAACACAGGCGGCAGCCGCACGCACGATGCATTGGCCGGGAACTGAAGCTGGGCCGTCTGCATGGGAGTCCCCACCGCTCCCATTGGCCCCGTATGTTCATGTACATCCTCAAGGCTGGAGCGGGGTCCGGTCAGCGACTTCCTGTGCCAGTCGGATCCTGGCTTCCCTGACTGAACGGCTCTGGGGCTCCCCACATCCCTTCCAGGAGAGCCGGACCACAGCCCCAGGGAGGCTTCCTCGACCTTGCACCCGCTGCTGTGTTTTAGCTTTCTCTTTCACACTCAGAGCTTGTCCCCGCCCCTGCCTGGCAATTCACTCCCATTGTGGCACATCCTCTCGGTCCTTGGGAAGGTGTCCCCCTGGTTTCATTCTCTTGGTGGGACGTCTCTCGACGCATAGAACATCTCATTGATCAGGGTCCGGGTGCATAGCACACACCGTGGGCCTGGGCCCGGGCGCTGGTAAACAGGCCCTGGAGATGTGAATACCATCACAGAACAAAAGCAGCCAACAGCCAGGAAGTGGTCCAAAGAAAGGGGACAAGATCATATGCCCTGGTGGCATCATGGTTACACGTTGGGCTGCAAACCGCAAGGTCAGCAGTTTGAAACCACCAGCTGCTCTGTGGGAGAAAGACAAGTTCTCTACTCCCGTCAGGATTTACACTCTTGGAAACCCCGAAGGGCAGTTCTATCCTCTCCTCATGGGAAGTTCGGTTTTCAATGTGGCAGGTCAGACTTTGCCGGAAAGGAT
>NW_022111357.1:44115152-44118577 GCF_000313985.2 Echinops telfairi
AAACAGTAGCCTCTGCAGGGGACCCAAATGCAATGATGGACGTATAAACCCCACCCCCACCCCACCCCCAGGGAGACGAATAACAGAAATGTGGTCCAAGGGGGACAGCGGTCAGTGTAAGATATGAAAATAATAATATATGGATTGTGATAAGAGTTGTATGTGCCCCCAATAAAATGATTAAAAAAAGAAAATAATCATAATTTATCATTTATCAGAGGTCCACAAGGGTGGGTGGAGGGAAAAAAGAGGAACTGATACCAAGGGCTCAAGTAGAAAGAAAATGTTTTGAAAAAATGATGATGGCAAATATGTACAAATGTGTTTGATACAATTGATGTATGGATTGTTACAAGAGCTGTAAGAGCCCCCCAATAAAATGATTTATTCATAATAAAAAAAGAAACAGTAGCCTCACATTTTGATATTTTTGTGTAATAACTGTTTCTATTATATTGTAGCTATACTTTACTTTGACTCCTGTGTGTGTCTCTAGAATTTTGTCTGTGTGTGCATAAGTCTGAGGGTGTGTCTGTGTTGTCTAGATGTGTATCTGAGCATGTGTGTCTGTGAATGTGTCTGTGTACTTGTGTGTGTTTGTGTGTAAGTGTGGTTGTGTTTAGTGTATGTCTATGAATATATTTGCGTGTCTCTGTGTGTGTGTCTGTGTATATAGGTGTGCTTGTTTGTGCTTGTGTCTGTCTGTATGTGTGTGTCTGTGTGTGAGTGCATGTGGTTGTGTCTGCGCTTGTGTCTGTGTGTTCTTGTGTTTGTGGGCATGTTTGGGTGTGTGTGTGTGTGTGTGTGTCTGGGTGCATGTGTCTGTGTCTGTCAGTGTGCTGGTGTCTGTGAGTGTATCCTTGTGCCTGTGTGTGGGGCTGTGTCTGGGTGTGATTGTTTAGTGTGTGCTCATGTCTGTGAGTTTGCTTTTGTGTGTGTCTGTGTGTGAGCGTGCATCTGAGTGCATGTGGTTGTGTGTGTGTGTGTGTGTGTGTGTGTGTGTCTAGTCTCCCTCTCTGAGTGCCTGTGGTTTTCCTTTCCAGTGACTAGGCTGCTTGGAATGTCCGAGTCACCAGGCACAGGAGCCAGCATGGATTCTCAGTCCTTGAGTTGAGCAAGCTGGCTGACCCTCTTGCAGAGCCACGCCTCCAGTGGGGAGGGGTCTGAGACTCTGGGTGGTGGGGCTTTCGTGAGAGCTGTCGGGGACCTTGGCCAGGTCTGGTTGGCGTCTGTCTTGTTTCATCCTGCTTCAGGGAGGCCCCCTGTTCACAGCGAAGTCTCAGGCCCCTGAGCCCTTCCATAGCCAAGAAAGCGATTGGAGGAGCCTAGGACTTGGCGGTGGGAGGGCCTGAGGCCTGGGCACCGCCTCCGCCTGCTGGCCTCTGCTCTTCCCTATTTCCTGCCAAGGATGGAATGCTAAGGAGGTGGGGGGTGTCAACGGGTCCTTTGCTGCTCATGTAGGTGCCACCAGTCTGGGGACAAGGTGCTGAAGCACTTCAAGGCATCCCCCAGGAGCTTTCCTTCAGCCTGCAGCCAGGGCCAGCACCAGAACGGTGGGCTGTGTCTGTAGCCCCAGTGGACCTCTGCACAAACCTGAAGCCAAGGACACCCCCCAGGGAACTTAGGCAGCTAGACCAGGAATCCGAGCCATAGGGACTCAGTGTCTGCGAGACATTGAGAGGCCAGGACCAGAGGATGAGGGGAAAAGGGATGGACAGACCATCACCGGCCAGGCAGAAGGAGGAGGAAGCAAGACAGAGGTTAGCCGCAGCCCTAATAGAAACCAGTTAGAGAAACAGAGGGGAGGCCAGGCCTTAGGCCACCAGGCCGGGAGGGGCTTGTTTTTCCAGAATGAAAGGCCCCAGGGAGGGGCTCAGGGAAGAAGGCCCTGGACCAGTCTGGATTCCCATTTGGAACAGGGTGGATCTTGCTGGGGAAATGGGTCCATTAGTTACCTCAGCCCTGCTTCTCCCCCCTAGTCCTCACAGTTGTCACTCCTCGCTCCCTCTCACTGCTGCCTCACCTCTTTCCCTTGGGCTGGAGACTTGGGGAGCAGGGCAGGGTCCCAGGGTCGAGACCCCAGTTCAGGAGAGACTGGGCCAGTGGTGGTAATTAAATCCAAACGGGCATTCTGAAAAATGCACAGAGGATTTTTTGTGGTTGTTAGGGTTTGGGGTTTGCTTGGCTTTTTCCCCTTGAGGTTTGCTTAACTACAAGGTGTGGGTTTGGGACACACTGTGAACTCTGTTATTTCCCATTTGTTTATGGTACTTTGTAAGTTTTCCCAGAGCTTCAAATTTGTGCCTTCCGTGGAGGGAAGGAGGGGAGGATTCCTACTCCTCCTCCCCCCTTCTCCGGGAGGAGGACTTCTATGTCTCCCCTTGCTCCCCCTTTTCTCTGGGATGGGGTCCCCCTCTCCTCCCTCCCCTCCTTTGGGTGGAGGGGTTCTCATTCTGGGAGGGGCTCCTGTTCTTTAGGAGGGGGGCTTACACCTCTGGTTTGGGGGCTCCCATCCTCCTCCCCTCCCCTTTCTCTGGGTGGGGTGGGAGCTCTCAGGAGTTGTATAACTTGGGGTCTGGTTTCAGGAAGGCCAGGCTCAGCTGGCCCTGGAGGCTGGAGGCCCAGCCTGGAAGGGAGGGGGCTGCTCCTGAGCCAGGTCTCCCCAGCAGCTGTGCTCTCCTAGCAGTCCCCTTCCCACCCCCAAGCCCAGGACCCTATGGGGCAGGTGCTACTCTGTCTCTACTTCCCAGATGGAGGGAGAGGGAAGGACCTGCCACAGCTAACTGGTGGAGGGGGCAGAGCCTCCCAGTCTGGGGGGATTGAGAGGGGTGGAGGCGGAGGGCAGGGGGCCTGGTCAGAGGCAGCAAAGACTCTGTAGGGGTCCCTGCTTGAGCCGCCTTTTTGTGGGTAGAAGGAGGGTGGACCAGGCCCAGTCCGCCTTTTTGTGGGTAGAAGGAGGGTGGACCAGGCCCAGTCCGGGCAGCCTGCTGACCTGAGAATGCTACGGCCCCTTTCCAGGATCTGGGTCTGAGGCTGGGGCCCCACCCCAGAGGTGGACAGGGGCGGCCTCACCACAGAGGCCAGTCCTGCAGGAATCCCGCAGGTCTCCTGCCCCTCCACCCATAGGACCTGAGCCAGAGGCAGGGGGTGGGCAGCCCACCTCGGACACTCCCCCCACCCACTCCGCCCCGCCGGGCCAGCTGAAGCTGGGGGAGGCTGAGAGTATGGGGCGGAGTCAGAGGGGTGTCTGGCCCCAGTTGTCCGGGCCCAGGGCTCCGTGATGTCAGAGCGGGTGCTGAAGAGGGGGCGGGGCGGGCTGTTTTTCTGGAGTTCGAGCCGGAAGAGACAAAGCCAAGCCAGGGAGGCTGCAGCGCCATGGAGCCACTGTCCCGAGTCCTGCTCTGGAAACTTGTGCTGTTGCAGGG
>NW_022111357.1:44118677-44120251 GCF_000313985.2 Echinops telfairi
GGGGCACGGCGCTGGGGGTGAGAGAGGGCTCAGGGTGAGTGGGCTGCGTGGGTTCACTTTTGCGAGTTTTGAGCAAAACCGCCTGTGTGAGCAGAAGCTTTGAGAGGGTGGGACACCCCCAAGGGAAGGGGTCAGGTCTGGGGTGGGGGTGAGACAAAAGAGCTCACCGAGACGGCCCAAAGGCCCAAGGGAAAAGGGTCCCCCCCACCCCTAGAGCCTCCCTTCCAGGATAAGGAGCCCGGAGACCCCTGCAGGGCAGATGGACCAGGAAAGGGAGCCAACGGATGGGGCTTCCTCCAGCTGACGGCGCACCCCCGCACCTTGTGGGCAAACCCAGTGGAAGAAGCCAGAGGGCCTGAGGAGGAAGGACTGGGTTTGAGGACTGAGGGGGCCTGGCTGGGTGGCGGGACATCGAGGGCCTGTGGTGTGGGGGGGCTGTACGCCTGGCTCCTTGAGCCCGCCTCTGGCTGCCGCTGACCGGGCACATTCCTCTTGCCTGGGCACCGGGCCACATCTGTGGAGCGGAACTGAGCCTGTGAGGGGGGGTAGTGGTGGGGTCAGTCCCCACCTCTGCAGCTCTGAGCTGCCTCCCCAAGGTGGTCCTGTGCCTGAGAGGCCCTCGATAGGAGAAACCGGGCAGGAGCCTTGGGATGCAGCCCCCAGAACCAGTGCCAAGGGAGCCCAGCTGTGGTGCCAGGCTTTGGTGCTTTGGATGGTCAGGATGGTGCTGGTGCTCTGGGAAGGGTGCTGTGGATCAGCCTGTACTGGGTCTGGTCCTGGCCATGGCCACAGTCCCTTCAGTACCAGGCCGCCAGAGCCCCCACCTTGGGTCCTCCTGACTTCCCCCACTTTACCCTCCATCTGGGAAATGAGGGTGACATCCTCCCTCATGGAAGATGATGGCAGGGGCCTTGGGGGACCCCACCAGACATCAGGGCTGGGGTGCCCCTTGAGAAGTCTGACTCTCTCCTCTCTCCTTCCAGGCACTGCTGCCCTGGCATCCTCAGGTTGGTGACCAAGCGGTGGGGGGCCCGAAGTTCCCCAGCCTCTTCCCTCCCCAGTCCCTCACTCGCCCCCTCCTTCCCTAGGGCCGGTGACGGCTGGCAGCTCCGTGGTGTCAGAGGTAGAGGAGAGCTGGGTGGCAGGCAGCGGGGCTGTGCTGCGCTGCCAGAGCCCGCGCATGGTGTGGACCCAAGACCGATTGCACGACCGCCAACGCGTGGTCCATTGGGACCTCAGCGGCGGCAGCCACGGCCCTGCGCGCCGACTGGTGGACATGTACTCAGCGGGCGAGCAGCGCGTGTACGAGCCCCGCGACCGTGGCCGCCTTCTCCTGTCGCCCTCGGCCTTCCACGATGGCAACTTCTCGCTGATCATTCGCGGTACGCCGGGGCCGTCGGGGCGCGGGACTGGGCGCGCAGGGCGCTGGGCCGCGGGACTCACGGCCGTTTTCTCGGTGTCTGCAGCGGCGGAGAAGACGGACGAGGGTCTGTACACCTGTAACCTGCACCACCATTACTGCCACCTCTACGAGAGCCTGGCCATCCGCCTAGAGGTCACCGACGACCGTGAGT
>NW_022111357.1:44120478-44125166 GCF_000313985.2 Echinops telfairi
GGCGGCCGGCGCGCACTGGGACGGCGAGAAGGAGGTGCTGGTGGTGGAGCTCGGCGCTCCCGCGCTGCTGACCTGCGTGAACCGCGCGCACCTGTGGACCGACCGGCACCTGCTGGAGGAGGCACAGCAGGTGGTGCACTGGGACCGGCAGCCGCCCGGGGTGCCGCACGACCGCGCCGACCGCCTGCTGGACCTGTATGCGTCGGGCGAGCGCCGCGCCTACGGGCCGCCCTTCCTGCGCGAGCGCACGAGCGTGGGCGAGGACGCCTTTGCGCGCGGTGACTTCTCGCTGCGCATCGACCCGCTGGAGCCCGCTGACGAGGGCACGTACTCCTGCCACCTGCACCACCACTACTGCGGGCTGCACGAGCGCCGCGTCTTCCACCTGACGGTCACCGAGCCCGCTGGGGAGCCTCGCGCCAGGGACTCGCCCGTCAACGGCTCCAGCCGTGCCGATGCCCCGGGGCCAGGTGAGGAGTGGCCCTGGGCCCTGGAGAAGGCGTTGTGAGTCACGGGGTCCGCTTTCCGGTCTCACTCAGGGACCACATTCAGGGACCCGGGGATGGCCTGGGGAAGGGACTCACCCGCTGGGGCTGCCCAGAATGGACACACCCCCCCCACACACACACACGCCAATCAAGACAGAGAGGGGTGCATTGCCTGCCCCTCCCTGTCCCTGCAGACCCCACACTGGCTCGCGACCGCAGTGTCATCAACGTCATCATCCCCGAGGGCCGCGTGCACTTCTTCCAGCAGCTGGGCTCCGTGCTGGCCGTCCTGCTGCTCTTCATTGTGTTGCTCATTATCGTCGTCGTCCTGGCCACTCATCAGCGTCGCCACCGCAGAGGTGAGGCCTGGGCCGCAGGCCCTGGGCACAGGCGCCGCCACTTCAGCAGAGGATGGGGAGTAGTTGAGCCGCGGGGCAGGGCGGGACAGGGGTGCAATGCCCGGCATGCTCAGCAGGAGGCGAGCAAGAGCCCAAAGGCCCAGGGGCCAGCTGGCGGGGTGGGGGGCACGACTTCCTCGGATGGGTGAGTAGGGCCTGGGAGGGGTGGAGGTGGGGGGGTCACGGCGCCAAGCCAGCAGCAATACAAGCCCCCACCCCCCTCAGGTTATGAATACTCAGAGAAGCAGCCCAGGGCGGCAATGGGGTGAGTATCCCTGGCTCTCCTGGGGAACCATCTCTTCCCACTGCCCAGCCCCTGACCCCTCCCCCCCACCCCACCCCCTCCTCCTCCAGGAAGGACGTGAACATGGCAGAGTTGGCTGTGGGCTCTGGAGACCAGGCCCCTCACCGGGGCGATGACATCCAACTAGGTGAGGTGGGCATCAGCCTCGGCTGGGGGGAAGTCCATGTCTGGGGAGCCCAGCCGCTCACCCACGGTGTAATCTCTGGGTGACAGATTACAAAAACAACATTTTGAAGGAGAGGGCTGAGCTGGCCCACTGCCCCCTGCCGGCCAAGAACGTAGACCTGGACAAAGGTGAGTGTCTGGTGAAGGGCTCTCCCACCCTCCTCCCACCTCGGAGCCCACCCTCCACCTCTTTCCAGGGGCTTCCAAAGTCACTGCGCCCAGCTTCCCCTGGGAAGTCCTGCGGGATGTCTGCCCTGAATCGCCCTCAGGGTGGTGAGGAGCACAGATTCAGCCTTGCCCTTGGTTTCCAGAGTTCAGGAAGGAGTACTGCAAATGAGGCGGCCTGAGCTCCTGGCTGGGCCAGCAGCTCCGCCACCCCCACGCATCCACCTCAGAGGACTGCTTCCCACCTCCCGAGGCCTGGGTGCCCCTGGCCCCCTCTCCAGCGGCTGGTCCCGCTCTCCTGGAACTTGACCTGGACTGGTACAGAGCAAGCTGTCTTCACACCCCTCCCCCGGAAGCCATGGTCCTCTCATGCCACCGTGGGCTCCCCGACACTCCTGGCTGGCATGGTAGCCACTGTTCCTTCAGCCAACCCTGGCTGACACCTGGACTCACGGGGGACCTGGTTCTCCTCTCCCCCACTGCCATTGGATCAGCCAAGACTCCTCCAATGCTCACCAAACCTGCTTTGACCCTGGAAGCTGTGGGCCACTGATGGAGGGGGTTCAGCAGAGGCGGGGTGCCCCCAGGCTGGTGTCCTCTGCCCTTTCTAGGAGCCACTTTTATAGTCTTAGCCCCCTAGGACAACTCCTAGACCTCACCATGGGTCATTCCAAGGACCATCTGGGCTGCCATCCACTCCACCTGAGACCAGAGGCCTCAGCACCCTTCAGGGTCAGCGCTAATGCCCCTCTGTCCCTCTTGGGGCCACCCTAGGGTGCCCCATTGCCCTTTTCCTGCATTGGACCCCATGCTCCTGCCTTCTTGCCAATCTAGTGCCTTGACAGTCACCGGGCTCCGTGTGACTTCTGACTGACAACCTTCCATGAGCCTCTCCCCGGGCTAGCAGCTGCTTTTGGCTGAGGACAGGGGAGGAGTGAGGATGACTGGGGGGTGGGGGTGGGGGTGATCTCTGCCACCACGCCAGCTGCCCATGTGTGCACCTCCTGGGGAATTGCGGCTGTCACAATAAAGGCCACATCTGATTTGTAAAGCGTGCTCCAGGTGTGCCTCTGCAAACTTCCCCTTCTCCCAGTGGGAAGCCCAGCTGCCTCTCTCACCTTCCTTCCTGTTCCTCAGTGGAAGGTCCAGTCCGGGCCTTCTATAAGCAGCAGCCTGGGAAGGATGGGGAGGAAGGTGATGCATGCAAATGCATTTCAGGTCTTGGAAGGGCTCCTTTGGACAAGGGAGAGGGACGGTGCGGCTATGAGGACAGAGACTGTCAGTGCAGGTCCTCTGAGAAGCAGATACCAAGAAGGGATAACGCCAAGATGAGCCCATGTGCAAAAATAAAGGGGGCAGAGGCAGGGCTAGACAAAGCCTTCTGAAGAGGATGCAGGTCCAACACTGCTGAAAGGAAAGGGGTCAGGCAGGCTGGGCAGGAAGAACCTAGAATCACAGCCCAGGACCTAAGAAAGTCCCGCAGGCCAAATGGAGGGGGAGTGGGGATTTGGGGGCGCTCTGTGATAAGGGGCACTGAGACTGGGTCCTCGCTTCAGTCCCTTGCTTGCTCATTGGGAACAGCTGCAAGACATGGATCTGGGTGGGGCCAGGGGCAACAGCTAGGTGGCAGGACTGCTGAGTGGTGACTCTATAGGCTACCACAGACCAGTGAGTAAATGCTGGTTAGTGAAGCCTGGGTACCTCCCACCCTTGACACACCTCCCAGGCCTTTCCAGGACAGCAGGAACAGGGAAGGGGGCTAGACACCCACAGGGATTCCAGGGCAGCAAAGACTGGGAAGAAGGCCAGGCTGGGTGTGTGTTTGTGTGGTCTGTACAAGGAGGGGCCTCCCACCCAGCCAAAGGACCTCAGGCTCCACCAGTGGCTGCACTGCTACTGGACACGGCCTTCTGTCACAGTCACAGCTCAGGCTGCATACAACCTCACCTCTCTCGGCAGGGCCACTGCCTGATCATGTCTATGTCAGTGCTGGGATTTGCCCCTGGCCGCTAGCCGCCACTCACTGTGGCTTGGACCAAGTATCAGGTGTGAGAGAGACACCTCAGGGGCCCAAGGGCAGCCAAATGCCTCAGACACTACATCTGGTTGTGTCACCAGCTCTACCTTGGGGCAATGCCACTTCCTCCTGCCTGAGCACCCAACAGGGTGCTCTAGTGGACACGTCCTCTGAGGGCAGTCTGCCCAGAGCCCTCATCTTACCTCCAGGAAGCCAAGATTTCAGGGGAGAGAGCCCAAGCTCTGGGCCCAACAAGGGAGGGTGTCTGGACAGGCCGAGGGACTGCTGAGTGGCTGCCTAGCAGAATCCTGCCCACTCTCCCACCCCGTCAGAGAGGCTGGGGTCATGACCTTCAGCCTTGTCTCACCTGGCTATGGTCATCCTCTGGCCAGTGCTGGCTCAGAGCCCAGGATGAGCATGACCGGAAAGGTGAAAGGCCCCAAGTTTCTACGAGCTTCAAGAGGGATTGTTCAATCCCTGGAAAAGGGTATTTTGTTTGGAACATCAAAGAGGAAGAGCCTCAATGAGATGGATTGACACAGTGGCTGCACCAGTAAGTTCCAACTGAACCGTGAAGGTGGCACAGGTTCACCCCCACCCCCACCCTCCAGTGTCCTGTTGGACACAGGGTTGCTTTGAATCCTAACTGACTCAACAGCACAGAACACCACCGCGTTACACCTTCACCAGGGCAGCATTTTAGGGCCTCCCTGCCTCTCTCTCAGCAGCATGGTGGGACCCCCTCTAGTGGCCTCAAGTCTCCTTCCTCCTGGGAAGGGCCTGGGGCCAGTGAGAATGTGGGTGGACAGGATAAAAATCCCTTCACCCATTAGCTGGGCTTTCGGACACATCTGTCCCTAAGAACCCACAGCTGCCCAGTTGTCGCCTTGGGTCCCCGTACAGGAGCTCGAATGTCTGCAGAGGGCGCACAAGCTCAGACTAGTTTCTCAGGAGTGCCCCCTCGAAATCAATGTGGGCAGAGCGCATCTGGATCCTGAGCACCTGCCCACTCCGAGGTAGAGTTCGCAGAAAGGGGCGCTAGACTGAGACTCCGCGGAGCAAAACTCCTCCCAGCGTGGGCCGGGACGTGGCGCGGCTCGGGTCTGGGTGTCCTCTGGTAGTTGCGGGAACGACACGCAGGTGGGGGGCAA
>NW_022111357.1:44125948-44159453 GCF_000313985.2 Echinops telfairi
ACCACATGGACGAGGAGGAAACGCCGTACCTGGTCAAGCTGCCCGTGGCCCCCGAGCGCGTCACGCTGGCCGACTTCAAGAACGTGCTCAGCAACCGGCCCGTGCACGCCTACAAATTCTTCTTCAAGTCCATGGACCAGGATTTCGGGTCAGTGGACTCGGGACCGGGCAGGGCCAGACCTGCGGGCCGCCCGCCCTTCCGGACCAGCGGGACCCCGGTGGGCCAGAGCTTGGTGCCTGGTGCCCGCCTGTGGGCGTGTTCGTGTGTACCCCGCACCTGTCGATGCTGGCATGGCCTTGGGGTGGGGAGCGTGTCCCACAGGTGCCACCTGCGTTGGTCCTGCCCCGTCCCCTCTCTGGTCATGGGTCCGAGGGGCCTGTGTTTGCATGTGCCCCCGGGACGCCTTGTGGGCACTCACTGAGGCATTCTGATCTCCCTGTCTGACCCCGACTGTCAGGCCAGGAGCTTGGTAGCTCTAGATGAGGGTTTGTGAGGGTCCTGACCTCACCACCTGTGGCCCAGAGGCCTGTTCAACCAGCGTTAAGTGTGTCAGGCCAGCCAGGGAGCCGTCTTTCCCCAAAGTCCCATCTTGACACCTGTTGGGACTTAGGATCCACTGCCTTTCTTCAGGACACACCTGGACAGGAACAGGTGGTCTGGAGGATTGGCCTGTAGTTCGTGGGCCTGGGGAGGGAGGGCCAACAAGGTAGAAGGAAATGGAAGAGAAAGCAGGACCCAATCAGCCAATGGTGGGATGGGAGAGTGAGCTGGTTCAGGACAGGGATTTGCCTATAGAAGTTTCTGGTGGTTCAAGACAGGCTCCCCCTGCCCACTCCTTTCAAGGTCTGAAAGCCAGCAATGGCCAAGGGTGGCCGGGGACATGGGTGACCACTCACTCACCTACTCCTGCCTGGGGCTCCTGACCAGGGTCCTATGTCCGGCTTGGCCACACAGCCTTGTTGTTCTCTGAGCAGCCAGGCCATCTGCGGACTCTCAGCCTCTGGGTCCCTGTCTCCGTGGTGACTGTCCCAGGCCAGGGGACTTCCCACATGCACTCCTCTGGGCCTCTGGGACTGTGCCGGCACAGCCTTGGGTAACCTGAGTCCCCAGTTCAGCAGTGCTGCAAAGGGGCACACAGAGGCCCCGCCGGCTGAGCAGGTGTACGCTGGCTGCCCTCGGGCCAGCCCGAGTCCTTGTGTACAGCGACCTCCCAGGATTTTGACATTGAAGCCATTTCCTGTAACTCGGGTTTGCACAGGCCCAGGTCAGCGGGGCCTGGGAGACATGGGGACAACTGGACAACCTTCTCTGCCATTAAGGAGAAATGTAGAGGGAACGTATGTCCTTGGTAGCCCCTGAAGGCTGGCTGCTCCCACTTACTGACCTTCCTGTCTGCTTAGATCAGGGGCCTTGGCTGGGGCAGGCAGCCCCGTTGGGTGACCTTAGGTGCCATTCGACCTCACTGGGCCTAGGTTTCTTTCTATCTAAGAAGGCATTTCTGGTTTTCGCATAGTTCATTGATTTAACAAAACACCCCAAAGTTACAGTGCTCGTGGGTCACACAGAGGGTGGCATGCAGCAGGTGTAGTCCCAGTGGCCACCCTTGAGCTGGCTCCGGGGTGTGTCTTGAAAGCACCTTGCCAACACCACTGTGTGCATCCCACCAGGCTGCAGGAAAGCCAGGGCCCATGCCCCCGACACCCACCCACTGGGAGAGACCGGGGGTCTTGGGTGACCTGGCCTAAGATGTAGGATCTTAAGAGTGTTCTTAGGTTGGTTGGTGTCAGGAGAGAGCACTTTGGAAATGGGTGGGTTTGGGGGAACTGGGGAGGTCAGCTATGAAGGTGACTTCAGGCTCACAGGAGGGAGACCAGGAGGCAAGGGGGACACTGCAGAGAGGCAGGCTGTAGGGCCTGGGCCAGGATGAGAGATGGGGGTGGGGGAGACAGATGGGGGCATAATGCATCAAGTAGATGTCATCTTGTCTCTTCCTGGATTACTGGCTGTCAGTCTAATACCCTCAAAGATCCAGGGGAAACCCCCCACCCCAATATTAATTCCCAGCCTAGGATCCTCAGAGATTTGCTTCACCCCTTTCTTGCAGTTTTGCCTACAAAGCTCCAAACTGAATTTTATTCTACAGAATAACTTATTCAATAGAATATATTTCTACTGGGATGGAACAGTAGAAATAGTCCTTATACTTTAGTATAAATGAGGACTTGATTACCAAATGGACAGAACTGTAGGTTAGGAGATGGGAGGACAGGTCCTGTCTGGGCCCACAGTGGCCCCAGCCTTAAGAGGTGTGGCCTCAGCTGGGGGCTGGCTCCAGCCTGTGAGTAACAAAGGGGCTGGACCCCCTCCCCAAGTGCCTTCTTGGCCAGTTGGGTGCAGTTCTCTCTACCCTCCCCACACCTGGATGGGCCTGAATTCTCTGCAAGATGTGCTCTGTGGTTTTGAACTAAGGGCCCAAAGGGCTGGGTGGGGAATGAGTAGAGGGCCAGCCAGGCGGGGGGCTGGCCTGTGGCGCAGGCGGGGGGATTCTGAGCAAGCTCAGGCTCTGTGAGTGGTGGGCACCAGGGAGGTGTTGTTGTGAGGCTGTAGAGTCTCCTGTCACCAGGAGTGCCAGATTCCAGGCCAGCTGGGTTGGTGTGCCTGGCAGTGGTCCTTGATCCCCTGTCTTGGAGGCTGGCTGAGGGAGGCTTGGGCAGAGGGAGCACAAACCCTCAGCCTCGTGGGTTAGCTCCGGGGTAGATGGGGTTCTTGAGGATCCCCAGTGCTCGGGAGCTGAGGGCCCCCCGTTCACAGGGTGCTGGAAGGGCTACCTGCTTTGTGGCAAGCGGAGTGGACACTGGGTGCAGTGGGGTTGTACCACCAGGGAGGCCTGGCTTGGGGTTGCTGTGTCCCTGAGAGCCAGGTGGCTGCCTCCCTGTGGCCTCTCAGAGCAGATTCCTTACCTGGGCGGGTCTGTGGAGGTGGTGGGCGGGCCTCTAAGCCACAAGTTCAGGGTTAACTGGGATCTTGCCAAGAATCCTAAGGTTGGGGAGGGTCAGACATTGGGGATGAGCGGGGGTGGGGTGGGGGTGGTGGAATCTCCTGGGTGGCCAGCCCCGAGTGTCAGTTGAGACTGTGTTCCCAACTCAGCGAGACCTAGCCCAAGAGAGTGTCAGGGGTCTCTTCCCCCGTATTATGCTGGGCCAGCATCGCCCATCCCCACAGAGCAGAGGATTGCAGAGCAGAGCAGAGGAGAGGAGGGCCACAGGGCACTGGGCACCTGCTCCTCAGCTTGGAGGGTGGGAACAGCGTAGAATCGAAGGATTGGCCTCCTGGAAGCGAGGCTGGCCCAGCCACCTCCCTCTCTGCTCCTCCCACCTGGCTGCACCTGAGACTTGTGGCCTCTCCAGACCTGACCCTGGGTTAGAGAGTAGGCTCACGAGCAGGCCCCTTGAAGAAGCGGGAGTGGGGGGCAGAATTCTTGGACCACCTTGGGTGAGTGGATCATTTCAGGGGTAATGATCTCCCGAGTGGCTAATGTGGGCAGGGGGGCTTCCCTGAGCTGGGGTTTTTCCCTCAGGTAGCATGGGACAGGGTGCTCCTAGGGCAGGCCCTCCCATGGGTGACTCAGAGGGCTGGGATGTGGCAGGGAAGGGCTGTCATCCAGCTCACCTCAAGGTGCTGCGGGGGTGCTGAAGCAGGATCGAGGCCCTTCTGGAAGCTACTCAGCGGGTGCTCGTCCCACTGGCCCTCTGTGAACCTGGTCCTCTCTGCATGCCCCCTCACTCCAGAGTCACGAAAGTCCTCCTCAGCTCACCAGATTGGGGGCTCATGGTGGCAGTCCCTGTGCTGGGTATGCTCATGGTGGCCTTGAGGAGGCCCTCCCTTGGGTGCAGGGTCACCAGAGTTTTGCACCCCCTGGGGCAGATAGGGCCGGGGTTGTCCACAGCTGCATCTGGGCCTGTTTCCTGCCAGGTGTGTATCCAAAGCCTACCGGCTCTCGATTCCATTTCTCTGCCTGATCTAAGTCCTGGGGCTGTAGATCCCCAGTGCTGGGCACTGACTCCAGGATTCCAGGGCCTCCTGGACAGCCTGCTCTGGCCCTCTCCTCCCCTGCCACCAGGAGGCCACTATGTGTGTGTGGGGGGTGTTTGAGGGGGGCGTGCATCGCAGACCCCAGCCCTTGCCCTCAGCATGGCCTGGCCTGGACCGGGCTGGCCACTGCTCTCACTCGTTCAAGCCCTAATGCTTGGCCCCACCTGTATCTGAGTCCTGCGGGTCAGCTGCCTTCCTTCCTGTTAGATTCTCCCTGGCTCTCTGTCCACCCGCAGCCATCTGCAGACATTGAGGTGGGTGGGCATCTGGCCGTGGGGTCCTCATCCTCTTACTGAGTGGACCCCACTGACAGTGTCTTTAGTTGACCTTCCAGGCCCGTGAAGCTGGGAGGCCTTGGTCCTCTGGGAGCTAGGGGCTGGTCCAAAGTGGGATCTGCTTCCATCTCCCTGGTGGGTGAGCCATGAGGGCGGCAGGCTGCCCAGTTGGCTGTGCACATGGTAGGCATAGGTGAGTGTGTAATTGCCCGTGTGTATCCATAGGTGTGGATGACTGGGGGTGTATGTGCTTGTGTTTAAGTACATGAATGTGCATGTGCGTGCTTGTGGGTGCATGCAGAGAAGGCATGGGAAGAAATAGTTGTAGAGCCCAGTGATTGGTAGAAGGGGGGGGGGGCAGAGGGCAAAGGTGAGTCCCCAACACCTGGAGGGTGGACTTTCCATCCCTGAGGTGTCTGTGTTGGGGGAGTCAAGTCCTTGAGGAGCGACCAGCTGCGACTCAGCCCCAAGCCCGGCCAAGGCTGAAGAGGAGCTGTCGGGTGTCCTTGAAGAGGCTGAGAGGGAGGGCTGGCCTAACTCCAGATTCCTGGGGTGACTGCTGGACAGCAGAACTGGGGCTCTTGGGACTCACAGGGAGGAGGCCTTGGCGGAGCCTGGGGCCCAGGCTGGAGGTGAGAGGTCAAGGCCTCCATGGCAGGTGTCTTTCGAGGGTTGCCTGTCTCTCACCAGCTCTTAGATCTGGAACCAAGGCCAGCAGAGCAGCTGTGGTACCCAGAGGAGACCAGAGGAGACCGAAGCCCCGGGGCCATCACTGTGCTTGAGGGAGGGGCGGGGCACAGTGGGATTGGGACCCCAAGAAAGAATTTGGTTGTGATAGAGATGCATCTCTGGGGTGTGGCCAGGCCTCTTAGGGTTTTGTGAATCAAGATGTGGAAGGTGGCTCTGGGCAAGGTCAGTGGGGGGTGTGTGTCTCATCTCCAGAGCCAGTCTGTTGGTGGTACAGTGGGGTTCTGGGGGTCCCACCCACAGCCTTGTTCCTCTCCCAGGGTGGTGAAGGAAGAGATCTCAGATGACAATGCCAGGCTGCCCTGCTTCAATGGTAGAGTGGTCTCCTGGGTGAGTCTGCGGTGGGCCCGCACCTGTCTATCCCACACCAGGGTGCCTAGGGGGAGGAATGATACTCATGAGGGTGGGGGTGGTCCCCTCGGCACAGAGTATGGGGAGCTTGAGGTCGTAGAGGAGAAGGCTGCCCCTGGGCCCTGGCAGGGGTGAGCTCGGGTCAGTGGGGTGATCTGGGAGTGGGCGGGTGATCTGGAAGCCAGCTGAGGGTGGCTTGGGGGCAGACAGGGTGTTTCAGTGCCCACTCTTTTCCTGCAGCTGGTCCTGGCCGAGGGTGCACACTCGGACGCAGGGTCTCAGGGCACCGACAGTCACACAGACCTACCCCCACCACTTGAGCGGATGGGTGGCATCGGGGATTCCCGGCCCCCCTCCTTCCAGTAAGGACCCTGGCAGATAGATGTGCAGGGGGGTGAGCCCTGGTGCTCTTACAAGGCTTGTGGCCTCTTGGGAATGTGGCGGGCAGCAGCAGGCATGTCCGTAAAGGGGATGGAGGGTGTGGCGAGTGGCCTGGGAGTGGAGGGAGGGCAGAGGGCTGGGGCAGGGGCACCAGCAACCCCACTTCTCATTGGCACAGCCCCAATGTGGCCAGCAGTCGTGACGGGATGGACAACGAGACGGGCGCAGAGTCCCTGCTCAGCCATCGGCGGGAGCGAGCCCGGCGCCGGAACCGTGAGGGCCGAGAGGACGGTAGCGTGGCTGCTGCCTGCCACCCCTGAGACCCTGAGCCTGGTGGCCTCACCGTGGCACCCTCAACTTCCCGTGGCCCCTGTGGAACCCTGTTACTGTCCCCTGCCCATCCTAGACCAGTGGCCCTTGCAACTCCAGGGCCCCTCATGTAACCCTCCAACCCTCCAGAGAACAGCCTCCTGTGACCCTGTGGCTTTCTGGGCCTCCCAGCCAGCTCACCACAGCCCCTTCCCCCCACACCCCAGCCTCCCGGACCAATGGGCACCCGCGGGCAGAGCGCCGGCGAGACCTGGGCCTGCCCCATGACAGCGCATCCACCGCGATGAGCAGCGAGCTGGAGTCCAGCAGCTTCATTGACTCCGACGAGGAGGACACCAGCCGGTGCGCAGGCTGCGGGGTGGGGACTGCCCACAAAGTGACCGAATGGCCGTGCAGCAAGGCGCAAGCCAGTGCGCTGTGTGCGCGCGCGCATGTGTGTGCTCATGTGCGCGCGTACGCTGTTTGCCTGTGATCGAGCGCACCTATATGGTGTACCTGCTGTGGTAACACAGGTCCTTGTGTGTGTGTGTATGTGTGTGTGTGTGCGAGCGCGCGCGCGCGGACGCGCGCACTTGCTTTCTCAGGAAGTTTAACCCTTGGCACTGGCCAGCTGGATGGGACAGGGCGCCAGCTCTCAGCTCCGCCTCCACGCCCCTGCCCGGTGGGCGGGCTCAGGGTTCCCTCCTTGGCCCGTGCCCGCTCTGATCCGCGACCCCCCGCCACTCCTCGGCGGGACCCGCAGGCTGAGCAGCTCCACGGAGCAGAGCACCTCCTCACGGCTGATCCGAAAGCACAAGCGACGGCGCCGGCGGCAGCGCATGCAACAGACTGACCGAGTATGCGGGCGGGGCTGGAACGTGCAGACCAGGATGGGGTGGGGGCGGGGTCAGCCCCCCTTCACCCTGCCCTCGTCCCCCTCTCCCAGGCCTCGTCCTTCAGCAGCATCACGGACTCCACCATGTCCCTGAACATCATTACCGTCACGCTTAACATGGGTGAGGTCCCGGGGACACTGCCTGGCTTTTCACCTGCCCCTGGGCCCTGCCTGGCCCCTAGCCCCACCCCCCCTCACTCCTGCCCACCGCTCCCACCCGCAGAGCGGCACCACTTCCTGGGCATCAGCATCGTGGGGCAGAGCAACGATCGCGGCGATGGTGGCATCTACATCGGCTCCATCATGAAGGGGGGCGCTGTGGCAGCTGATGGCCGCATCGAGCCGGGGGACATGCTGCTGCAGGTGGGAGGCCCCAACCCTGCCTTGGACACCACCCACCCTCTCATTCACCCCTGTTGTTGGCCTCCACCCTTACCACTGCTGACCCAGAGACCCCATTGGCTCCCAACTCCCCTGCCGTTACTGACCCCTCCCTCCCGCCCCGCCCCCAGGTGAATGATGTCAACTTTGAGAACATGACCAACGATGATGCAGTCCGCGTGCTGCGGGAGATTGTGTCACAGACGGGGTGAGGCCCGCTGCGGTGAGGGACTGGCTGGGGGGACCTAGCAGTCTGGGTGACCGGCCCCGCTCCCCTTGCAGACCCATCAGCCTCACTGTGGCCAAGTGCTGGGATCCGACCCCCCGGAGCTACTTCACCATACCCAGGGGTGAGTGACTTTGCAGGGCAGGGCCAGGGGCATTGGACGGCAAGGGCTCGAGAGCTGTCTCTGCTGCGCCCTCTCCTCCACCTGACCTTTTCTGTTTGCCACTTATGGTGCTCAGCTGACCCGGTGAGGCCCATCGATCCAGCCGCCTGGCTGTCCCACACGGCGGCGCTGACAGGTGCCCTGCCCCGCTACGGTACGAGCCCCTGCTCCAGTGCCGTCACACGTACCAGCTCCTCCTCACTAACGAGCTCTGTGCCCGGTGCTCCACGTAAGTGCCCGGCCCCGGGCACCGCATTCACCCAGGCGCCAGCCGCCAGACCTGCGCCAGCACTTTGCATGGGTGCCCCCACCAGGGTCCGGTCTCTCCTGGGCCACCCCCTTGCAGACATACCTGGGACCGGCCTGGCCTTACCTATCAGAGCCCAGGAGTTCCCAGCAGGGCAACTGCCAACATGGGTCTCAGACCCACAGACAGCTGCTCCTTCCTGCACCCCACGTCCCCCCACATGGCCTACAGCTCCCTGCACTGCCATGTTCCTACATCGTTCATACCCACTATGTCCCCTGCACCCCTTCATTCCTCTGTGCATTCCCCCCCTCGTGTCCCTCCTGTCTCCCATCATCCTGTTGTTGCTGTGGTTGTTAGGTGCCTTCAAATCGGTGCTGACCCGTAGCGACCCGGTGCACAACAGGATGCAACACTGCCCAGGCCTGTGCCGGCCTCACAGTGGCTCTTATGCCTGAGCCCTTGGCTGCAGCCGCTGTGTCAGTCCATCTCCCTGCGGGCCTTCCTCTTCTTTGCTGAGCCTCTGTGGTGCTCTCCCCAGGGACTGGCCCATTTATCCCCAACAGCCCCTCCGATCTCTGTGTCTCTCTCCTTTGTACACTCACATTCCTCCACTCCCCCCACCCCCACATATCTCTGTTCATCTCTTACACCCTGGCCTCTCAGCACTCGGCCTTGGGGGTGACAGATAGGAAAGGCTGGGCCAGCCCCTTGGGGTGCCTGCTGGGTGGGCCGTGGTGGGGTGGGAAGAGATGGGTGCATGGATGTGGCCCGCCCTCTGCTTTCTGCCACTAACAGGACTAACAGCCCCACAGCTAGCGGGAGTGGGGGGTAGGCGGGAGTAGGAGTGGGGGATACGGCCCGTCACCCTCGGGTATTGTCCACGTCCTATGGAAGTGCCCGGAAAGATGGGAGATGCAGCTCCCCTCCCCACCACTGTGTGTGCCCTTTTAGAATTTCCTCCATGCAGGACAGGGTGTCAGCCCAGCCCCCAAGAGGGAGGCTTCCTGCCTCAGAAAGGGGTTTGGCTGTGATCCTCCCACCCCCCAAGAAGGGGGTGGCCCTCGTCTCGGCCCCCAGAGGCCAGTTCCCGATCCCCGGGTGCCTTACAGAGCTGGAGGAGGTGCCCCTGACGGTGAAGAGCGACATGAGTGCTGTTGTGCGGGTCATGCGGCTGCCGGACTCGGGGTTGGAGATCCGAGACCGCATGTGGCTCAAGATCACCATCGCCAACGCTGTCATTGGTGGGTGCAGGGGCGGGCAGGCGCGCGGCAAGCTTCTGGGTGGGGCCAACCCTGAGTGCTGCCTGGTGCCACAGGCGCGGACGTGGTGGACTGGCTGTACGCCCACGTGGAGGGCTTCAAGGAGCGGCGCGAAGCCCGCAGGTACGCCAGCACCATGCTGAGGCACGGCTTCCTGCGGCACACGGTCAACAAGGTCACCTTCTCAGAGCAGTGCTACTACGTCTTTGGCGACCTGTGCAGCAGTAAGTGTGCCTGGGGGGAGGGGAGGCGGGCTGGGACTTGTCCTCCCCACCCCCCCACCCGTGACCAGCACCCTCACCGCCCCTCTGTCTGGCAGATCTGGCAGCCCTGAACCTCAACAACGGCTCCAGCGGGACCTCAGATCAGGACACCCTGGCCCCGCTGCCCCACCCGGCTGCCCCTTGGCCTTTGGGCCAGGCCTTCCCCTACCAGTACCCGGGGCCCCCGCCCTGCTTCCCGCCCGCCTACCAGGACCCTGGCTTCAGCTACGGCAGTGGCAGCGCTGGCAGCCAACAGAGTGAAGGTGAGACCCCTGCTGGGCCACCCAGCCCCTCGCTGTTCCCTTGCTGCCCCCACCGCCTGGCTCTGCCCCTGCCTCCCTCTGCTGCCCCCTGATTCCTGCAGCTCTGTGCTTGGGCCATGGGCAAGCGTCCTTCAGGAAGGGTTGAGGGCCACCATGCCCAGGAAGCATGGGTTTCTGCAGCCATTGTCAGTGGATGAGGGGAGGGACGAGGAAGAATCGGAGGCAGCGGTAGCTTGGTTGGGGTGGAGGGTGGACTTTAAGGGGCAGGGAACAGAAGGGCTGGTGGCCTAGGTATGGAGGCTGGCAGTCAGCCCACGGGCAGGGCAGTCTGGCGGGGCTCAGGAGCCACACAAGGAAAGGTATATGGGGTGATAGAGAACATAGAATGTGTGCCAGGGTGGGAGGACAGCCCCCTCTAACCATTGCCTAGCTGGCTTTAGGGCACAGAGGCAAAAATGCCACCTACTTGTGGCATGGCCATCTTGGCGTGGGGGAGGGGGTTGAGCCTGAGGGGTGAGTCAAAAGAGCCCTGTCTTGGGTGGAGGAGGTCAGAATCTGGGGGACAGAGGCTAAGGGGGGGAGGTGCTGAGGGTGCAACTGAGTGGGAGGAGGGGAGGGGTAGGCCCATGAAGCTGTTCTGGGGTGCTGTGTGCAGTCTCTAGGGGGGGGGGCCCAGGTCAGCGGGCACCAGGCCACCGCGGTGTGTAACTCCTGCTATCCCTTGTTTTGTGCTGAGCAAGCGTTAGACTGAAGCTCTAGAGGACAGGACCCTCAGGGCCGGTAAGCCAGGGGCCCACCCGGTGTCCCTTTCGGCATCCCCGTCAACATGACCCCGGCTGGCCCATGTCCTCGGGTCCCTCTCTAGCCCCTGGGAGCCCGGGAAGAGGCACTGAGCAAGGCGGGCAGTAGTTGGCCAGGCCCCCAGGGGCTAGGGAGATGGGTGGATGTTCGGGTGGGAGGGCTATCAGGTTTGCTGGGGCCTTCCCCAGGTCCTCAGTTTCTCAGCCACAGGACTGAGCAGTCAGGTGGGGCTGGGGGTGGGGGTGGGGCGGGTTGTGGACCCTAGAGTGTGCCGCCATCCATGCTGCTTCCCACCCCCGCTGAGTGCACCCTGCCTCCCTGGTGAGGCCTGCCCGTGCCTCTGCATGGCTGGGACCCTTTCCCTTGGCCACTGCCTGGATCTCCTGGCTATGCTGGAGGGGCCAGAACTGGACCTGACTGGCTCTTCCCTTTACCACCCCCAGGAAGCAAGAGCAGCGGGTCCACCCGGAGCACCGGCGGAAGCAGCCGGCGAGCCCTGGGCCGTGAGAAGGAGCTCCGAGCAGCCGGTACAGGGGGCAGCGGCAGCGAGCTGGACCCCACAGCGCCCAGCGGCGTGGGCAGCTGGCGGGAACGCCCAGCCAGCCAGCTCAGCCGTGGCAGCAGCCCTCACAGCCAGGCTTCGGCCGCTCCTGGGCTGCCTCCCTTGTGCCCCCTGGCCAAGGTGTATGCAGCAGTGGGAGGGCCGCCGGGAGGGCCACCTGTGCGGGAGCTGGCCTCCGTGCCCCCGGAACTCACAGGCAGCCGCCAGTCCTTCCAGAAGGCCATGGGGAACCCCTGTGAGTTCTTTGTTGACATCATGTGACTGACGGAGAAAGTGCCTTCAGCCCCACCGGCCGTAGGGGCGGTCTTGCCCCCTGCATGGAAGTCACCTTCCCACCCACGGAGGGAAGGGGGGACAGGGGGAGGGGGTAGCAGCCCATAGGGGCTGTGTGTTGGGGCTTGCCTTAGTGACAGCCAGGCCTGAGGTGGCGCCGGGGTTTTCAGTCTGTGGGACGGGGGAAGGGTCAAGCTGGGTGGGGGGCACTAGGGTCAAAACTCAGTGCCTGTCTGCTTGCAGGCCCCTTCTAGTGGGAGGGTGGCCTAGTGGACCCACAGACTTTAGCCAGAGCTGGGAGGCCACTGGACCTCAGGCAGGTCTAACCGCCCACCGGGGTGTGATGCCCCCTCCCTCAGAGGAAGCTCCTCTCAGTCCCCATGCTGAGCCTCAACTCACCCAGAGGCAGCACAGGCCCCTCCCCGCTCAGCCCACCTGACCCAGGACAGAGGGCATTCGGGATCAGCCCGTGTGTGTGGCTGCCCAGAGCAAAGATCTAATTTATTTATTTATTGTTTGGCCCTATACTCCGGGGGGTGGGGGGTGGGTCCTGATCAGCCCCACCGTGGTTTGCATGCTCTGCTTTCTGTCCCTGGCCCGCAGGTGTCTTGAGAATGTGTGGAGGAAGAGAGGAGTCAGCCCCGCTTGGTGATGGGGTGGGTGAGGGGATTCAGCTGGCCCCAGGCAGAGGGGCAACAGGATCCTGAGGGGCAGGGACCTGGGAGGGGGAGCAGTCCCCAGGTTCTTCCCAACCCACCCACCCACTGGCCCTCAGGCCCTCAGCCCGCACAGGCCATGCTGTAGATACTGTATCAGAGTCTGAGAACCTGCATTAGTTAATATATAGCTGCTCCATGTAAATGCTGCTTCCATGTAAATGCTATTTTAAACACTAAAAAGGTTTAATTTTATGGGACTGACACGTGGCTTTGTCCCTCTTTCCTGCGGCTGCTGCAAGAGATGGGCTCGGGGCACCAATCATCATTCCCAGGGCCCAGGAGAGCTGAGTCCAGGCCTGGGCAAGCCCAGGAGCCTGCCTGTGTGACAGTGTCTCCTGTGCAGTCACTGGGGGCCTGGCAGGCAGCTGTCTGTGGTGCTGGCTTCCTGCCCGAGGGGTCCTGGCTGCTGGCGCTGGCCACGGTGCTGACCCCAACCGCGGGGCCTCTGTCCGCGGTGCTGGCGGCCTGCCTATCCTTGCTCCACCTAGTCCAGGCCTGGGAAGAGGGGAAGCTGGCAAGGCTCCATTGAGTGGCATATGCTCTGGGACCTCTGATTTGGGGTGGGGGTGGGGTGGGGGCGGAGACAGGTCTGCGGTGGGGTTGCACCACACAGGTGCCCAGCTCCTAGTCCCAGATCAAAGCTGTGTGGACCCCAGCTAGGTGTTGCCCGATGCTGCCTCTGGGGGCTTTCCCACTGTGGGCAGCCCCCAGATCTGGAGGGCCCTGCAGAGTTGGTGGGACAAGTGGGCCTCTCTTGGAATGTGGGAACAGGCCACTCAGTAGAGACTAGGAGAAGTTGACTTGTGGGGGACCCGAGTCCCATGTGTACAACACAGGCTTCGGGTCACGGGGGTCAAGGTCAGCTGTTACCTTGAGGTTAGACCCTTGGGCTGAGGGGTCTTAAGAGTCTGGGCACTGACTGGGGCTTGTGGGCTGGGGACTCCTGCTCTGGGGTTCTATTGGGCTGGGGTCACCGAGGGTGAAGTCACGAGGTCTGGGGACACTGCCCCTCGGTTCCCTTGCATCTCCCCTCCACCCCCAGGCCCCTCCCCCAGGAAGAACTCGAGGTTGTTGAGTGCCGGGTGCCACAGCAGGAGGTAGCACTTGGGCAGGTGGACGGTCACCAGGATGCCCAGGGCGCAGAGGAGGATGGCACCCATCTGCACGGCGGGCTGGTAGGCCACGTGCACATTGGCAAGGAGCGGCACGAAGGAAACCCAGGTGATGAAGTAGGCCAGCATGGCAAAGGTGAGCCCGCGCGCTGGGTTGTAGCGGCCTGGCCGGCTCTGCACCAGGAAGGTGCCCAGGAAGCACAGGAAGGCCAGCATGGCATTGAGGGCATGCACCAGGCCGAAGCTGACCCAGGAGCGCGTACGGCAGTGCACCAGGGCCTCTTGGGGGAGCATCTGCCAGTCGGTCACCACCTCTGATGGGAACGCCGCCACGTTCCAGGCACACAGGGCTGCCTCGAGCACCACGGCCAGCACCACCACCAGCCAGGCCCTCGGTGCCCGGAGCCAGCCCTGCAGCCGCCCCGTCCAGCTGGGTGGCAGCTCTGACTCCGCGAAGATGGCCGCTGCCTGGAGGAGCAGCGTGCTGAGGCAGCCGGTCAGGGGCAGGTGCAGCAGTGGCTGCTGAGCGAGGCAGCTGGCAGGGCTGGGCCACCCGGGGAACAGGAGCACGCTGAGGCAGACGAGGCCCAGGCAGGCCAGGCCAAAGCAAGCCAGGGAGCCACCCGAAGCCCGCACCATCGGGCTGTGCCAATGGAGTGTGAAAAGCCTCAGGGCCGCCAGCGTCAGGCCCAGCACCAGGCCCAGCAGCACCAGCAGCCCCAGTGTGACCGGCTCCCCCCACGTCAGGAACTTGGGCCTGCGGGGGAAGCAGCGCGTGCTCCGGTCGGGGGACCACTCTTCTTGGCGACACGGGGAGCACCAGAGGTCATCTGGAGCAGAGGGGGCGGTGAGGAGAAGGGTGCTTGAGCAGCAAGCACAGCCAGCCGTGGGGGCCCACCCTGCCCCCGGCGTGTGGGCGACTCACCTGTGCTGTGCCTGTAGGTGCCTGCTTTGCAGTCCATGCAGTCATAGCAGCACGAGTGGTAGCCTTTCACGCGGCGGATCTGGCCCTGGGCGCACTGTCTTGAGCACTGGGACACTGGCACCTGGGGCCGGTGGCACAGTCTCAGCCTACCAGCTGAGTGGTTCCCTTCCCCCCCCTGCCAGCCACACCCACCAGGGTGGAGGTGTGAGCAGGGGCCCTGCCCCTGTGCTCTCCTGGCAGCAGGGTGCTCTGTCCCAGCAGCCTGAGACCTTGTGATGGGGACTCCCGCCTGCCTCACCTGGTTGCCTGGAGTGTGCCACAGGATCTGGGAGGGGCGAAGCCAGAGCCGGCTGTTGAAGACCCCCACAGTCCGGAACTCAGGCTTGTGGTCCCGCCACACCCACAGCTTCAGGTCATACATCATCTCCACGTTCCCGCTGGCGTCAAAAGTCAGCTCCAGGTCGCGGGCTCGGAAGGTCATGTTGTACATCTTCTCTAGGAGCTGACCCAGGGGAGGGAAGACGGTGGGCAAGTCCGGAACTGCCCTGCCCCCTCCATCCAGACCCCCCGGGGCCACGCCTGCTCCTGGTGGACCCTGTGTGCAGTCGGAACAGGCGGTGCCTGTGGCCATGCCCTCACCTGCCAGGGCCTCACGGGCTCGTGCGCGGGGCAGCTGGAGGCGCTGCAGCGCAGCGCATTGTGCAGAGCCTGGGCCACACCATAGACGGCCGCGTAGGCAGCAAAGGTCTGGTGGTGCAGCAGCCTGGTGGTCAGGTTCTGGGGCGTGATGTGGTCGCACTGCGGGCAGCGCGGCCACACCTCGGGTTCATCCTGGCCTGGCTGCGCAGCCTCCAGAGACGCACAGAAGGCTGGGTCAGCGGCCAGGGCCAGGCGGGTGGCCACGTAGTCCGAGAACTCGGGCAGCTGGGCACCGCGCATCAGGAAGCCAAGCACGGTCCCCACCTGGTCCATGCCGGGCAGCGTGGGCAGCAGGTCCGAGGCCAGCCATGCCTCGCTGGCCACCCATACCTTGGGTTCGAGCTGGCTGTGGATGCTGTAGTTGAAGAGGGAGAGCGCAGCTCGGGCTGAGGCGAAGAGTACCACCACCTGCACATTGCTCTGGTTCACCGCCCGCAGCAGCTTCTCCACCTGGCCCAGTCGTGTGCTGTGGGCACGTGGCAGCGGCACTAGGCCCTCGTGGGCGATGCAGATGCCATGGGTGCTGGCCAGGCTGGAGAAGATGCTCAGGCCCTGGCGGCCGTACTCATCGTCGCTGCCCACGGCCGCCACCCAGTTCCACTTAAAAAACATCAGCAGCTCCACCACGGCCTTCAGCTGCACGCGGTCGCTGGGCACTGTGCGGAAGAAGGAGGGGAATGTCTCCCGGGTGCTCAGTCGGTCCGTGCTGGCTCCATAGCTGACCTGCAGGTCAAGGGCCTTGGTCAGGCTGTGCTATATGGTGGTGGTGATAGTGAAGTGGGGGAGAAGCGGGGTGGCCCGGCCGGGCTGGGCTCTTGGACCAGGCAGTGGGCGCACCTGGGGCATGAGGAAGAAGCTGAAGAACTTGCCAGTGATGAGGGCCAGCTCGGAGGAGTGGGGCCCGATGACAGCCAGCACACGAGGCTGGTACTGAGTGTAGTTGCAGTAGGCAGCAAGGTTGAGGCTGCCCGCCTTAGCCAGGAACAGCAGGCTGGGCTTCATGGCCACCACAGGCTCTGCGCATGTGTCAAACAGGTCGTAGCCCAGACGCAGCCCCGGCAGCAGGTCAGACCCGTTGTTGATCTCCTCCACGGCCATCTTCACAGCCAGCGCCCAGAGCAGGCCAAGGGCCGAGAACCTGGGGCATGCAGGACTGAGGACACGCTGCAGACAGGGCTACCCCCATTGGCTGCCCAGGCTACCTGGACACCCAGCCTGTCCTTTGCTTCACCTCATTCCCACCCCAGACTCTCCTAGAGCCCAGCCCTGGGACAGTCCCAGACCCCCACCCGTCCTGTACCTTTTGCAACTGGTACTTTCTGGCTGTGTCCTGTACCCGAGGCCAGAGATCTCAGCTGAGCTCATGGGGAAGAGCCCACCCAGCATGTAGTCACCGTGCATCTTCAGCTGGCGCGACAGGCACAGAGGGCCCCCCACAGCCAGGCCCAGCACAGCCAGGAGACCCAAGGAGGCCAAGAGGTGGAAGCCCAGGGGAGGCAGCCCAGGCATAGTGGCGGGCCAGCTTCAGCAGGGACGGGTGAATTCTCTGGCGGAGACCGAGCTATAGGGAGTGTACGTGGCAGGAGGGAAGAGAAGATTTGTTTAGCAAAACCCTCGCTGTCCTCACCTGCAAAGCCCCAGGGGCCTGGGGTGGGGGCGTGGGCATTTTCACACTAACTTGGCTGACTCTGCTGCACGTTTGCACACCTGACAGTTCTAGTCTGGTGCTGCTTACACAAGATGAGCTGGCCAGGCAGGTTCTGAGCCTCAGCTGCCCACACCCCCAGTCCTGGAGCCACCCAGCAGACCTCAAAGGGGCCTAGGAAGAAGAGGGAGAGAGCACAGGGGTGCCTCAAAGTGAGGGCCGTAAGTCTCAGCCTGAGGGAAGGGCTCAGAGGGACCATCCTCTCCTGAGTCTGGCAGGAGGCCATGTTCTCCGTAGTCAGGGGGCTGCAGGGTGGGGGGCTCCATCTCATGAAGCAAAAGGCCCCTCCATCTGGAAGAACCTGAGGTCGCCTGGGCACAGCACACCTGGATTCATCTGCGGCCCGGGGCCCGGCCTGTTCCGGGCTGATTGTTCTGGGGCAGAGTTCCCAGCTGGGCTTGAAGAATCCATGCAAAAGAGAGGGGAAAGGCACAACCAAATGGGCAGATGCAGCTGTCTGAGCTGGGGCAGGGCAGTGGGGCTAGGTTAGGCACACGCGCATGCGCACTCGTGTGTTTGCATGCCCCGGCAAGGCTGGACCACCGAGAAGGGATGCAGCGATGTCTCTGGGCCTTGAGACCGCTCCCTCCCCACCTAGGTCTGGGGGGGATGTCCTCCCTGAACCCCCAAACAGGAGCCCCGGTGGGTGTGCAGCAAGCCCTGAGCACAGGAGGAGCCTTCAGGGGGGCGGGGGCGGGTGAGGCAACCCTGTTGAGAGGAAGGTGACCATCTCCGGCAGCTGTTGGTGGGGTTGGGCTAGGCGCCTCCCCTCCACTCTGTCCTGTGGGAGAGGCCCCCGTTCTAGTCTCACACACGGGCACATGTGCTCACATGAACCAGTGCACATGCACACCACCGTGTCCCAGCCTACAAATGTGTATGACAGTGTTCACACACGCGTGTGTATACCCTTTCCCAGTGGGGGAGCACCCACCCTGGACCCTTCCAGGGTTGCCCACCACCAGACCCTTTGCCTGTCTGCCCTGACGCCCCCAGGCTCCTCCCCAGTTGGTGGGCAAGTCTCTAGCACATCCCAGCGCTGCCATCTACAGAACTACCTAGTCCAGTAAACATGATTTATTCACACTGGAAGGCCCACCACATGTAACAGTTTCCTGGGGTCAAGTCCATCCCGAAGCTTCAGTGGAGTGTGTCTATTTTATGTGCACTGTCCCTGAGGCCACCAAGAACAGAGCTGGTGTGAGAGGCCTGGCCCAAGGACAGCGGGTCCAAGACTGTCCCTGGCCCAGGTGCAGGTTAGCTTGCAGAACACTGTGTTGGGGCAAGGAGGGGCGCCTGGGCCCAGCCGCAAACAGCTCCCCAGGGGCCTCTGGGCTGCACAGACCACAGGCAGATGCCAGGGAAAGGAGGTGCCTGTTGATGCATCTGCAGGGCACAGCAGGTACCTCAGCATCAGGTGTTGGGCCCCAGGCCTGTGGAGCACCTGTGGAGACAGACCAGGCTTGGGGGCCAAATGCCGGCCCTGGCAGACACAAGGTGGCCAGTGGTGTGCACTGTGGCCTGAGGTGGGAGTGGGCTGGACACACATACACCTGGGCACTGGGGAGGTAGGCCTCTAAGCCCCTGGGACTGTGACCACCACTTCACAGACATGGGCAGTTGGAGGCCTGTTGGGCTGCAGTAGCTAACAGATCCCTCTTCCACCCTGGATTGCCTTTCTGTTCCGCTGTCAGTCACTGTAAACCAGGTGCCTGCTGAGACAGCCAGGTTACATGGACAGCCACTGCCTAACCAGGACAGGATGGGAGTGGATGGCCAGCGCCTGCTCCTTGGTCCGTCTGCCAGGCGTGAGGGAGGATACAGCTCGAGGTCCTGTGCAGACCCACCCATGCACTAGGGCAGGTCCAGCAGTGCGTGGTCCGCATAGAGCTGCTGAGTGATCTCGTAAACCCGCTCCAGGAAAGGCAGCGCCTCGTCCAACATCGCCACGGCCTGCTCGGGAGGCCCCGCCTTCATGGACTCCAGGAAGACTTTGCGCGTGGGCAGGGTACAGAAGGCCATGGTGACGGCCTGGCGCACGACCCAGGGGTGGTAGGCAGCCAGCGAGGCATTGTAGGAGTCGGTGCAGAGCATGGAGGTGCGGGCGTCCTCGGGGCTGGCCCGCAGCCCCTCCAGGAAGAGCTGCAGCCAGCGCAGGGCGCGGTGTAGCCGCAGCAAGGTGCGGCAGCCCGAATTGGGGTGGCCGGCCCGCCGTTGCAGGTCCACCAGCTGGTGGCCAACCTCATAGGCCACCATGGACTGCAGGTTGATGTAATTTTCACCCTGCGGGCTGCGGCGCAACTGCTCCATGATCTGCAGCTTTGCAACCACGTCCTTGGAGATGAAGGAGAAGATGGTGCCCAGACTGTTCAGAAACCTGCTCCAGGGAAAAGGCTGGTCTCAGGCTGTGTCTCCCAGGGCCCCGAGGAGGGGTATGTAGAGCCTGCCTCCCTCCCTTCCAGGCTGAGGGGGCTGGAGCTCCGCCCGACCTGACCCCTTTACCCAAAGGCAAGGGGCCTTGGCACCCCCCTCTAAGGAAGGCAGATGCTACTAGCTATAGCACTTAGCTCGGTCCCCAGCAGGCAGGTATCCTTAGCCAGATGCTTACAAGGCCCTGCAGAATTACAGGGCTCTTTGGCCAGGAAAATCCCTCCCCATCCCTAAGCCAGGTGATGGGGCCAGCCACAGGGTGCCCCAAGGGCACATACTTCACCAGCCCCCGCCAGCCACTGAGGTAGTGGTCTATCAGGATCTCCTCGCTCTCATTGAGGCACTGCTTGAAATTGACCAGGACCACTTTCAGGTTGAAATCTGTCTCTGAGTCATCCATTTCCAAGAGGAACTGAAATACACAAAGGCCTCTATTAAGTCGGCTGCTAAGTTCCTTTTTCCCACCGTCAGAAGGAATGGAAAGAGTTGGAGAAGAGAGCTGGGATCTCCCCTGCTCTGCTTGGAGTCCCACGCCCTAGAACAGACTTCTTCCCAAGGCTGGCTGGTCTGCCTTCCAGACAAGCCCTCCTACCCCTTCCCCACCCAGTGTGGCAGGTTTCCTCAGACCCCCACGGTGCAGTTCTCAAGCTGCTGTCCTGGTCACGTGCTTCTTAGCCATTTGTGTCTCACCACAGTGTGTCTTTGGACTGCTGGACAAGCACTTACTGAGCCCCCGTCAAGGTGACCTAGTGGGAAGGGCAGACCGCAGGCAGTAAGCACACGAGATCCTGATGTCCTGTGTGAGGTGATGAGTCTCCTAGAAGGAGGATCAGGGGAGCCAGGCGGGCAACCTTCTGCCTTCCTGAGTCACCACAGTACCACTAGTGCCGGAGCAGTGGTTGTGGAACCGTGCCTGCTAGCTGGACAGACAGACCCCATCTTTTACTCTTGCTGCTGAAATTGTACATGTTCTGTATAGGAGGGCAGCAAGGCCAATACTGCCCTATGATCCTCGAAGCCCTAGGGAACCTGCCAACCGAGGCCAGAGGCTGTGAAGAAGGCACTGCTCTGGGTCCTGCGCGTTCACACCTCACCTCACAACATTCAATGTGCACGTAAGAGTGGGCGCCTCCCTGGGTGCACTGCCCCAGAGGCCTCTCTCCGACTGATGTTTGAGGCCAACTGCAACAGAGCCTGGGGACTTCGCCACATGCCATCTTGTGTCCAGGACAAATGCGTGCCTGGGGGTTCCTGGGCAACCTCGGTGCGGGGGGGGGGGGGGGGGGGGGGGGGGCGACCCCCACCCTAGTGGGGCCTCTGCTGTGTTGAGAGAGCTATGTTGACTGCCTGTGTTGAGAGCCTGGGTTCCTGTTCTGCTTTTCATTCAGTGGGTTGGTCATCCAGTGCTCTGGGGAGAAAGAGGTCAGCACACCCTGCCTGTCCCGTGCCAGGCTGCTGGGAGCCTTCAGGAGCAGCGAGGAGCTGAGGCCCTGCAGGCCCCACGGGTTTGGCGGCATACCTGACTGTGGGTGGAGTTCCAGAAGGTGAATTCACTCTGTCTACAGATTAAGAGGGGGGAAAGGTCATGCCTGGGCTCGGTTAGATGGTGCCCTGAACCTTTAGACAAAGCCCTCTTCAGGGCCTCAGTTCTCTGTCCACCGAACAGATAGGCTCTGAGAGTCCTTCCTGGTTACTAACCGCCCTGCCGTTATGTCTTCCTGCCCAGGATCCGGCCAGCAGCTCGTAAGGAGCTGTCAGGGAGCCTTTCAGGCCGCCCAGTCTTTAACAGAAACCGTGGGCAGCCTGCCAGTTCTAGGATGGTGACTGCCGGGCCCCACCCAGGTTCTCCCAGAGGCATTTCCAACCCCAAGGTCAGGGTGGGGGAGGGGGGCGGCCTGGGCACAGAGGTCTGTGATGGACAGCAGGCTAGCATCCTGGCAGGAGGGAGGGCAGCCTGGTGTCCAGGCCTCCGTATGGGAGTGGGGTCCCTGTCCCCTGGAGCCAGCAAGTCTCCCCAGCGTAGGAGGCTGTGGCACTGGGTCCTGCGATTAGGGAGGGGGCAGCGTCGAGTCCCTGGGCGCGTCCTGCTCCAGCCGAGGGACCCGGGATGGGACGGAGGCTTTGGGCGATGGTGGGGGGCCGTCTTGGAAGCCAGGGCTCAAGACGTCCGTCCCGCCGCAGCCTTCTCTTCCACCCCGGGGACCCGCGCCCGACTCCTCCAGGGCTCCAGACCCACCTCGATCGCCTCGGTTAGCGTCAGCACGTCCGGCGCCAGCGACCCCGGTCGGCCCCGCTCACCTCCTCAGGACGTCAAGGTGTACAACAGCCCCGCCCCGCCCCGCCCCGCCCTCCCAGCTTGGCTCCCCGCCGCCGCCGCCTCTCCGCGATTGGCTGCGAGGCGCCCAATCAGGAGGCCCGGCGCGCCTGCGTTTCCGGATCAGAAGGCCGCGCTCTCGGGGTTGCGCCTGCGCAGTGCGGCGCCGCGGCGCCGGAACTCCCGACTGCGCGGGCTTGAGGGGCCTCCGCGGTGGGGTCCGGAGCGGCGAGGAGCGGAGCTCGCGCTTTTCGCCGGGGCCCGCACCCCCTCGGGCGCCTCTCTTCCGGGGTCTCTCCCCAGCCGAAGGAAAGCCCCGCGTGACCCCGGGGACGCAGCGGGAGCTCAGGGCGCAGTGTCGGCCGGTGAAGATGCCGGAGATCAGAGTCACCCCCCTGGGTAAGCTCGACCCTGCTGCCGTCAGGGGGGCCTGGAAGGAAGTGGTTGCTCCAGTGGGCGATGGCGGCGCGGCCAACCCGTGGTCGGGAGCCCGTCGTCTGTGCTCACCACAGCCCTGGGCGTTGGGTGAAGGCCCCGTGTCGTGGCCGCCTTCTAGGGGCCATGCCCCTCTGGTGGCGTCGTGGTTCCGCCCGGAGCTGCTTAGCTAGGTCCGCGGTGCGAAACCCCCCGAAAGACGGGGCGCCCTATTCCAGTCAAAAGTGACCGTCTTGGGAACTCATAGGGCCACCGCTACCCGGCTCTATAGGGTCGCCAGGAGGCGGCACCCACGATGGCAGTGAGTTTGGTTTGGGATATGGTGGCTGGCTCACAGAGAGGCTCAGTGCTCACTCAAACCCATGTCACCGTGAGAGGTTCCACCAGTGCGGTGGCCCTCAAGCGCCGGCTCCTTCTGTAAGCATTGTTCGCTACCATCCCCTGGAGAAGTGTCAGTCTCAGCCTCCTGCCGCCACTGGTGCCATGGTGGTGGGTGTGAGCCCTAACCTCTTTGTGTGTGTTTCCCCCCAGCAGTTTTATTGGCAGGTTATTGACATGTAATTCAGTACTTCAGTCATCACTGGGAATTGTACAATCACCCCCACGTCAGTTTTAGAGCCTTCCCCCTTCTCCGTGATTAAATCGCCTTTAAAATGATTTATGCAATCACAATCCATTCTGATGCTCCCTCCCTGCTCCTGTCTTCATTACTTACTCCCGAAATCCCCTTTCCCTCCCTATCTTACTCCCCCACCCCCACCCCGAGCCTAGGCCTCTTACCTAGCTGGGTGCCCCCTCCCCCAAACCTCCACAGAGTTTTTGGTGCACCCACCTCCAGGATCGAAGGCTCTGCACCAGGTGGGCCGCTAAGTACCCAACAGTGGTCTCTCTCCTGGGCCTCCGTGCCCAGGCGTAGCCTGTGGAGGCTCTCTGAGGGTCCTGGAGCAGGCAGCAGGCCAAGGTCTTGGGATGGTGGGCAGCATTTAGAGCCTGAGGCAGGGACCCAGGGAGGAGTTGGTGCGGCAGCCTTCCTCATAACCCGTCCCTGCACAGGAGCTGGCCAGGATGTGGGCCGCAGCTGTATCCTGGTTTCCATCGCTGGCAAGAACGTCATGTTGGACTGCGGGATGCACATGGGCTTCAATGATGATGTGAGTCCCGAGGGTCCGTCTGGGGGCTGGGTCCCCTGGCAGCAGCACTCTCACCCAGCTCTCCTGGGCCCTGGATGGCAGTGAAGCAGGGAAAATTGGCCATGGAGGTGCCCCTGCTCTTGGGTTACTGCATCCTGACCCCTCTCCTGACACCGGCATTTCCCTAGCGGCGTTTCCCGGACTTCTCCTACATCACCCAGAATGGCCGGCTCACTGATTTTCTGGACTGCGTCATCATCAGGTAAGCAGGCCACACCCTGAAGGGTCCCTTGTCTGCCCCCTGCTGTGCTGGAGAGAGCACTTGATGGGTGGTGTTCTCTCTAGGGTTCCCTGTGCAATGTGCGTCCAAGGGTTGTGCCCTGGGGTGTGTCCACAAGAGCCCGGCCATGGTTCCCCCTGGGAAGACTAGGCTCTACCTGGTTTCCCCTTGGACTTCACTTCTCCCTGCAGCCTCCGTGTTTGCAGCATGCATGGGGACCTTCCCTCTGCCCCAGGCCCTGTTGCCACTGCCTGCCTCCCCGGCCATGCTTCAACCTCTGTCCTAAGGGCTCCTTGACACCATCAGAGTCGGCCACTGCCCCTCCCAGCGTCCATCCATGCTCCTTGTAATCCCAGTGGCCGGTGTGTTGCTCTGCTAAACACATCCACCCTCTGCTGTGCTCATTTCTGACCCCGATCTGTGGTGCCACACAGCAGGCGGCAGGGAGCCTGCAGCTGAGGGGCAGGGAGGGGTGGGAGTGCCCCAGGCTGACCCCACTGCCCTCCACAGCCACTTCCACCTGGACCACTGTGGGGCACTCCCCTACTTCAGCGAGATGGTGGGCTACGATGGGCCCATCTACATGACGCCCCCGACCCAGGCCATCTGCCCCATCCTGCTGGAGGACTACCGCAAGATTGCCGTGGACAAGAAGGGCGAGGCCAACTTCTTCACCTCCCAGATGATCAAGGACTGCATGAAGAAGGTGGTGGCTGTCCACCTGCACCAGACAGTCCAGGTCAGCCCGTGTCACCGCCCCTGGGCCCCTGCCAGGCTCAGCCAAGGCGTAGTATTTAGTAGGGGGCGGCTTGGAGTGCATGGGGGCACGGAGGTCTCAGGGCCCAGTGGGAGCTCTGGGGATGAGAAGAGTGGGCACCCAGGATGGCCTAGGAGGTGAGCAAAAGCCAGAGAGGGAGGAGAGGGGGCAGATTCAGTAGCGTTTCCCCTAATCGTGGGCTTGTCTTGTTCTCCTCGTGGTTTTGCTTTGGACTCATACAGGGGCCGCTGGGCTGTGAGCGCTTACGCTTTAGATGATTGTATTTGTCTGGTCTGAACATGCCACTGCAGTTGCGTCTGGAGCTCAGCTTTCTTGGTACGACATTCCCAGCGTTTTTGATGTCGTCATCAGTGTCTCATGACGTACCTTATCCCGTCTTTCCACCTTCAGCCGTTCGCGGGCATGGCTCTTTCAAATAACACACTTGTTGGGCTTTGGTTGTTACCCGTGACCTCTCTTTTCAGCAGGAGCACTGAAACTCGTTGTTCACACAAGCCGGATGCATGTGGGACCCCGAGTCCCAGCTTACCATCTGCTTCCTGCTTGTCTTGCTGGCTCTGTTTCTCTTTCCCTTCTGAAGGAATTGTTTTGCTTCGTTCAGAATCCCATTTCTCCCTGGTGGTGTTCTTTGACAGTTGCTCGTTGGTCGAGATTACTAAGTGCACCCAGACTTCTCCAGGACTCAGTGTTACTTGGGCCCTTCCAAGCCTGGTGGGGACGAAAGTTAGTCACACTGGGCGGTCAGTTCTGGCTCAGTCTTGTCTATCTGTCCAGCTCCTCAGAGGAGCCCTTCAGCCTGGTGCTTTGAGGGTTGGGCTGCTAACCTCAAGGTCAGCAGTGTGAAACCACCAGCCGCTCCAGAGGAGAAAGACGAGGCTTTCTCCTCCCATAAACAGTTACAGCCTCGAAAACCCACAGGGGCAGTTCTACTCTGTCCTGCAGGGTCTCGATGAGTCAGAATCAACTCATCGGCAGAATCTGGCCTTTTGGTTCAGTCTGCCCCTTCACTGCTCCCCACTACCCCCCACGTTCATCAGCTTTCTCCAAGGAAGGGTTCACAGCCTGCCTGGAGCTGACGAAGCCTGTTTCCATCAGGCTGCCCAGACAACGCACCCATCCTCCTCCTTGGAGTTAAAACGGTAGGCCGCAGTGTGTTGATTGCCCAGTCTGCGTGGAGAAGAGGGTGGTGCCATCTCTTGGGTGTCAGCAGTTGCTCTGAGATGGCTCTAGGGCCAGACTCCTCCTTACTTAGTTCAGAGTCGTTGAAGTGGCCGGAGACGGACAGTCACCAGCCCTCCTCAGCTGTTGCTTCTGCCTCATTCTTGCTCCCCTCCCCAGGGCTTCTGACCACAGCCTGGTGGGCCCTCTTTCTTTAGACCCCAGGTCACTTCCCGTGTCCACCTGTGGCACTTCCATCGTGCCGTCTGTGCTGCGTGCTGGATGTGGTGCTCAGACTAGTGCTTTAGGAACTCTCTCCGGCGTTGGGCAGCACCCGTGCGCCTTCGTCCACTGTGATAAAGACGGTCTTGGTGTTTCCAGAAGCTGTCTTGAAAACAGTTTCTGGTTTTGATGTGTTGGTCGGTGGTGGTTGTTTTGGCTCCTCCCTGCCCCCCCCCCCAAAAAAAATCCTCCTCAATTTCTGTAAATATACCAACCTTAGCAATTTTAAAGTCCTCGTCTGATCATTCCCATTTCAGGAGTCTATTTATTATCTTTTATCAAAAACTCAAAATGGGGAGGGGGGAGCAGGGAGGGAGGGGAAAATGAGGCGCTGATACCAAGGGCTCAAGTAGAAAGCAAATATTTTAAGAATGATGAGGGCACCAAATGTACAAATGTGCTTGACACAATGGATGTATGGATGGGTTGTGATAAAAGTTATATGAGCCCCCAATAAAATGATTAAAAGCAAACAAACTCAAAATAACTTTAGAATGGGTCAACAGGAGTTCACATGGGTCTTTTAACCCAACTGCATGTGTCGTAATCAACTTGACGAGGCCCTCTGCCTGATTGCGAGGCTATTCAGATCCCTGGACCATGGTCAGAGGGGAGTCCACAGAGGCTTAATCTTTGTGGGCACCCTGCAAATGGATTTTGGGCTTCCACCGTCATCCATAGTCTTCTGCAAACTGGGTGTTCACAACTTAAGCTCTGGTACCATTCCCTCCTTCAGATTTGGATTTGATTATTTACAATCCTTGGGTCACCCCTGCTGGTGTGCTGCTTCCATGTGGACACTTGAGGACTGCTTGCTTTCTTTAGTTGATCCTTTCTCGTTCCCCGATCACGTCTCCTCTCTTGGGCCTGATTGATTACGGGGACTGGACGATATGCTTAAAAAAGCTAACGAGGCTCCAAGGGGTGGCTCAGCAGCCAGCCACCCCCCTTCCTTCCACGGCCGGGCCCTTGGCAGCCCCTCAGCTGACCAGCACAACCTGAACTCCGCCCACTCCCTCTGTAGGTGGACGATGAGCTGGAGATCAAGGCCTACTACGCTGGCCACGTGCTGGGAGCAGCCATGTTCCAGATCAAAGTGGGCTCGGAGTCTGTGGTGTACACGGTCGGTGGAGGCTTGGGCCAGGGCCGAGTGGTGGGCTTTCCAAGGGACAGGCCCCCCCTCTCACCCCTGTTCTCCCTCAGGGCGATTACAACATGACTCCAGACCGACACTTGGGGTGAGTAGCCTGTTCATTTGCTTCCCTTAGTGGGGTTCTCCCTGGAAGCCCAGCTTGCAAGTGGGTGGGACCAAGCAAAGGGGGTGCTGCCTGCCCAGCCAGCTGGCACCACGCTGGCATCCTTTCTGTGTCACTTATGCCCCGGCTGCCTTCCCCGGCTCTGGGTAGCTGGCCCACCTGTGCCGAGGAAGCAGGCTCCCGGTGAGGGGCCTGGCTGGCTGCGGCAGCTTGTTGCCCCGATCCCTCGGGTCTGTCTGAGGAGAAGGGCAGGGCCTACTCCAGGGGCACAGTCTCTCCCACCTCGCCCCAGGGCCGCCTGGATCGACAGGTGCCGCCCCAACCTGCTGATCACGGAGTCTACGTACGCCACGACCATCCGGGACTCGAAGCGCTGCCGGGAGAGGGACTTCCTCAAGAAGGTCCACGAGACCGTTGAGCGGGGCGGGAAGGTGACCGCTGGCTGGGGGTCAGGATGGGCGGGCCCTGGGGTCTACGCCACTCGAGCCCTGCTTGGGACACAGTGCCTGTAGCTATCAGATCTGTCGCTGGGGGTGGTCCAAGAGCACCTCCTGGTGCCAGCCTGTCCTCTGAGCCCCTCCTGCCTCCCCAGGTGCTGATTCCTGTGTTCGCGCTGGGCCGGGCCCAGGAGCTCTGCATCCTGTTGGAGACTTTCTGGTAGGTGTGGCCGGGCCTGCTGTCTCTGTGCATGCATGGGGGCGGGCAAGCCACAGCACACACTGACGAGGCTGGGGGGTGGGTTCCTCAGGGAGCGGATGAACCTGAAGGCGCCCATCTACTTCTCGACGGGCCTGACCGAGAAGGCCAACCACTACTACAAGCTCTTCATCACCTGGACCAACCAGAAAATCCGGAAGACTTTCGTGCAGAGGAACATGTTTGAGTTCAAGCACATCAAGGCCTTCGACCGGGCGTTTGCGGACAATCCTGGCCCCATGGTGGGTCCGGGTGTCCACCTGCAGGTGGCCAAGTGGGGGTGGGAGTGGATCTTGCCTATATATGCCTGGGGGAGGAAGGGACGCCTGTGCTTGGGAACAACCAGGTGGAACCTGTGGTACAGCAGTGTGGCTCTGTGGGGGTCCAGGCCCCTCGGGTACGCCCCTCACATGCCGACCACCCCTACGCCTAGGTGGTGTTTGCCACACCAGGGATGCTGCATGCTGGCCAGTCCCTGCAGATCTTCCGAAAGTGGGCAGGGTACGAGAAGAACATGGTGAGTGAGGGTCCGGCAGGGAGGGCTCCCGCACACCAGCCATCACGACGGGTGCCAAGACCCTGAGCCTGGCAAGGTCGGCCGCTGGGCAGGGCTCCGGGGGCAGGTGGGGGCTGCTGGTGAGGTGGGGGAGCTCTGTTTGAGCCTCCCTCCCCTTCAGGTCATCATGCCCGGCTACTGTGTGCAAGGCACCGTGGGCCACAAGATCCTCAGCGGGCAGCGCAAGCTGGAGATGGAGGGCCGGCAGGTGAGGGTCGCCCCCTCCTGCCCCTCGGGGCTTGGGTGGGGCGGGCAGGGCCCCTGGGGCCGCGCCTGGGTGACGCGTCGTCTGCCCTGCAGCTGGAGGTCAAGATGCAGGTGGAGTACATGTCGTTCAGCGCGCACGCCGACGCGAAGGGCATCATGCAGCTCATCGGGCAGGCGGAGCCCGAGCACGTGCTCCTGGTGCACGGCGAGGCCAAGAAGATGGAGTTTCTGAAGCAGAAGATCGAGCAGGAATTCCGTAGGCACCAGCTGAGGCGGGGGCCTGGTGCCCGGGGAACACGGGGCAAGTGGGGGAGGGGGTCGGCCAAGCCTGGGCTGAGGCCCCCTCTGCCCATCCGCCCAGGAGTGAGCTGCTACATGCCGGCCAATGGCGAGACTGTGACGCTGCCTACGAGCCCTAGCATCCCCGTGGGCATTTCGCTGGGGCTCCTGAAGCGGGAGACGGCGCAGGGTAGGCTGGGCATCTAGGTGGTGAAGTGGGCGGGGCGTGCCGGGCAGGAGGTAGGCAAGCCAACCCTCCCCCCCGCCCGTTGGCCGCTGTGCTTCCTGCCCACAGGGCTGCTCCCTGATGCCAAGAAGCCCCGGCTGCTGCAGGGGACCCTGATCATGAAGGACAGTGTGAGTGCATGTGGGCAGACACTGCAGAGGGAGCTCTTGTGTCCCCGTCCCTGTCTCCACCATCCCTCGTTCCTGACCTGCCCACCCCAACAGAACTTCCGGCTGGTGTCCTCCGAGCAAGCCCTGAAGGAGCTGGGACTGGCCGAGCACCAGCTGCGCTTCACCTGCCGGGTGCACCTACACGACGCCCGAAAGGAACAGGAGACAGTGATGCGTGTCTACAACCACCTCAAGAGGTGACGGACAGCCCTGGCCCAGCCCTTGGTCCTGGGGCTGGGCCAGGGCTCATCTATCCCCTCTCGCAGCATCCTGAAGGACCGCTGTGTGCAGCACCTGCCCGACGGCTCCGTGACCGTGGAGTCCATCCTCATCCAGGCCGCCGCCCACTCCGAGGACCCCGGCACCAAGGTGCTGCTGGTCTCCTGGACCTACCAGGTAGGAGGCCGCCAAGTCTCAGGCTCTGTGGGTGGCGGTGGGAAGGCGGGGCTCGCTTGCAGTCATCCCCTTGCCTCCCTGCAGGATGAGGAGCTGGGAAGCTACCTGACATCCCTGCTGAAGAAGGGGCTTCCCCAGGCCCCCAGCTGAGACCCCTCAGCCTTGCCTTCTTAACCTCCACGTCCATGTGCCAGAGGGCCCCGCCCGGGATAGTGCCCACGCCTGGGGTCAGCCTGTTGCATCCCCCTGGGTGAGCAGAGCCCAAGTGGGGCCAGACACCTCCTGGGACTCAGGGACAAGCCCGTGATGTGGGCGCTCTTGCTGAGGGCATTTCTGGCTAAATAAACAGCTGGGCTCTGCTTCCTTGTGGTCTTTATTTGTCTCTGGGTCTGGGGTGGGGGGGAGGGTGCACAGGTCTCCGCACTTTCCAGTAAACACAGGTCTCGGGGTCATGGCCTCGAGAGGACCCCTTCCTGATGCTCTTCATCACCTTGGGTGGTGACAGGAGGTTGTGGGCACTGGGCCCCAAGGAGGTGTAGGGAGACAAAGGGCACCCTACATGGGCACGGCAGAAGTCAGGAGGCCAGGCAGGCAGGAAACTAGTGCCCTTCAGAGCTGGGCCAGCACACCAGGCTGCCCTGACCCCAGATGAACATCAGGGTTGCTGGGTCGGCCCCGTCAGCCAGCAGACAGAGGCCAGGTTGCCAGGAGATGGGCCCTGGACACACGCTGTACATGCAAGAAAGGGGCTTGCTGTTCCCGCCATCAGTAGTGTGGCAGTAACCAGGCTTACATCCAGAGCCATCACCCGGAACCTTCATCCTTCAGGTCCTTCCATTGGCCCAGGGCTTCCTCGTCCCATACTCCTGAACCTTCCTGCTGGCCACAGTCCAGAGTCCCATCGGCTGGGAGACAAGATGGCTGTGACACCACTACCAAGAGGCTCACAGTATCTGCCCACTTTCTGCGCCCCCTGCCCCCCCAGCAGGGACTCAGGAGGGGTTGGGCAGTGAGGGACAGCAGGCCCCTCACCCAGTCCCGTAGCTCACCATGGTTCCCGAGGCCTGGGTAGCGCACGGCCACCAGGAACAGGCCTTGTGCTGGGGCCACACGGGTTTGGTGCTTGCCCAGGGGGTCTCGACTCTCAAGGATGGCCTTCACCTGGGCAGGGGTGAGCACTCCCAGCCCCACAGCCACCAACACTGCTGTCATCCTCCGTACCTGCTAGCCCAAGCAGAGGCTGCTCTAATGACCCAAAACCCCTACTTCTCCCACCCGCCACCCTCACCCCCACCCAGGACTGAGCCCACCTGCCGATACAGGAACGACTGACTCTCGAACTCCAGGTTCCAGAAGCGCAGCCCCCTGGGGACACAGGTGCAGTGATAGCTTGAGGCGGCCAACTGGAGGCAGCCCTAGCCCCCAGGTGAGACCCAGCAGGGCATGGGTCAGCCAGGACCAAGTACTCCAGCTGCCCGGAGCCCTCACTGACAGCACCCCCACCCCAAGGCTCCTGAGAGAGGTGAGGCCAAACAGCAGGGGGGGAGGGACTTGGCAGCCAGCCTCAGGGCTCCCAGGAGGCACTGCTGAGGGGGAAGGTCCTGCCTGGGGTCCAGAGCAGCAGAGGGAGGGCAGGCCAGCTCATGCTGGAGACCCTGGATGACATCATTGTTCTTGGCGGGAAGCCAGAGTCCCCTGCAGAAGTCCCTCCTCCCTCAGAATTAGTTCCAGCAGCTGCCACCTGCCCAGAGGCACACTGGGCAAGCAAGCAGAGGCCAAGGAACCCAGCCTTGCTGGGTTGGGCTGGGCCGGAACCAGTAGCCTTGAGCACTCTCCCCCCATGGGACCTTTTCAGCAGCTGCCAAAACCCATCACTAGATCACCAGCTCGGGGCTGAGGGGAGCACACAGAGAAAGACAGCATTCTCTGTTCTCTGTTCCCAGCCTGGCAAGGGACCCCACCCAGGGAAGCCACAGCTGCAGGCGCACTGCCATCTGGGCCATGACTCTCCAGCTGGCAACAGTGACTGCCACCTAGTCAGACCGGGGGGTTCCTATGGCCAGCCTCCATACCCACCCCTGAATTGCCTGCCCATGGGCTGAGGGGGCACAGTCGAGGTGCAGCCCCTTCCTCACCTGTCCTGGAGACTGACAAAGGGGCTGGATAACCCAGGGGACACACTGGCCCGCCGCAGAGTGCGCACTGAAGTCCGGGCTGGGCTGCCGGCTGACTGGAAGGCACTGAAGTCATGTGTACCCACAAGGTGTTGGGCAGCCTCCTGCATGGCGGCCACATCCAGGCTGCTGCTCCAGTAGGCAGATGGGCATGCAGTCAGGAGGGCCGGTGGGCCGGCCAGCCAGGTGGGCCTGCCAGCCCCCGCCCCACTCACACTCACTCAGCCCGAAGTGCCCAGCACAGGTTTCGCTCAAATACGGAGAACTGGTCTAGCTGAGGGCAGCCAGTGGCCAGGCGGTACAGGTAGGTCCTTGATGTGGCTGTATATCGGGCATGGAAGTTACTGGGCACCCTGAAGGCCTGTACCACCCTATGAAACACAATGGGATGCAGTGGGAGAGGAATTGGCCATCCCACCACCAGCACCACCCAGGGCCTCTGTCCACACAAAATCCTTCCTGACCGCAGGCCAGCTTGTACTGTGGTTCACCTGATGGCCGGGTGTCTGAGGTGGGTGTTGAGGGCTTTAGTTAGGATCTCAGGAGAGAAGGGTGGCCGACCGGGGCGACGCTGCACATCCAGATGCGCGGAGTTGCTCAGAGCATGGACGCCAGCATCTGTGCGGCTGGAGATGGTCAATTTGATTGGCTCCACGGAATTCAGCCCCTTGGCGGCCTCCTGCAGGATACAGCAGCTGGGCACCGGGGAAGCAGTAGGGCCGGCGAAGGAAGGGCCGGAGGCCAGGGGGCACTTCCCCGTCCCTCAGGCACCCATGGGGCTTCCATCTCTCCTCTGGGCATCGCACGGGACTCACCTCCAGGAAGTTCTGGACCCCGATAGCGGGTTGAGCGCCCTTGACAGCCACGACCCCACTGCGGAAAGAAGCAGGCCGAGGTCACAGCCGAGCCCTACCCGCCCTCCAACGCCAAACAAAGCCGCTTCCTTCCCCCCCAAAAGTTTGGATCGCTTGTCCGGAGGCACACCCAAACGCTAAATTTAGCGTCTCACGCCCCCGTCCCTCCCGGGGCTCATCCGCTCGGGCTGCGCACGGCGGGACGGCGGGACGTACTTGAAGGCAGTGCCTACGTATTGGAAATACACGAGATAGCGTGCCCGCACCGCACCCGCCGGGGCCGAGCCCATGGCCAGCCCAAACGCAGCGGCACCGAACCAGGCAGGGCTCGGGACGCGGGCAGGCGGGGCGCACGTGGGGCAGCGCGCGCACGCAGCGCGCACGTCCGTCCCTGAGCCCCGCCCCCGGGCGCGCCTGCGCAAGTGCACCAGCCCCGCCTGGAGGTCCGCCCAAGACCGGCGGGAGGGGGAAAGCGGGAGCGGGGTCGCAGTTGAGACCCGAAAACGAAATCCATCGCCTTGTAGTGGATTCGGAGTCATAGTGGCCCGCAGGACAGAGCGGTACTGCCCCATCAGGTGTCCAAGACTGCCATCTCACGAAAACGAACCCCTGGTGGGTGGCGCAGCGGGTTAAGCGCCGGGCTGCTATGCAAAAAGCAAGGTCTAAGGGAGACAGATGGGTGGTCTGCTTAGTCTCAGAAACCTTGCAGAAGTCGACTGCCACCTTTCTTCCGTGAAGCCAGCGGCTGGTGGGTTTGAACTGCCGACCTTTGGGTTCAGCAGCTGAGCACTTAACCACTGTGCCACCAGATTCAGGAGCGGGTGCAAAGTGTCACCTCCTGTGGAGGTGTTGTTTTCACTCCTGTATCCATGCAGTTCCTCCTTCACCACTCATGCATTCATTCATTCACTCATTGACTCCTTCCCCTTTACCGCGCCCCCCCGCCCTCCAACCCATCCTCCCCTGTGACACATCATTCTGGCTCAATCCTTCCGGCTGTGGGTTTTTTTTTTTTTGCAACCACCCGGAGTTGCGCAATGGCTGCGCAAAGGCGAGGATTGCTGCCGCGCGAGGGCGGCTCCAACTCCCCACCCACAGCTCCGGAGGCCCGATTTGCTCCGCGCCCGCCTAACTTCTCCGTGCCGGCCATCTGGGTCCGACGCGGCCGAGCACAGGCCACAGTGAGGGGCGGCGCGCGCAATTACCCATCGGTGGCAGCGGGCGGCGCGCGC
>NW_022111357.1:44159904-44178352 GCF_000313985.2 Echinops telfairi
TGTGCCTGGCAGGGGAAGGAGGGAGGGGGCCAGCTCTGTGCAGGGTAGAGCCCCACCGACCAGGCTGGTGGCTGGGAGGCTGAGGACTCGGAGTCGGACAAAGCCCGAAGCCCCACGGGCATCTTGGCCCGCCCTGCACCCCACTATCCGTGCCCCCCACAACCCCGGAGGAGCCGGAACAAAAGCTGTCTCTCTGCTGGTCACCTCACACAGAGGGTGTGTGCTGGAGGCGGGGCGCGGCCCCGGGGATGGACCAGCTATCCCCTGGCTGCATCTTTGTCCCGCTGGGCAGCTGTGGGCACGCCCGCCACCTCTCCGTGAGAGTGTCCATCCCCCCCACCCCCCTGCTTCGTGTCATAGTCACCCACATGGGGCTGAGCAGGAGGACCCACCCCCTCAGGGCCTGCTGTGGCCCTGGCTCCTTGGCCCGAGCCCATGGGTCTCAGTCCCTCTCTGGTGCACTGGGGACTGGTAGCCGGAGTGGCGCCTGGGCCTGGAGTTGGCAGCTTGGCTGGGGTGAGGAGTGGCCTCGGCGGCCTGACCCCAAGCCCACTGGATGGGAAGGTTGCAGTGGGGAGTGCCAGGGGCTGTACCCACCCGGGGGTGTGCAGATTTACCCTTCCCCAGCGTGAAGCCTTATTCCTGTGTGCACCTCATCTCCATAGGCGTGTGCACAAGTGTGCATGCAGCCTTCCTTACTGGACACGCAGAAAATGTAAGGAGGCCTTTGGTGCCAAGTACAGCGAGTTCACAGGTGTGCACCTGCTGGAGCTGAGCTCTGCCCTCTGTGCACACTATGGTGAGGGACAGCCCTGTCTGAGGGCATGGAGACGGAGGTGAGCTGCAGCAGGGCAGGCAGGCATCCCACACCCATGGGCAGGAGCGGCGGGTGTGTGCACAGGCCAGCTCTCTGTGAGACACACAGCGTGTTTATCACACACAATGCCAGTGTGTCACTGAAGACACATGTTCCCATGTTTGTGTGTGTGCCCCGTCACTGGTGTGCACCTGCATGTGTGTGTACCACATATCTGCGGGTTCACAAATCTGCACTGTGCCGCTGCGTGTGGTCGTGCATGTGGACACCGTGCCTCTGTCCATTTGGTCATGCACACGTATGGGGAGGGCCCTGGCGGTGGGTGGGAGTGCACCTTGGTCACTAGCACCAGGGAGAACCCTTTAGATCCTGCCTCCTATCTGCCTTGCAAACCTCTTGAGGCTGTGACAGTGGGGAGCAGAGGGGGATGGAGGGGGACAAGGCACAGCACAGAGTAGCCCCAGACTACAAAGCTGAGGGGCTGGTGGTGCCTCTTAAGGTCTCCCATCTTGCCATTAATAATGAATCAGATGGAGGGGGCCTGGGCATCCTGTGATCCCGGACTAACTAGCCCCCATCTAGACAGAACCCAGGCTGAGGGTCGCTGGCCAGGTCCCTTTGGTGGGGGCTCTGCTCCTAGCTGTGCTCCGGCTCCCCCACACCTAATTTGAAACCTACCTGGTAAGCTGTAAACCTGAAGGGACCAGTCTGATCCGAATGTCACACACCACACCTCATTCTACTCCTCCCTTAGGGAGGGGCTGCCTGGGAAAGTGCCCCTGGGAAGCAGGAGGGGGAGAAGGAGGATGATTCAGACCCCAGTCCCCAGGCAGCGTGCAGGAGCCAGCTGGGGTAATCCAGGGTTGTGGCTGCCATCTGAGCTGGGGTGGGGGATGGGGAGGTGAGTAGGACCAGCGCCCCCAGTGACCCCATACGGGTCCCCTCCACTCTACTTCAAGTGCTTCCCTAAGGAAGCTGATAGCCTGGCCTCTGGGCAGCAGAGGTGGGGGGAGGTAGGGGGGTTAAAGTGGGGAAGGTTTGCTCAGGAGGTCCAGCCTGACCCCATGGAGGGGAGGGGTCTGTGAAGATCCTGGGTAGAACCTGACTGCCTCCCTACTGTCCTGGGCCTGGGTCAGCTGCTGGGGCTACCACCCCTCCTCTGGGTGGGGCTTCAGGCTCTGAGTCATGGCAGCTTTAGTGGGGAGAATACCAGCACAACACCCCCTGCCTCCTCTGGCACAGGGAAAATTCAAGAAGGACTGTGCCGGCAGGCCTAGGGTCTCTGGGACTAGGGAGAGGGAGACAGAGAGGCACAGGGCTCTCAGGGTGGGGCCCACACCTCCCCAGTTTCCACTGTGGCCTGGCCCAGCTGTTCCGAGGGCCCCAGGCACCCTCAGCCCAAGGGCAGCAGCCCTGGGAGTTTACCACTCTGTCCTAAGCTGCCTTGTAGTGGGGGGAGGGGGGCTCCAGGCTTGGCTCCCACTGGGGTAATGGCCCCTTCTCTGCCCCAACCCTGGGGGCTTGCGGGGGTGTGGGGGTGTGTGTGTGGGGGTGTTATAGGCCATGCTGGGCTTACTGCTGGGGGTGGGGGGAGCTTTCTCCTGGGTGGAAGGGACCTCAGGGAAGTTCTGCAGGAGCTCTGGGGCTCCTGCTGCCTCAGGTCCCACCTGCCTCACCCCAGAGGGGACTCCAGTCCCCTTACTCCCCCAGGGATGGTGGGCACTGACCTAAGAAGAGGAGGTGCCTGCCAGAAAGGGGAATCTCTTGGGAAGGGCAGCTAGGTCATTCTGGGGTGCTATGCTGTCCGGCTCCCTAGTCAGGCTGAATTCCACCCACGTGACCCCAAGCTCCTCCCTCTGAGACTGGGAAATCCTAGGGTAGCAATGGGTGGGGGGCTCACCCCTTGCCGACCCCTGCCCTGTACCCTGCAGCCACTGGGCTTGCGCCCCACCCCTCGTCCTTATCCCCAGGAGGCCAGACTGGCCCAGATTGCCAGCTGAGCAGCCAGGGGGGCAGGGAGCGGCTGGGAGTCTGGCCCTTTCTCCCAATTTCCTGTTCTCTGGAGCCAGTGGAGGGGGGCCATGTCACGTGCCTGATCCATCTGCCTTCTCGCCTTCCTTCCGGGGATTCTCCTTCGTGGCTTCTCCGGTGATGTCATATGTTAACTCTTCCCTCTCCAGGCAGCCCATTGCCAGGTGGCCCCTGAGGGTCATGGGTTCTACTGAGGCCTGGCCAGACCCTCCCAGGGGCTGGCTCTGTGCTGCTTGGGGTTTTGAAGTTGGGGTGTGTCTGGGAGACAGCCTCTTCTGTAGCTGGTCTGGGGTCTTGAGGTGCTGCCTGGGCAGAGAGAGCAGCCACATGACACCACCCCACCCACCCACAGCGCGCATACACACACACACACACACACACACACAAACCAGCCTCAAAGCAATGGAAGTGTCCAACCCTGGGGGGTACTGGGGTCACAGTTGTGTGTTCCTCTTTGTGTATCGGGCTCCCAGCCACTTTTCCCAGGGGCTTATGAGCTAATGACATATCCACAGCCAGTCTATCTGCTTCCTGTGTGGGGTGGGGTGGGGTGGGGGCTGTGACTGCGGGGAGCCAGGGCAGCTCAAGAGCCCCAGACCTGGGTCACAGTCTGCCCCTACCTTCTCTCTGGTATCTTCCTCAGTTTCCCAATCTGCCCCCTGCCCCCTCAGGGTCATCGAGCAGTGGTAGGGGGTAGGGGTGGATAGCAGTAAGAATGATGGACCCGCCCCACTTCAGCCCCTGCATGAAGCCCCTGCCAACTGCCACTCACTGACCTGTCTCGCTCCAGGGCAACCATCGATGAGGTGGAGACTGATGTGGTTGAGATTGAAGCCAAGCTGGACAAGGTACGTGGGGAGGGGGCAGTTGGGGGGGGCGTGGCTAGAGGTTCAGTGTCTCCACCTCCACACCCAGCAAGCCCTGGGCTGAGGGCACGGGAACTGGTGTGCTCCTGCCCCTGTGTGGGTGCCAACACATGTGGGTTGGGTGTATCTGCCATGTGCACCCACCTTTGTCTGCCCCTTGGGCTCCTTCTATCGTGGGTGGTGGGGTGGTGGTGGGCCTGGCGGATCTCCAGACCCTAGGTACTCTGAGATCCAGTCCTACTGTCCGCTATGTTGCCTTGATGTGACTAGGGCAGGGGATGGAGAGACCTCAGGGCCAAGGCAGGAGACAGGGATGTAGGGGCAGGCTTTAGCACTTCTGGTAATGTGCAACTGGCCAGAGGGACCCTCCCTACACTGCTATCTCTTGTCACCCTTCACCCTGGGCTCCCTCCCTGACTGCCTCCCACCCCCACCTACTGCTGATGGTCTCATCCCCACATCCATGATTCCCCAATTGCACCCCCTCCACCTGACTACATGCTGCCAGCCTGGTTCCCCCTCTACCTCGGGGTCCCTGACTGGGCACCCTCACATGGTTGCTGGTCCCATCCTGATCCCATCTCCTTCTCTCTATTCCCAACTGCCACCCACCCCGACTCCACACTACCAGTCTGGTGCTGCCCCCACCCCACCCTGGGCCTCCTGACTGGTGCCCCGCCCCTGGCACAACCTTCTGCTTCTGGCGCTGAGGCCCAGATGGTGCTGCCTGTGCCCAGACAGTCCTTATGCCCCGGGCCTGGCCCTCCCAGTTCCAGTCCAGGCCTCTGTAGCCCCTCGAAGCCCAGCCCCTGGCCGTGAGGGGCCTCGTGGGTCCAGTCACTTCAGGGCCAGCCCGCAGGGCCAGGTGGTAGGGGTGAGTGCCGGGAGGGTCTCATCTTGGAACAGTTTGCTCTGTGGTTGCAGGGCAGATGGCCCAGGGTAGACTGGAGGTGCTTTGGACATCAGGGACTCCCCTCTCTCCGCAGCTGGTCAGGCTCTGCAGCAGCATGATCGAGGCTGGCAAGACCTACGTCACCACCAACAGGCTCTTCCTGGGCGGCGTCCGAGACCTGTCTCGGCAGTGCCAGGGCGACGGTGTCATCTCGGTGAGGGCATTGGCTGGGGTGGGGCCAGGGGGCTTCTCAGGATCATCTACAGCCCCTCGTGGACTACGCAGTCCCCAGAGCTGGTGGGTGTCGGCGCCCAACCAAGGGCGTGGCTCTGTGGCCTGGGCATGGGCCTAGGGTGGGGGTATGCTGCCCAGTTTGAGCCTCCTCTCCGGACCTCCCCCAGGAATGTCTACAGAGGTTTGGAGACAGTCTGCAGGAGATGGTCAACTACCACATGGTGAGCCCCCCTACCCACCCCAGGCCCTGCCCAGCAGGGGCCATTCTCCACATGTCTGCAAGGGGTGGGGGGAGGCGGGGGGGCTGTGTCCACAGCTTTGGAGTATGGGGCTCAGCCCCCAGAGAGCCAGGGAGGGGCAGGGGGGACCTACTGAAGGATGGTGTTGTGTGCCCAGTAAGGGGCAGACAGTAGGGCGGTGCCTGGACCCTTGGGGTGCTAGGCAGGGATACAGCTCTGGCCGAGAGGCCTCTCTTAGCAGACCACGTAGCCTCGGAGGACCCACTGCCACCAGGGCTGATGACCCCGCCTGCTGAAGCCCAGAGTGCAGACTTGGCACAGGGGTGGTCCAAACCTGGCCTGAGAACCAAGAGCCCTAGAGTAAACAGGCCCCACCCCAGGAAGTTCAGAAACAAACCTTCTTTCTGTCTGCCCACTCGCCTGCCCGCCTGCGCCACAGCCAGGGCCCAGGCCCCCAACCTGCTTCTGGCCTAATCAGTTCTGGAGAGAGCACAACAGTCACCTCTCGCTGGCATCCTCCCTGGCCCCTCCTCTGCCTTCCCCTTGCAGCTGCAGAGAGCAGCTGACCTTCACCCTCAAAGCCACCGGCAGGGAGGGAGCTCACGGAGGTCCCCACCCAGGGATGGTGAGGTGGGCCTGGCAGGAGGGGCCTACCGAGCAGCGCTCGCTGCTCTCAGACTGGCCAAGAGTCTGGTGGGAGATTGGCAGGTGGTCGCAGCTGGCACCTTTGGGCACCAACTCATTCCTTTCAGGTCCTTTGGTTGGTAGGGTTGTCTTGGGGGTGGCTGTACCCTCACGTGGCTGAGCTGGGGGCACAGGCAGGGTTGGGCGTGTAACGCCTCCTCTCCCACACCCCCAGATCCTGTTTGACCAGGCCCAGAGATCTGTGCGGCAGCAGCTCCACAACTTCATCAAAGAGTGAGTGACCCCTGCACCTCCCACCCCAGGCCTCCCCCCACCCTGAGGCCCTCCCTTAGGCCAAGGCCTGCCTGGTGAGGCAGAGAAAGGGGCACCATGGCATATGCCAGGAGACTGTGCTATTGTCAGGGGAGGCGGGCGGGCGGGGCCACTGGAGGGAGGAGCAGCATGTGGCAGGGCACCAGCTCCTGGGGGGCTGAGTGGTTGGGGCTCAGCAGTCGCAAAGGCTGGGAAGAGTGCAGAAATGAGGAAAGAGTGGTCCTGTGGGGGTGGGGCAGCTATGAAGGCCAGCCAGGGCTTTGAGCAGGGTTGGCCCAGGGGGATAGCACTTACAGCATCATGTGATTGGGGTGTGTGTGTGTGTGTGTGTGTGTGTGTGTGTGTGTGTGTGTCTCGGGGTGGCATTTGTGAGGCACCTAAGTGGTGAGGTGGTGTGGGCTAGGAGAGTCTGGAGCCCGGGGAACAACTGGGGATGGATCAGCCGCTGGAAAAGCTGGAGAAGGCTAAGTGAGGGGAAGGCCAGGCTGTGGGGGAGGCTGAGGAGACCTGGGCCGGAGCACTGGCATGGGGCATCCTGGCAGGACTAGAGGATGTGGAAGGACCAGGAGAAGAGGGGGACAAGGGAGGACTCAGGGTGTAAGTGTGACCCCACACGCACACCTCTGATGCTTACCCCGATGGCCCCAGGGACGTACGGAAGTTCAAGGAGACAAAGAAGCAGTTTGACAAGGTGCGGGAGGACATGGAGCTGTCCCTGGTGAGGAATGCCCAGGCGCCCCGGCACCGGCCCCATGAGGTAGAGGAGGCCACAGGTGCCCTGACCCTCACTCGAAAGTGCTTCCGCCACCTGGCACTGGACTACGTCTTGCAGGTCAGCCCCGCCCTCTCTCCCCCTCAGGAGGGCTTCCTGCAAGAGGTGATGGGCAGGGCCAGAAGAGGCAGGAGGACAGCTCCTGTGGGGCACCCAGGTCCAGGCTGGAGGTGGGGATGGTCCTCCCACCTCCCAGGACCACCGGGAAGAAAGGGCTGGCACAGGGGGAGGGAGCTAAAGACAACCTGGGGGTTACAGAACCACAAGCAGCCCGAGTGGACCCTGGCAAGTTCAAGCCCTTACTCCCCTGACCTGTTCGCACGCTCTCTTGGCAGATCAACGTTCTTCAAGCCAAGAAGAAGTTTGAGATCTTGGATTCTGTGAGTATGGGTTGGTGGGGGTGGGGTGGGGAGGGCAGGAAGGTTGCAAAGGTCCAGCACTTAAGAGGGTGGGCCTCACCTGTGCCCCACCCCCCAGATGCTGTCCTTCATGCATGCCCAGTACAGCTTCTTCCAGCAAGGCTACAACCTCCTGCACCAGCTAGACCCCTACATGAAGAAGCTGGCCACCGAGGTGAGCCCAGGGGCGGGCGGGGCTGGGGCCAGGGTCTCTGGAAAGCAGCTGCCTACTGCCTGCACTGATGCCCATCCTGCCCACAGCTGGACCAGCTGGTGATTGACTCTGCAGTGGAGAAGCGGGAGATGGAGAGAAAGCACGCTGCCATTCAGCAGAGGGTGAGGCCTGACCCACTTACCACAGCCAGGCTGGGGGTGGGCATCGTCCCTCACCCCCCTACCCCTGACCTGTAGAAGACCCACCCCAGCATACACATGGCCTGCCCTGTCCCAGTCCTGCCTACCTGGCCCCGGTCACATCCATTCTGCCTCGCTCCTCTTGAGAGTGTTGGTGCCAGAGGGAGGGGCCCCTGCGGCCCACGGACATGGTGGAGTTGGGAGGCAGGACATAGGTACATCGTGGCCTGGCCTGGGCTGGGCAGAGGCCATGCCTCCTGGTGGAGTTGACACTAAGGGGCGAGCTGGGTCTCTGGCATCCTAAGGAGTCCTGGCGGTACAGGGGTCCAGCTCCTCTGCTAGGTGAGGAGATGCTGGTTTGAACCCACCCACTGGCCACCCTGAGGGAGGTCAATGTGACATCCAGCTTCCTAAACACTTCCAGCCTTGGAAACCCCTCAGTCCCAGGGTCTGTGAGTTAACAGCAGTCGGTTTGCCCTTTGTACTGGCCACCGCCTCCAGTCCCCCACCCCGCCCCCGGCCCCTTGCAGGGAATGGTGACCTCAGGCGCTGGTTTCTTCTGAGGCCTCTGCTCACTTGCCAGACGGCTGCCCCCGCAGCTACCAAGGGGAGAGGTGGGCGACAGCCGCGGGGGCGGCTATCTCAGCGCTGCCGAGAAGCCCGCCAAGACTGCAAGCTGCAGGCGGCACAGGGCTGCCCGTCCCTCGGGGGCGGGGCTGGGGACCGCCAGGCAATTCATCCCGTGGGGTGGGCGGGATCGGCCACTCAACAGTCCTCTCTCTCTCCCCCTCCTCCTCCTCGTCGCCCCACCCCCGACTCTGGTCCCCGCAGACGCTGCTGCAGGTGAGTGAGCGCCCCCACTCTGGGTTTGTGGGTGAGGGGCGCACACTGGGCTGGGCGGGGCCTCCAGCCTCCCCCACCCCTCAGGAGATTCAGCACCAAGGACACCTCCTCTGGCCCCAGAGCTCTGGGCGCCTCGCGCAGCCGCCAGGATTCCCTGGAGGCCCGTGTGCCCAGGGCTGAGAGGCAGCTGGCACTAGCAGGACGTGGGCTGAGCCCGGACATGGCCCGTGGGGGCGAGGCAGCAGCTGTCCCTGCCTCTCCCCCCCTAGGCAGGGAGCAGGTGCGGGTGGTCCACTCCTCCATCCAGGCTGCTGGCCCTGCGAGCCCCAACACACAGCTCAGTGGCCCTGGTGTAAATGGAGCTCTGTCAGGCGCTGAACTAGACCGACCCAGCTGGCGGCATGAATGGGCTCAGGATGTGGGGGGGCAGCTTCCTTCCTGCTCCTAGTCTGCCTGTCTCTAAGAGACTTAGGGGTGGGGTGGGGGGAAGCAGGCTAGTGCTAAGCCCACAGCTGTGAGGGAGCAGGGTCTGTCCCCAGGGGTCTCAGAGCCCAAACACAAGGGGCAGGCAGCGTCAAGGGGCCTTGTGTCTGAGAGCAGATGGTCACGTTTGTGCATGCGACTGGTATGACCACCCGGACATGTGCCCGCTTCAGCCTGCACACACGGTTGGGTGGGGTGGGGTGGCGGGGAATGCCAGCTGAGGGCCGCACCTGACCTCCACAGGACTTCTCCTACGACGAGTCCAAGGTGGAATTTGACGTGGACGCGCCCAGCGGTGTGGTGATGGAGGGCTACCTCTTCAAGAGGGCCAGCAACGCCTTCAAGACGTGGAATCGGTAAAGGATGGCGCAGGCGTGGGCAGGAAGCGGGCTCAAGTGGGGCGGGGAGAAATGGAGAGGCCATGCCTGACCTCACCTTGTCTTCTCACCCCACCAGACGCTGGTTCTCCATTCAGAACAGCCAGCTGGTCTACCAGAAGAAGCTCAAGGTGAGGGTCAGGGCTGGTCTGGTGTTGCCCCTGGTTCATTCCACGCCCCCCTACCTGGACCGGGGCCTGTCTGGTCAGGGAGGCCAGCACTAGCCAAGGAAAGCCTGTGGGTGCCAAAGCCGAGCGGTGCAAAGGCCAGAGACAGAGCCTAGCGCACTGGGGCTCAGGGTCAGTCAGTGGCTGTGGGCGGGGCTGTGGGCAGGGCCGGCCTGCTGAGCCCGCCCCAGCAGCGGCGGTGCCACCCGCAGGACGTGCTCACCGTGGTGGTGGACGACCTGCGCCTTTGCTCCGTGAAGCCCTGCGAGGACATTGAGCGCAGGTTCTGCTTCGAGGTCGTGTCACCCACCAAGTGAGTAGGGGAAGGCGGAGGGCGGGGGATGGGAGGCAGCCGCCTGGCCTGGCCTGATGGTTCCCGCCCCTCTCCCCACCAGGAGCTGCATGCTGCAGGCGGACTCCGAGAAGCTCCGGCAGGCCTGGGTTCAAGCTGTACAGGCCAGCATCGCCTCTGCCTACCGGGAGAGCCCAGACAGCTGCCACAGTGAGGTGAGCCCCCTACCCGCCGTGCCCTGCCCATGTGCTGCAATGAGATGACCCCTGTAGGTTGCACATGTGTGTGTATGTGCATGCGTATGGGTGTGGGAGCACACACGGGTGCAAGTCGAGCTTCATGGACTCTGACCTCTGCTGGCTCCTCTTGTGGGGGAGGAGGAAGGGTCCCAACTAGGGACATTGAGGCCCCGGTTGGGCTGAGGGCTCCCCACTGCCCCCTGGTCCCCAGAGGCTGGACCGCACGGCGTCCCCGTCCACCAGCAGCATCGACTCCACCTCGGACTCCAGGGAGCGTGGCACCAAGGCTGAGAGCACCTTACAGCGTGTGCAGAACGTGGCTGGCAACGGCCAGTGTGGAGACTGCGGCCAGCCGGACCCCCGCTGGGCCAGCATCAATCTGGGTGTGCTGCTCTGCATCGAGTGCTCGGGCATCCACAGGTGGACACCGGCGCCAGGGCCAGGGAAGGGGGTTAAGGGGAGCACAGCAGGGGGCACCCTGACTCAGCCTGCCCCTTGCCCTCCAGGAGCCTGGGTGTTCACTGCTCTAAGGTTCGGTCCTTGACACTGGACTCGTGGGAGCCAGAGCTGCTGAAGGTGGGTGCAGGGGCTGAGCGCAGGCCACTGGGAGGCTGGGTGCCAGGGCCTGCGAGCTGCAGCTGATGCTGCAAGCCTGTCTCCCATAGCTGATGTGTGAACTCGGCAACAGCACTGTGAACCAGATCTATGAGGCCCAGTGCGAGGGGCCAGGCAGCAAGAAGCCCACGGCTAGCAGTCCCAGGTAAGTGGGGGTAGCAGGCTGCGCCAAGGGCCCTGGGGGGGGCTGCTGCAGGGGAAGGAGTGTAGCTTGCTGGGCTGGGGAGCCCTGCCTGAGACCTCCTCTCCTTGCTCTGAGTCCAGGCAGGACAAGGAGGCCTGGATCAAGGACAAATACGTGGAAAAGAAGTTCTTGCGGAAGCTGCCACCAGCACCAGACCAGGAGGCAGTAGGGGACGACGGGGAGGCGGGGCCCCGGCGCTGGAGAGCAAAAAAGTGCCAACGGCACCACAGCTCCCCCCGGGCACCCACCGCCCGTCGAAAGGTCCGGCTAGAGCCTGCCCTGCCCTCCATCGTAGCCCTGTCCTCAGGTACCAGGGTCGCCAGAAGGTGGCATGTTTACCAAACCTCAGACCTCAGATCAAGTGGTCAGGTGGGAGGCCCAAACTGTGGGAGGGCAGGGGCTCCCAGCATGACCTGGGGTGGCCCATCCCCCCAGGGCCTCACTTTCCCCAGCTGAACTTGGCCTTCTCTCCACCCTCCCCCAGCCAGCATCCTGGAACGCAAGTTCCGCCGGGACTCCCTCTTCTGCCCAGACGAGCTGGACTCCCTCTTCTCCTACTTTGACACCGGGGCTGCTGGGGCAGGTCCACGCAGTAAGTCCTGGGGAGCCCTGCTTCTCCTGCAGCCCAGCCCCTCAGGTGCAGCCGGCAGTGGCAGTAGCCCACAGGTGGACCACCAGTACTGTGGGCTGGAGAGGCAGGTGTTCCAAAGAGGCCAGCCTACGGGCACAGAAAACTTGGGGATAGGTGGAGCTGAGGCTGGAACAGTTTCTCAAGAGGTCTGTTGATGAAAACGATGTGAGGAAATGTGTAGCTGTGTGCACACAGGTGTGCATGTGTGTGTGTAGAGAAGATGGATTGTATGTGTGGTGTGCACAGGAGTGTATGTGAGCATATCCATGAGCATGCATGTGGGGTCATGGGTGTGTACGTGTGACTGATAAATACCTAAGTGGCTGCACGCACCCAGGTAGGTGTGTGTTGGTGTAAGCATGCACCAACGTATGCTGCGGAGCCTGGGCAGGCAGGTGCAGGAGCCAGCTCATGAAAGACGATTCACGTTATCTTTTCCCAACTTGGCTTGGAATGGGCTGGTGATCATCTTTAAGGCACAGAAACGAGAAAAGTTACAAGCCAGGCCACACCACCCCCAACCCCAGGACTGGTGGTTACGCATGTATTGACTGGGAGCGTGCATTCCCTGGCAAGTTGGGCAGTATGGGCTGGATAGGGCCAGGAGCTGGAAGAGCTGATGGGGGTCAGACGGGAGTGAGCGCGGGCAACAGAGGACCCTGCTGAACCCTCTCAGAGCCTGGGGCTTGCGGGAGGGCTGGCTGGCAGCTGCCCAGAGGCTTGCGGTTGGTTCTGCTGGAGGAGCAGGATCTGCAGCTCCCAGGAACCTCTCTTCCCCGTGGGCTCGGCAGGTCTGAGCAGCGACAGCGGCCTGGGCGGTAGCTCCGACGGCAGCTCAGACGTTCTAGCCTTCGGCGCGGGCTCCGTGGTGGACAGCGTCACGGAGGAGGGTGGGTGTGCGCCTGCGCCGTGCCGGTCCCCGGGAGCCGCTGGAGCGCCCCCTGGCGGGATCGCAGGCGCTAACCGCGCCCCTGCCTGCAGAGGGCGGGGAGTCGGAGGCATCCAGCGGCGAGGCAGATGGGGACAGTGAGGCCTGGGGCCTGGCCGACTTGCGTGAGCTGCACCCGGGACTCCTAGCGCACCGCGCGGCGCGCACCCGGGACCTTCCCGCGCTGGCCGCGGCGCTAGCCCACGGGGCTGAGGTCAACTGGGCCGACTCAGAAGACGAAGGCAAGACGCCGCTGGTCCAGGCCGTGCTCGGGGTGAGTTGGGGGTGGGGGTGGGGGCCTGGGGGCGGGCCTTGCAAAAGGAAAGCAGAGATGACGTTTGCATAATTTGACATATTTGCATGCTCAAGACGCACTGTTCTGTGGCGCCGATCTAGTGCCTCTGCCCTCCTGCTCCAACCAGGCTGGCCACCTATCTCCCCGGGTGGAGTGCAGGGGCTGATAGGTGCAGGGCTGGGGGGCTGTCATTTGTTTACAATGCCGGATACTCATTCGCCACGCAGGGCTCCTTGGTCGTCTGTGAATTTCTTCTACAAAACGGGGCGGACGTGAACCAAAGAGACAGCCGGGGACGAGCGCCTCTGCACCACGCCACGCTCCTTGGTCGCACTGGGTGAGTGCCCGCCCCACCCCGGCCCTCGACCGCAAGGCAAGCCAGCCCTAACTCCCTGCTTCCCGCCCTGCAGCCAGGTCTGCCTATTCCTGAAGCGAGGGGCCGATCAGCATGCCCTGGACCATGACCAGCAGGATCCGCTGAGCATCGCTGTGCAGGCGGCCAACGCAGACATCGTCACCTTGTGAGCATGTGGGCAGGGTCTGCAGGGCAGATCCTAGGTTGATGCCAAGGAGGGTCAGTGGAGAGAAGAGACAGGGCAGGCTGGGCGGGGTCTCCCCAGGTAGTCGCTTCACAGAATGCCTGTCTCCCCACCCACTCCCAGGCTCCGTCTGGCCCGAATGACAGAGGAGATGCGTGAGGCAGAGGCGCTGCCGGGTCAGCCTGCCCCGCTGACCGGCAGCAGCCCCACCGAACTCCAGTACCGCCGGTGCATCCAGGAGTTCATTGGCCTCCACCTGGAGGAGAGCTAGGGCCGGGCCGGCCGGGCAGCCGTGGGCTTCCACCCTGGCACCCGGCCGCTGGCCTGGCCACCCCGCATGCCTCTGGAGACCCCAGCCCTGCCCATCCCCGGCCCTGCCTATGATGACACCTGGGCCCACTTCTGACAAGCCCCTGTGCCGGGCACTCCTGGGGTGGGGCTTGTCCACCCTGCCCTCCTCCAAACTGCCCAGACCCCCCAGGAGGAGAGAGGGAATGGTACGGAGTCTTCCCAAACTCAAGGTGTCTTGGGGAGGGAGACTCCATCCCCTGGTGCCCTTGCCTCTTCTGAGACCCTGTGTCCTCAAGTGACCCATGCCTTCCTCTGGGCCTAGGTTGCCCACACCGCAGACCACTCAAGGCCCATGTTGCCTCCTGCCCTCTTTGCCCTTGGGGTTTGGGTCAACTCATGCGTGCTCCTCAGGCATGGTCACCTTGTGGGACTGGTGTCACCTCGTGCTCTCTCTGTCTTCAGAGCCTATGTCACCTCGTGCCCACCTTTACTGCCCCAGAACACTGGTCTACCAGTTGAGTCCTCTTCCCTACATGCCCCCAGAGCCCCTTCTCTAGGCCCAGAGGCCGGTGGCTGGTCACCAGTGCCTTACCAGGGCAGGGAGGGGCAGCCCATGCAAGGGTCAACCCCGTGTACCTCACTTAGGGACTCCAGCATCCAGGCTGGGCTTCGAGGGTGCTAAGCGGGCGGGACTCTGATGGCCTGGGGCTTCAGCTCCTGCTGGACGCTGGCGTCCTGGGTCCCATGGCTGGCCACGAAGGCCCAAGGTGCAGGGCTGCCCCAGGCCAGTCCCTGCCCCCTCTGGAGGCACTCTCTCGGGTCCTCGGCCCAGATGCCTGCGTAAAGCCACTTTGGCACTTCCACCCGCGCCCCACGCCCTTTGTCACTGCCGAGCGGGTTTTCGACGATGCCCTAGTTCGGACTGTTCTGTATCTTCTCTCCGTGGACACTCCTGAGGACATCTTGTCCAGGCGCTGCCTGCAGCCCGGCCCTGCCCCTGTCCCTGCCCGCTTTGCCTCTTGGGCTGGACCCTCCCTGGGGCCTGGGGTCTTTCAGCCACTTCGGGGCCCCATGATGCCCTCTCTGTTTCCCCTTTTTGGACGAAGGCTTAGGGCAGCGGCTGGGCCCCCTCCCTAACTATGGACCCTGGTCAGGCCAGTCAACTGGCCATTATGCAAAATGCTGTCCGGAGAGGCTCAGTGGGTGGCAACACTGACCTGGGGCCCTCCCACCTCCCTTGCCCCATGGCTGTGAACCCTGAACAGAAAATCCACTCCTTCCTTCCTTCCTGCTTGAGCTCCGCCCACCACTCGGATCACACACTGTTAATAAACCTCTGCGCTTGCTGTGCTGCCTGCTCATTGGCTGCCTTTGTGCTCCCCACTGTCTTTGGCCCTGCCTTCTGTGCCAGGAAGTCCTAAGAGGGACAGGACCAGTGCCCCTTGAGCTGGCCAGCCCAGGCCCCACCTGCCAGACGTGTGAGTGGGGAGGACTGGGGCTCTGATGAACACAGACTCTGATACCCCTGCCCCCTCTAGTGGGATGGGGGTGACACCAACAGGAGTGAATGACCTGGGCTGGTCCCATCCCCACTCCTGGGCCTGTAAGCTGGCCTTTTGCCCCTTCTGACTCCAGCCCACTCCCATGCTACTTCTGGTCTGCCCCAGGTACTGTCAGAGGGTAACAGGGGCGGGAGAAGAGTGTACAGAGACACAGGCCACCAGATGGAATTGAGACTTTATTACAAAACAATCTGAAGTCACCAAATGTCCTAGCCAAGCTGAGTCCCTCCTCCAGCCTGCTCCTTGGAAGTTGCCCCAACAACCGGGCAGATTGTAGATGCTCTCTGAGTGGGGGGCCCCTCCCACACGTGCCCTCCCCACACGCCCACACCTGCACATGCGCACACATGGGCTTATGCAGGAACCATGAGCCCAGAGTGGGGGGAACGCTTTGTTCTCCCAGTCTACTTGAGGCCAGTGGCGACCCCTCCAGGGAGGGCAGCTGGGACCAGGGGAGGCTTGGATGTGCTGAAGCCCCATGCCTGCTTCCCTCAGCCTCCTAGGCTGGCATCAGTGGCCAAAGGGGGCCCTGGGTGGGGAATGGGGGGCTCTGGACCATCCTGGACGGTCAGGACAGCCAAGCAATCCGTGGCCCTTGTAAAGCTGGTTCTGGTGCTGGAAGTCTGGGAGTAGAGAGGGGCCCGGCACCCACTTTTACTCTTCAGCTGAGACTTGCCCTGATCACTTCTGGGGGATGTGAGCCTGGCATGGCTCCCCGATGCTTGGCCTCCTACTGGCAGCCGGCAGATAGCTGGTAGATGTTCACTCTGGTATTGCCGCTTCTGGATGGGGGACAGAAGTATGAGGGGGCTGGGCCCAGGCCTGTGTGGTGGGACACCTCCTTGGGAGCCCAGGAGGAGAAGGGGCACTAGGGGCTGAGGCTCAGCACTGCCCCTTAGTGGAGGGCTGCTACCCCACCTTGAACTCTGGCTCTGGTTCCGGACTCCCTCGAATACAGCCAAGACCCAGCCCTACACAGAGAAATCTCCATGGGGCTGCTACCCCTGTTCAGCCCCCAACCTCTATTACCAAGGGGCAGGCCGAGGGCAGCCCCCAGCCACACCCCTTGGGGCACACTCACAGCGGATTTGGGCGAAGGCCACCTGGAGGACCCCATGGAGAGCTTGTACAGGCTCTCCCTGGGACAGACAGACCCCTGTGTCAGCCCCCTGCCGCAGTGCCCAAGGCAGTGCCCCGGGGTTCCCTGTGCCCTCCCCCCACCACTTGCAGGGCCTGGGACAGAGAGAGAGGCAGGAGAAGCCTCCTGTCTCCAACTCCTGGTAGAGGTGGTAGAAGCAGTGACCAGGTAAAGGAGACAGTTACACAGAGACTGGCTCAGGAAGGGGCCAGGAGAGGGGATGGGAGGTGTGGCGGTGAAGGATGTGACTCCACCTTCATCTGCCAGGCCGGTGGGCGAAGGTTCACTGCAGGCCAGTAGGTAGCGGGTGGTGGGTGGTGGGTGGTGAGTGGGAGCGGGCAGGGCTCGCCCCAAGCCTGGGCGTAGGTGCAGTACTGGGCGCCGGCCGGCAGGGGTAGTGGTAGTAACCGCAGGAGCAGTTCTTGATCATCAGCTGCGGAAAACGGAGACCAGAGGCCTAGGGGGACCGGAGAGCAAGGGAGCTGGGGGCCCGGGAACCCTCCGTTCCCCCGCCGGGCTCCTGCTGGCACAGCCACCGCCTCTCCCTCGCGGCCACCGCTTCCCACTCTCTCCGACTGTGGGCCCTGGGCTATGCCCAGGGTGAGTGCCACCGCCCCAGGCTCACCTGCCTGGTGCAGGATGTGTTGTACAGCAGCTGCAAGACCCTGCCCTTGTCTCTGTCCACGCAGTCCCCGTAGGGCCTCCGAAGCCAGTGCACCTCCTCCTGGCGGGAGGCGGTTTCAGTTCCCGCCAGGGGCCTCCAGGCCCCGCCCCTCCCACAGACTCCGCCCCCACCCCCGCCCGCCCGCCTCTCGGATGCTGACTGTGGTCTGGGTGCCTGGCAGGATGCTGAAGCTGCGGGGCTCCAGGAAGGGCGTGTGGTCGCGCCCGTGGATGAAAACCTTGAGGCCGGCCTCCACAGACAGCAAGGGCAGGTGGTCCTGCTGCTCCACTCTGAGCGCAAGGCTGACCCCTGGAAGAGGGGCGACCAGGTGATACCCATTGGATAGTGCCCGCCACCCCGTCCAAGCCAGCCTGCCCTACCCACATCCTGGACCTGGCCAGCCGGTCCTTGGCTCCCTGCTTGCCCGGCTCCCACCTCAGGCCCTGTCTGCCGCTCACCTTGGGCAATGTCCTGGCGTGTTGCTGCCAAGATGTCCTGGAAGGTGTAGCAGCTGCCGTAGACAGCGTGGTAGAAGGTCTTGAAGCTCCTGGAAGGAGGGGCCGGGCTCAGACCAGCCCATGCCATCCACAGGTCAGCGGGGAGAAGCCTGAGAGAATGGCCTGCCTCCTCAGGGCAGGGGCTGGGTGTGGCTAGCCTCCCACCGGCAGCCCCCAGGTGTGCCCACTCCTCACCTAGCTGGGCATTCCTGCCAGTTGTGCTGACAGGAGAGGACAAAGTGGCTCTGGTGGCTGTGCCCCTGGGTGGTGGCCAAGACATTCATGTAGTGGAAGTGGTACCACTCCTGGACGGCCTTCTCGTGTGGTCAAAGCAGTCGCCCCCTGTGCTGTTGCACTGGGGTGGGGGTCAGTCCTTTGCCCACCTGACTTGCCTCCGCACTCTCATGCCACACTCTCCTGTCGCACTACCGCTCACAGTGTCAAGACATGGTGACTCCTGTTGCCACCCCATCGGGCCCAGGGACGCTCACCAGGGTGACCCCCACTTTGTGTTGGCTGTCTGGTTCGCTCAGCCTCCACCGACAGAGCTTCTGGTTCAGCTGGAAGGCTGGCGCAGGGCTCCGGTCGTTGGCTGTGAGGGTGCTCCTGGAGGGACCCTGGCCCTCGGTGAAGTTGAACTTGTACAGAGAGTAGATATTCTCCCGCACAAACTTGTCCAGCTCCTCCAGGTGCCGGCGAATGGGCCTGGGTAAGACAGGCGGCTCTGGAGTCAGAGCCTCAGATCCGTGCTGCTGACTGTGGTATAGGTCCCTGGCATTACTGGGACATGGCACTGACCCCCATGTCAAATCGCACTGTCACCCCAGTCTCCCCAGGGGTGCCGCCCCTACACAGCCTGTCCCACCGCCCCCATCTGAAAAACAAACAAAGTCAAACCCCTCACTGCCACCAAGCCATAGCAACCCCATAAGATAGAGTAGAACTGCCCTGTGGGAGCCCTGGTGTCATATAGCATGTGACATGGTGGGTTGCTCACCGCAAGGTCAGCAGTTTGAAACCACTAGCTGCTTCCTGGGAGAAAGATGAGACTTTCTAAGCTGATGGTGCCCGGCTATCAAAAAGTATAGCGTCTGGGGTCTTAAAGGCTTGAAGGTAATCAAGCGGCCATCAAGCTCAGAAGCA
>NW_022111357.1:44179226-44186644 GCF_000313985.2 Echinops telfairi
ACCTTGTAGTTAGCAGCCCAGTGGGTAACCCAAGAATGCCACCAAGGCCCCTAGGCATCTGAAGGGGCTCTCAATTGGAAAGCAGGCAGAGAAACTTTCGACGGCTCCCAGGGGCTGCAGACCGCCCAGCCCCGTCTGCCCTCATGCCTCCTCTCCCACTCCAGGCTGCCCTGCTGCTCCTCCTGTAACCCTGACGTTGAAGCCTGGCTCAGAGAACGCCTTTCTAGAAAGTGACACACTGGTCACATTAGGCTGAACCGTCTCCTCGTCTTCACCCCCACCCCCCACCAGGTAGAGCTCCCCAAGTTCCTGGCAGGGCACAGGGGCTGAGGGCAATGGTTGTTCATTGACTGACCCAGACCCAGGCCAGCCCTCCCCTTCGATTCCCCACCCTCTCGCTCACCGGTGTGGGTTCATGTCACACACGGTGACTGCTGGGGCCGGCTTGCTGCCCCAGTGCTCAGACACCGTCATGGTGACCCCGCGGTCCCAGTCCTCTTGCAGGTGTGATGTACACTTCCAGCAGAGCATGCCCAGGACGCCCAGGACGCCCAGGAGCAGCAGGCCCCAGGTGGCCCTGCGGAGGCGGCTGTGGCCGGAGCTGACCAGGTGGTGAAGGCCATGGATGGTGGTGTTGGCGCAGAAGGTGAACAGGTCGCTGAAGAAGTGTGCAGCTCCACAGCCCCTCCTGCTGTTCGGGCTCTGCCAGCGGCGGGGGCGCCAGGGGTGGTGATGGCTCAGTCTGGGGGCACTTCCAGGTCCCTGGTCCAGCACGGGCTGCGTAGACCTCAGCTCCTGTCTGCAGTGGAGAAGCATCTCAGCCGGGTCCGCAGCCTGGCCAGGCTGCTACCTCCCTGTCGTATTAAATGAAAATGCGATGGGTGGGGTGAGGGGGTGAGGGGCCAGCCCCCACCCACTTCTTCTAATACTACCCACGGGTTTGGTAATGCACAATTGTACAGTTGAGATATATAAGCCTTATATTAAAGTCATCGAGAGCATGAGAGTTAAAAGATGGAGTCAAGTAATGGAGTCAGACGCAATTCATGGTAGCATCGCTCACCTCCGCCCCGCTTGGTGGTCCTCGTGGGGGAGAACCCGGCTGCCAGAGCAGGAGCAGCTGCCTCCCTCGCGGGAGCAGCCGCCCTCATCCACCTGCCTCATGGGAGCAGCCCTCCTGAGAATCAGAGAGCCTCCTTATTTATTGCTAATCACGCATTATATCACTTTAGGGGGATACATCACAGCATCATGCATCACTGAGAGGGGCAATACAATTCACAACAACCTGCGTCATAGGGAGGGGTTGCAATACAGGCAATACAAGCAATAGGAGGGGGATGACCTAGTCATCTTAGCGGGGTCCCAGGCTTGCCGTTGGGTACTGCTTCAAGGGAACAATGTCAGAAGGGAATGGGCCCTATTTGGGGTGAGTCAGACTATACAGTCTGGCCGCTCTAGATGACTGATGTTAAGGAGAATAACCTCTGACCTACTTTCGCTGACCGCCTAGAGTACAGTCATTCTCAAGCAGCTAAGTCTGGTACATGTTATTGGGGAGACAGCTTAAGAGAAATCCTTCTGTTCCCCACACCTCCCCAGTCCAGCAGGATGGGAAGACGACCACTCTCAGGCTGTGCAGACAGACATCAGGACGGCTGAGCCCTTGGTCTCCTGACCGTGTGATGCCGAGTCAGGAGCCAGCCACTGGCTTGGATCAGCCTCATTAAAGGCCACGGCAGGGTGTGACCAGAGGGACACTGTGCATCCCGTGTCCACCCAGCCTTTTGGCAGACAGAGATGTGGCTGACAGGGCCTCCGGGAGATCCAGGGTCCAGGAACCTTGCCCAGGAGGAGGCTGTGCTGTGTCCATGGGCCGGGGGCCTGTGTCAAAGGTCCCGGGGGAAGAAGAAGACTGCTCTTCCCAGGCTGGAGGCGCCTCCAGCCTCCACCCTTCAGCTCCCATAGTCCAGTCTCCTTTGATTCGGACCCACAGAGCCAGGCTTCTCCCGCCTGGCTTGGACCAAAGGTCAGCCCTGAGAGGGCTTCAGAACAAGAGAGGTAATGGGACCAGCCAGCTGTGGGGACCTGAAGGACCTAGGGGCCCCTGGCAGTGTCTTGTCTGCCTGCAGGGTCCCCTCTTGTGCTGAGACCACACACCACAGGGCTGAGGCTCAGCCCCCCTGCACAAGCACACAGGCAACTGCCTGGGGCCCAGTCCAGTCTGTGTCTCTTGTATGCACTGCCCGGGGACTTTCCACAGTGTCCCCATCTCGGTGTGAATCAGGTGAGTGTCGCTGACTGGGCTGGGCCTTGGCCCCCTCCCAAAGCCCTAGTGCTGGGCAGACCCCATGGAGGCCCCCTTCAGGGGACAGCTGCTGGGTCTCAGCCCACACGTGTCCTGTCATGCACACCTGAGCAGGCTGCTCCTATGTGCACTGGGAACCTGCCTGTAGGGACAGGGCAGCAGGCTGACAGGGCCACTGTCCCTCAGCCTGATGGCTCAGCAGCAGGGGCCGAGACAGCACCAGCTAGCCACACCCACACCACACCTTTATCCCCATGGCCGCACGGAGTCCACCATAGGCAGGAGTGATTGGGACCGAACCTTACAGGTGAGGCAAAGTTCTGATTCTGGTTCGGGGAGGTTCTGATGCTTGTAACTTTGGTCCCTCTCCACCACACCAGCTTCCCCCTTCCCCCCCTGCTTTGCCCCTTCCTCCACAATCAGGGCTGCTAGAGCAACCTCTGGAGAGAGGCTCTTGGGGGCCAGAGCAGCAGTGCACACCCTCACTCATGCACGGGTACGCCAGGCATGCACACACAGACACAGGATGCAGGCATGTATATCTGAGTGCTTCTTTCACACCCACCAGGCATCCACCAATGTCCCTGTAGGGGCTGTGTGCCCCTTCTGCCGTGTGTGTGTGTGTGTGTGTGTGTGTGTGTGTGTGTGTGTGTGTGTAGGCTGAACTGTGCTGGACTCTCCCCTGACCTAGCTCTAAGCACACATGCAGTGTATATGGGCACTCTCTGTGGAGCCCACCCTGCACCACCACGTGGGACCCAACTGCTTATCCAAGGCCCCAAGATGCACGTTCCATCTCTCCACCAGGTCCTGCCTCAACAGTACCCCTGAGGTAGACAGAGGAAGGGGAGCCCCATCTCTTGCCTGCCCCCCCAAGTCAAGCCCCCCTACCCACGTCAGAGCTCTCCCCTTGCCCCCGTACCTGGACACCAGAACTCCCTGGACACCAGAACTCCCTGGGGTAGGCGCCTCCATGCTCCTGCCTATGGGGCACCGTGGTATCGGCTCAGCAGCTGGCGGCGGAGATGTGGCCTGAGGCCGCTGGACCACCTTCTATTTATGCGAAGCCAAGCAGGCAGGAGCTGGTGGCATGGGAGGGGCTGAGAGGACCTCTGCTGGCCACACCTGTTCTGGAGACATGGAAGGGAATATCTTTGAGCCCTGAGATGTCGTTGAGCTTGGCCTGGCTGTGGGGCTGGAAGGGAGAGGCGTGTGTTAGGCTGGGACCCCTTGGGTGCCTGGTTTGCCTGCCGTGACCGGCCCCTGTTGGCCCTAGATCTCCTGGGGCACACGTGTTTCGATCGAAGATATAACACCTTCTTGCCCTTTCCAGCCCCTCAACTCGAGGCACCCTTGGGTCCTGCTACCCCAGCCCACTCTGAGCACTGGTGTTCACAATGGGGAGAAGTCTGGGTTGGGGACGGTGCCTGTGGTCTGTCTGCTCCCTGCACCCAGCTGCCCGATGGGACCAGGCGCTGGTTGTGGGATGGGTGACAACAGCTGGGTACCGTGGCCTAGTCTCCCCAACAGGAGCTCAGACCACCAGCAACCACCACACGACACGCTAAGAGTGCACAGCAAATGGCAGTGACATGCCACACGCTTATACCACGGACTTGGCTCTCTAGAGCTGCTGTGACAGCAATGCCGCTGGCGGATGACTCTCACACGCAGAAATGGATTTTCTCACGGCTGTTTAAGAGGCATGGGAAGGTCCAACTCAGGGTCTTGGCCCTAGAACATAAGTTTCCAAACTGATTTGGCCTACCACCCCCTTATCAGGAAAAAAAATTACTCAGCACCCTCACTCCCAACCTGTCCTGGCAATGAAAAAACGTTCCTGCTATAGCGCATGATCCAGAATAAAGTCTAGGTATCTGCTTGGGCAGCCCCTCCGGTTGCGTAGTGGTCATGCACTGGGCTGTGACCCGCCAAGGTCAGCAACCAGCTCTTTGGGAGACGATGGGCCTTCGACTCCCATAAACAGTTAGTCTAGGAAACCCGCAGGGCAGTTCTACCTGTCCGAAAGGCTTTCTATAAGTCAGCATCGACTGGATGGCAGTAGGCTGATTGGTTCCAGTGCTTCCAGGGTCGAGATGGCCCGCTGGGGAAGCACTGGTCGGGGAGGCTTTCGTGCTCTGTCTGCCCTGGACCTTCTGCTCCTCAGTAGCCTTCATGTGCCTGGCATCTCCTGTCCCCGTCACTGCAGCCTAGCTTGTCTGTCCAAGGTCTTTTCTGTCTCAGACAATTACACACCCTCCACTTCTCCAGGCTTCTTAACACAAAGCAAGTGGGATTGCAGCTATAGGCAGCAAGGCTAGGCTTTGCTGGGCGTGTTTTGGGGATGCATTTCAATCTAAGTACACATGTTGTTATCCGGTGCCGTCAAGTCAGTTCCAACCCACAGCACGACCCTGTGCAGAACACACAGAGACACTTTCTGGGGTGCGCCGCCCTCACAGTGATGCCTGCACTTGAGCCCCTGGTTTCAGCCACTGTGTCCATCCATCTCCTCGAAGGCCTTCCTTTTCGTTGCTGCCCCTCTACTTTACCAATCATCATGTCCTTCTCCAGGGGCGAAGACCACCCACTTTGTCTCACATACTCTGGGCATGTGGTCAGGAGAGACCAGCCCTGGGGGAGGACATTATGCTTGGTAAAGTAGGGGGGCGGTGAAGAAGAGCCAGAGCCTTGACCGGATGGAATGACGCAGGGCTGCATTGACAGGCTCATTTGTGAGGACGCCCAGGCCCGGGCAGTGATTGCTTCTGCTGTCCACGGGGTCGCTGTGGGTTGGCTCTAACAAGACCACAGGGCACATCCTAAGATGACATGTTATATGCTAAGGTGACACACTATAAGACCACACATCATATGCTGAGATGACATGCCACACGCGAAGCAGACACACCGCCCATGCAGTCGCTCCAAACATCACCCAGTAAGTCCACAATGCACATGCCAAGACGACACGCACGGGTCAAGTTCTCAGCTTCATTCTCATGTGCTGGCGGCAGAAGGATCAGGTGTCCCTGTCCCCCTCCCCAGGGCTACAGGTGTCCCCATACCTCCAGAACCACCAGGTATCCCTGGGCCTCTAGGACTGCCCACTCTCTCTGATCCTATTTCATGAACCAGTATATTCCCTGGGGGACACAATCCTCTCACCGTCCTCGGTCTGGTCCCAGGCTTGAGTCCTGGGCTCAGGCCCCGCTGCTCCTCCCCAGCTGAGGGCCTGGGCTTAGAGGAGGGCTGTGGCCACGGCCCTCGTGACTGGAAGGAAGCCGACTGGCGGTCCCTGTGAGGCAAAGGGAGTGGGACTCCTGTAGGGAGCTGGGTCTTCATTTCGCTCAGACCTGGGTGCGAATCACAACACCGTCACGAACGAGCTGTGTGACACACGGATTGTGACTCAACCTGCCGGGGCCCATTTCCTCCCGTGCAAAGGCACCAGACTCAGGCGGGCCCAGCTGTGCTGAGGGTCTGGAGACCGCATCTCCGGTCGTCTCTGGCCCTGGCCCTCTGGAGGTGGGTTTGTGCATTGTAGACCACAGTGCCCAGCCAAGGGTGCATGGTGCCCTGGCAGGGGGGAGGAGGGGGGACATCAGGAACAGCAGAGGAAGGGGCCCCAGGCTCTCTATCTGGGCAATGAAAATGGGAGCAGCCAGCATCTTCCAGCCTCACAGAGTTGCAACAGGGCGCCCAGGAGAGCAGGGGACTGCAACTGCAAGCCCTCGGGTCCCAGGCGAGGAGCTGGGTCCAGTGCAGCCTGAGGGAGCCCCTGAAGAGCAGGGCCGAGACAGTCGGTTGGAGGGGGGTTGGCTTAGCATCTGACTCTTATCCTTTGGCCTCCTGGTAGCTGTTGGGGGGAGGAGTGGCTGCTGCTGCCCCTTCCCGCAGTCAGTCTCAGTGGATGGCTCCCCCAGCGGTGCTGCCAGCAGAGCATACAGGCAGGAAGTCCTTCCCAAGGGTTCTGCCAGGCTCTCCAACAGCAGAGGGGGACCTGTCTCAGGCCCTGTCCCAATCTCAGGGCCACCAGTTGCAGGGCCAGGGGGGCCTGAATCTGCCCACCAGGGGGCAACAGGAGTCGGGGTGGTGGGGTGAGCGCCAGGCCTGTCTCAGGTGCACTCAGCAGCAGCCTCCACACGGAGGCTACATGAATAGTTTACTTTTATAAGGCTCAGCATAAAGCTGGTTCCTATGACGTGGAGATGAAAGATAGCCCAAATGTCCAACTTTTCCCAAACTGAGGAACCACTCCATCTCTAACACAAACGTTTCCTCCTCCCTGCCATACTCTTTCCTTCCCTTGGGATCGGTTCGTTCACCACGGGGTTTTCATAGGATTCGTGAATCGCTAAAGGGAATAGTTGACACGGGTGTGGAGGCTGTTAAGTCTCAAATCTGTGAGTCAGGTGTCAGTCTGGAGGCTTCTCCGGACTCCTGTGGTTGCAGGGACTGAGAAGCCCAAATTGGCAGTTCAGACGATAGGCTGCTGGTTCACAAGGCTGCACAAACTGGCAACTCGGGTCAGTGGATAGACCGCTGGCGCAGGTTCCAAAAACGAGATCAGATGGTGATAAAGCCAGGTGCAGCAGCTAGAGCAAGAGAGAGAGATTTGCCAGCGCATGCACATCTCCTGGACACGGGCCATACCCTCAGGGGAAGTCCTCCTACTTGAGCAAGGTGGCACAAGTGTGTAAAGGAGAGGTGGGGAACATCCAGTCCCACGGGCCCAATAAGGCCCGAGAAATCATCAATCCCAGTGTGTTAATCTGGGTAGACTAGAGAAACAAATCCATGGACACACATATGTGTATAAGGAAGAGGTTTATATACAAGAGCAAGTGTGTAGTAAGAAAACATCCCAACCCAGTCCAGTCCAAGGATACGGCTGATATTAGCTCATATGTCCAATACCAATCTATAAAGTCCTCTTCAGACTCACGAAACACATGCAATGACACCGAACGTAGAAGATCACAGGCCAGTGGGTAGAAAGTCATAGGGTCCAGTGGTGTTGTAAGCATCTCAGCGCTGGCAGGGGTCTCCATGTGGCTTCTCCGTCTTCAGAGGTCTGGTTGCATCAGGGTGGGTTCATGTGTCTTGT
>NW_022111357.1:44188925-44190473 GCF_000313985.2 Echinops telfairi
GGGGGAAGAAACCAAACTTGACCTATGGTCACCATGGGTCAAGGAGGAAGAGTACTGCTCAGGGGCCGTGAGCTCATTTTGATGGTGGTGGAACAGTCTGGAGAAGGACAGCAGTGACGGTCATCCGACAAGAAGAGTATACACCATGGCACTGAATTATGCACGTACACGTTGTTGAATTGGGGCCAGGGGAGAGTGATGGCTGGGGAAAGGAAGGTGGCTTGAGTGACCCCCTCTCACCAAGCAGTGCTTCAGGGGGCATTGCCCCCTACATCTCATTCATAATCCCCAGTGCAACCCTAACCACAGGCACAGAGGCACTGTAACATGGCGATCGTGACAGCAGTAGTGTACAGCTAAATGACATAATCCAACCGCTGAAAATCACGGCCTGATCTGAATGACACATAACCTTAACCATCACCCGCTGCTTAGACCTTAGACCTTATTTGCATTAACAGCCAGCTATCCAATCCCCTTGGTGGGTCACCCCATTCATTTGCATGTTGTTGCTGCTGGGGGCCTGTTGAGTTGGTTGGGACCCATAGAGACTGGACCCACACCAAACAAAACACCTCCGGTCCCGCGCCAGCCTCACCACCGTTCTTGTGCTTGAGCCCATGGGTGCAGCTGCGGTGTTGAGTCGTCCTCACAAAGACTATGGCCAGAGGGGCCATATTAAGCAATTCACTGCACTGCAAAGATGCTCTCTGAAGGATGCCCCCTGACTCTTGCAGGAGCCTCTTGCTCCATTCTTTATTGTGGGCTGGGATGTGTAGAGACCTGGTCATGCTTTACGGGTGTGTGTGTGTGTGTGTGTGTGTGTGTGTGTGTGTGTGACTGTCACGGGGACACGACGATAGATACCCTTACTCCCTTACTCCGGATGCGCTCAGTGGCTTCTTGACATCATTTCCTGTGACCTCAAGTCAGCACCACCCCACTTTTCCTGGAGGTGCCAGACTCTGGATTGGAGGAAGAGAACCTGAGACGGAGAAGGCTGTGGGGGCGGGGGTTGGGGGTGGACTCCCAGTGACTGGCTCAAAATGTTGATCTATGCACGTCAGGCAGGCACACACACAGACTTCCTCTGAGTCCTGAAGCCAGGGTGACCCTCTGTTGTCCACCAACTGTCACATGGTCAGCCACCTCTCATACGAGTCCAGAAGTAGGGTTGAGGTTAAAGGTGAGTTGAAAGTCCAGTTCTCCAGGGCTAGCAGGACAATGAGCCCCTAGGAGCCTTTCGCTGCATTCACAGGGGCCGCTAACCTGCACTTCCCGGCCCCTTACTCCTACAGAGGCCTTTCCTGGTGGAAGTGCTGTGCTTACCTGCCCGGCCCTCTTCTCATTCAATCGTCAACCATGCCACCCTCACCATCTACCTGCCCACTTGTCAGCCACCCTCACCTCCTTCCAAACTTCCTGAGTCAGACATGAGGACCAGAGAAGACAGATACCCCAATGCTGGGCGCTCTGCTCTGGGGAGGCTGGGGTCCATGGGCAAACCTAGAGGGTGGGTGGGGGGGTGGGCTTGCAGAATGACATCCC
>NW_022111357.1:44192752-44196218 GCF_000313985.2 Echinops telfairi
TGCTCCATAAACCCCAACACTAATGAGCGTGCCTGGGATCGTGCCCCGGGGAAGTAACCAGGGGGAAACCCAGCCAGAGAGTGGGTAGCTGGGGGCCTGCCCCCGCGACAACTGGTGCCACCCCTAACTGCCCATCTGCTGATTAACCAGCCTGGCCCCAACCTCTGACCACGTGTAACCTCCGGGCCTCCGTCCCCGCCCGTAGCCAGCCTAGATGCGACCCGCTGACCACCTACGGAGCGATCGGGCCATTTACCGGCCTCCGGTAGCTCACAGTCCAGTGGAAGGAAATGACAGGGTTACGTGTAGGTGACAACATTACCGGACTCTAGAACAGGCACTGTGTGTGTGTGGAAAGGTGTCTGGGAGTGTCAGTTCATTGGGAAGTCAGTGGGTTCTGACTATGGGAGAAGTGGGGGTGGTGATGGCCTGCACACCCCCTTCCCCCCAACCCAGCTCCTCCCTCCAGAGATGAGACAGTCCTATTGGGAGAGGGAGAGACTTCCTCCTGTAGCCTGGGCGAGGTACATGGCTATCCCATTGGTCAGGCCAAAGTCTCATGCCACACTATCTTGTCACCTGAGTTCCCTGGACTCAGCGTGGGAGAGAGGTGCCCAGGAGAAGCGGGGGTACAAGGCTGGGAGGTGGTGGGGCTCTTACCCCCTCAGGGTCGTCCCCTCCTTAGATGGTCACCATGCTCCACCTTTCTGTTTCTGTTTTGACCTTGCATCCTGGGTCATGAAAGCCCTTGTGGGCCCTGGGACGCTTGGTGCTATGGGCTCCGCTTTCACAATGGCATCCCTTGGTGGGCCCCTCTCCCCTTTCTCCTTCCTGCTCTTAGTCCAGGAAAATGGGAGAAACAGTTTTACTTGGAGGGGAAATGAGAAACCTGCTTTGAATGTGGCCAAGAAGGGTAATTAGAGAGGAGTCCCTTCCTGGTTTTCAACTGAGGGATTGAGTTGTAAGTAGGATTTAGTTAAACCTATGTCTCTGAAAAGAAGGCAAGAGAGAGGTCACTGGACAAGGACTCAGTGACCCCACTTGATTGATTTGTTTTGTCAGCCCGTCACAGAAACATCCATTCTGGCCCTTAGTTGACCCCAAGCACAGATGCAGTCAAATGACCTGAGGTGTACCCTCTGGGTGGCTGATCTCTGCCTTTATGCTACCAGTGGGGTGGGGTGTGGCTTACAAGGTGTTGGCCTGCAGGTAACATGGTCCATTTGGCTTCTGGGGCCCAGAGCTCGGTTGAGCTATGTATGGGGACAACATTCCCTGGCTCCACAGGTCCCTGTGCTGGTGCCAGGCCTCGAGGTCTGGACAGGACCAGGCAGACAGGTGTGGCTTCGGGCTGGAAGGCTGCTGTGCAGGTTGGGACTAAGGTGGCTAGGACCAGGGAGCCCAGGCTGCCTTCTGAGCAGCTGGATCAAAAGCTAGGCCTGGAGGACTTGGGCTGGGCTGCGCTGGTTTGCAGCTGGGAGGGTATCTTGAAGAAGGGGTGGGCCGGGGAGCAGGTAGTCTCTTTGGGGAGTTGGGAACTGGAAAGGTTATTGGGTGCTGTGTAGCAGGAGGGGGAGGTGGGCATTGGTGCTATTTGCTTCATGCTGGGGGTCCTGAAGAACTTTTTTTAGGGGGAGAAACGAATGAAACAGAAAGGGGTGGAGAAAGTTCCAAGGTAGAGCGAGAGAAAAAGAGCCCAGGAACTGGGGAGTCACTTGGGAGGTGGTTGTGAGCCTGTGATCCATGACTGTAGTGGGGAGGGGAAGAACTAGGGTGGGAGAGCAGGCCCACCCTCTATGCCTGGGGACAGGTGGTGCGCAGATCAGGCCAATGCATCCCTCACAGCATGCTGGTCAGGGAGACTGGCTAGAAAAGTGTTGTGAGGAGACTCGTAGCAGGTGGAGGGCCAGGGTGCAGGGAGCGTGCAGGGGACAGATGAGAGGGAAGGAACTGCTGCAGGTATAAAGGCCCTATGGCTGGGAGAGGGACAGACTACAGGTCTGCCTTCTGGGAGGGCCAGACGGAGAGCCTGGTGTCCTGTTTGGGGCTATTCCTGATGTGTTTGGCCACAGCGCACTGCGTGGGGTTGCATGGGCGGCTGTGTGCCGGAGAAGCTGGTAGGAGGTCTGCAGCGGGCAGGCCCTGTGGAGATAGGGGTGGCCCCAGCTCACTGCCAGCATCCCACACTCTCTTCAGCTTAGATGCTGAAATCTGCGCTTCCTCCCCTTGGTCCTGGTCCTACATGTCCCCTTGGAGCTCTGTCCTCCGTCTTCACACTTTATTTTTAGCAGCAGAAAGCCTCTGCAACCGCTCTCCTTAGTGTCGGCTGTGGAAGCTTCCTGGTCCTCCGTCCAGGCTGCTGTCCACTCCCTACTCAGGAGTGCTGTCCTGTCTGTCTGCTCGTCCTGTGCCCTATGCTGAGCCACCATGGTGACCTTTCTAACATAACTGCATGTGTGGCCTTGCACTCTCCTGGACACCCCAGCTCCTCAAGGGGGAGGTATAACCCCCTAGGGTGAGCCAGGTTCTGCCCTTGAGCCAGTTATAGCCCCACCTTCCAGTTGATCTGGTGCCAACATGCCGACCTGGTGCCATCCCTCAAGTGGCTGTTCCCGCACCCCCTTTACTGTTGCCATTGTGTGCCTTTGGCCCTGCTTGTGCTGGGTAGTGGTTTCTGTGACATCAGGACCCCTCAGCATGGCCTCCCCCCAGAGCTGAGCGGGTGGACATCTGCCCCTGGCTGGCCTTAGAGCACCCCCATCCAGGACCCTTTCCATCGGAGGTTTGCCTCTCACTGCACTTCTCTATGGGCTAGGAAGGGCTCAGGTCCTAGGCACTTGGTAGATGTGTATTGCATAATGAAGGTGGTGGTGGTCAGATGGAGAGGGAGGGTCTGAGGCCAGCAAGGGGGGTGGGGGAAGGGTGAGGGACACAGGCCAGGGTGAAGGTCATGGATCAGGGGTCAGGGTGGTCAGGGTTCCTTTACGATTAAAAGGCCTGAAGGATCAGGGAGCAATTAAGAAGTGAATTTATTCAAGACGAGGGTGAAGGCCCAGGGCCCCTAAAACTGGTGTTGGGGAGGGGGAGCTGTGCTCCTTGTCACCTGTGCACTTGTTCTTCATAGATGAGCAGCAACAGCAGCAAGAGAGCTCCCACGACGGCCACCCAGAGACTAAAGCAGGACTACCTTCGGATCAAGAAGGACCCAGTGCCTTACATCTGCGCTGAGCCCCTCCCTTCCAACATCCTCGAATGGTGAGCGCTCTGGCTGGTGCTTCTGGGTGACCTGAGGTTCTGGTCGGGTGGAGAGAGGTACCCGTGCTTCTCAGGTGTGAGTGGGCAGCAGGGACCACACCCCCTTGGTCTTCTCTGCAGAAGACCAGAGTCTGTGATGCTGGAGGGGCTTTCAGATCTGCAGGCCTCCCTGATGCCCAGGGTCTTGTCACTGTGGGTCAGTTGTTACCCA
>NW_022111357.1:44197064-44218352 GCF_000313985.2 Echinops telfairi
GGTGGTGGGTGGGTGTGTGTGTCTTGGGGAAAGGTGATAACCAGAAGTGATGATCAAGGTGGCTGGTGTGTGGGATGGAGTTTTACTTTGTGCTTCTCTGTTTTGTGTGAAAGGCTACAAAAGCCCAGCCCTCTCTTGAGTGGGAATCCTGATTCTCAGGGAGAGGGTGGAGGCAAGATGTGGCTGCCCCTGCTTTGGGGGGGTGTGCATCCTGCCTGGGGAGGTTTCTTAGCGCACCTTAGCTCAGCAAGGCTTGTGGGTTCTCTTGTCCCTTATTCCCGCGGGCAGCTAGCTGTTCAGTGGTTCCCTCTGGGTTTTCTAGGCACATCTACACCGAGCCCGCCAAGCCCACCTTTGTTCTTGGCTACATGTGCATGTCAGAAAATAGAAAATTCCAAGTTCACGAACAATTATATTGTAAAGTGGGAAATTCATTTCAGATTTCAACAGATGTTAGTGATTGGAGAGGATTTGCCTCTTGGGTTTTGTGTTTGAGGAGCAGCACTGCTTTCTGGGAACTGTAAAAACTCAGCCTCGAGGCCCTGCTATGGAGTGACCACAGCGTCCAGAGGTGGCTATGCTACTACAGTACAGGTCCCACAGGCTTGGAGACTAGCCATGGCCTGGCTCCCAGCCACCTCTGACTTGGCCACTCATTATGCGGGAGCTATTGGGTCTAGCTGGTCGAGGAAAGCCCAGTCGTAGAGTGTGTAGGTTCTGACAAATGTGCAGTCCCCAAATGTCAATTAACGTCTTCTCTTCCTCAGGCACTATGTTGTCCGAGGCCCCGAGATGACTCCGTATGAGGGTGAGTGCTCCACTCCTTACCTCCATGTTTGAGCAGACTGGGCCTGCCAGCCTCTCCTGCTTTTGTGATAGTCTGGCCCCAGAGTGGGCTAGTGAGCGTGCACTTAGATTGCGCTCATCTTAGCGCTGCTCTAGTCCTGCAAGTGTTTGCTCAGTGCTTCCCCAGGCACCGGGGTGGGGGCGGGGTTATCAGCACTGGACAAACAGCCCCTGCTGATTGCCCTCCTGCAGCGTGGGTTTCCGCTGTCCTTCAGCCAGAGTGACCGTTGACAAGGGGAGCAATGTGTGCTCCCAGGGCTTGCTGTGTGCTGGTCCCCGAGCAGGCACTTTACTGTTTGTGTCCTCCTCAGAGCTGAGGAGTGTCCCCTGTGTCAACAGCAGGGCCAGGCTCAGGAAGGTTAAAGGGCTTGTCAGAGGGGCCTTCACCAGTGGTTGGCCTGCTCAGCACCACAGCCATTCCACTATCACTATAGCAGCCTGATCTGGTGGCATGTATAGTCCTCTGCCTGCCCCTCACGAAATAGACCTTGAGCCACCAGTTGTGAATCTGTGCAGCTGCCAAGTGTCAGCAGGGCCTATGCCAGCCGTGGGGTTCTGGGCTCAGGAAGCCCTGACACAAGAGCCATGGGCTCTGTCCTGCCAGCTAGGTCCCGACCTTAGATGCCCAGAGCAGTGCCCTCTGCTTGGGGAAACGTGGCTCGAGATTTCCTGTGAGGAGTTGGCTGTGGCTTCAGAGCTGGCCTGCAGCCCTGCTGGGGCCTTCAGGAGGGCTGGGGCCCGGGCTCTCCCACAAGCACCGTGTGAAGGGCCATGTTCATGGTGTGGCTATTCGATCGCTTCTGGGGTGACCTGTCTGGGAAGAGGGGATGCAGGCTGCTGAGCTGCAGGGGGCGGGGGTGGTATCCTGGCATCCCTCAGATCTCACTGGATAGGCGGGCCTCTGTTTCTCCCGGGGTCCTGTAGCTGAGGTCAAGATTGGGGCCTGAGGTGGGTGCCACCAACTTGGACAGTAGTGCAGAAGTCCTCGGTGCGGGTGCATCAGAAAAGACGTGAAGAAGAGCCTCCACTCATCACTCCCTGTCACCTGAGTCCCCCTGCACATCACACTGCTCAGGGCACAGCCCCCCACCCTGTAAGACCAGCCCAAGCCTGCTGGACCCCAACTCCAAGAACCCCCGCAGCTACTCTACCCTCCGCCTCCTCCTCCACTCACTGCTCCTGGCTCAGAGTTGGGTCTCCTCAGACCTGGTCTCATCACCTCCTGGGGCACTCCCTTGGCCCCTGCTTTCAAGGCCCTGCCCTAGCCCTCCTGCATGATCCAGTCCCCCTCCACTGGTCAGGCTAGCAACACATGAGAGCCCCCTCAGAACCTCTTCTCCATAGCCCCTGGTGCACCTTCTGACCCCTCTGCTGTCCTGGGACATCTCATAGCTCGGCTGCCCGGGCCCCCTGCCAGTTTAGCCCCTTCTTCCCCTTGGCTGACCCCACTTCAGACCATTCTCCTGGGGTCCTTGTGCTTCGTGGCTATAGATCATGTTCCTCTGTCCTGCACGTCCACCCTGGATATCTGCCCACTCAGCACTGTCCTAGATACCCAATAGGCCTCGCCATGGCCTATTCGCACTCCCATGTCTGCCCCACACCTGGTTAGCTCCACCACTTGCCCAGTGGTTCAATCTCAACTGGCGCTACCCACGATCCTGCCCCACTCCACACCCAGTTCCTGAGTAAGTCCAAGCAGCACCTGCTGCAAAACCACCCTGCCTCAGCTGGCCACTCCAGGCTGCACACCCTGTGGTTCATGGGAGGCTCCCCAGCCACCTCCAACAGGCAGAGATGCATGCCCAGGCTCATGTGTGAGCATGTATATGTGTGTGTACGTCTTGTCAGTTTACACACACGTACACATGTGTCCACCCAGGGGTGAAAGCTTGCCTCTATTAGCATCTTGACAGGCAGCACCGTGGCTGGGAGGGTGATGGTGGTTTGGGAGGGTGTCTGGTTACAAAACTTATAAATATCACTATTTAATGAGAAAGCACGAAGAAAAAGGTAACTCGAGACCCCGCTACAAGCGGCGCCTGCGCTGGGTGACCAGTAGTTACTGGTGGTGAGACCAGGTCTGACGAGCGGGGTAGTGCAGGAGGGAGGTGGAGGTGGAGGCTAGAGGAGCTGTGGGGGTTCTTGGAGTTGTGGTTCAGCAGGCTTGGGCTGGACTTAGGGTGGGGCCTGTGCCCTGAGTGTGATGTGCAGGTAAGAAACAGGTGACAGGGAGTGACGAGTGGGGGATGGGTATGTATATCATATGTGGACTTGCCCGTGGGGGTTGAGGGTCAGTTGGAATGCTGGAAGGCAGCAGGGAGTTGGGAGTGCCCCCTGGCGAGGCCTGGCTGTGGGTATAGGATACAGATGGCTTCTTTTCTGTCTCGCAGGGGGCTACTATCATGGAAAACTGATCTTCCCTCGCGAGTTTCCCTTTAAGCCTCCTAGTATTTATATGATCACCCCCAATGGAAGGTTTAAGTGCAACACAAGGTGAGGTTCTTGGGCCAGGGGCTGCCGTGGGGGGTCCCAGGCCACCTGCCCCTCCTGAACGCCCCTCTCTGCAGGCTCTGTCTCTCCATCACGGACTTCCACCCTGACACATGGAACCCGGCATGGTCTGTCTCCACCATCCTCACCGGGCTCCTCAGCTTCATGGTGGAGAAGGGCCCCACGCTGGGCAGCATTGAGACCTCCGACTTCACGGTGAGGAGGCATCACCCTTGGCAGCAAGCAGGTGGCTGCGGCAGGAGGTCTTCGTGTCCCCTGACACCTGGCCCTGTCCATGCCCTGGGGTCCCTGCTGGGCCTGTAGTACCTGGACTTAGCTGCTTGATGCCAGTAGGGGCTAAAGGGACTGGGGAGTGATTAGAAGGCTAGTCCTGGGGGCATGACTGTGATTGCTGTCAACCTTGCCCCCCACACTGGGCCTGTTGAAGTGATAGCACTGGCTTCCCTCCTAAGAGCGTTTGTTTGTTTTCAGTGGGATTCAAGTGGAGCCGGTGGGAGTGGTGCCCTCACTGTAAGGCTGAGCCCGGATGTGGCACAGGAGCCCTTTAGGTGCTTCCTGTGATGTGGGAGCCGCAGCCCCAGATGTACATCGTTCGCTTTTAGAGTTTCTGTATGCTTCCCGTCCTACGTCCCTTCTCTCTCTTTCTCAGAAAAGACAACTGGCTACGCAGAGCCTAGTGTTCAACCTCAAAGACAAAGTCTTCTGTGAACTGTTTCCCGATGTTGTGGAGGTCAGTGCCTCCTCCCGACACTGGATGCGCCCTCATGTCCATGCTGGTGGGTGCACAGGTGACAGGCCCATGGGAGAGGAGGGCCAGGTAGGCCATGTGTGTAAAGATGGGGGCCAGGCACCACTGAAGACTGGAGCTGGGCAAGGAGAGAAGTAGGCCTGTCTTGATGGATCTGCCAGGCTCTGAATGGACCCATAGTGGGAGGGGGAAGCAGCAGGGAGTTTGAATGCTTCCAGGTTTTGTGTCTGCGGGATGGGGTTAGGAGTGCTGGATACCTCACAGGACCAGGTCAGGGTAAGTGAGGCTGTCAGGGCACGTGACCGAGGCCCCAGGCGGCCGTGAGCAGGCGCTTTTCACGCCACTGCTGTCTCCTCTCTTAGGAAATTAAGCAGAAGCAAAAAGCCCAGGACGAGCTCAGCAGCAGGCCCCCAACCCTGCCCCTGCCGGACGTGGTTCCAGATGGTGAGGCTCACCTTGGCCAGCTTGGGGCCCCACTACTCAATGGGCATGCACCAGCAGCTGGACCAAACCCCCCCGGTCTGCAGCAGGCCAACCGCCATCACGGACTCCTGGGAGGTGCACTGGCGAACTTATTTGTCATCGTGGGGTTTGCTGCCTTTGCCTACACAGTCAAGTACGTGCTGCGGAGCATAGCGCAGGAGTGACGACAGCGGCGTCCCGGACGGCCAGGCCGGGAGCAGACTGCAGCAGGGCCACGCGGCAGGCAAGACGTGCAGCTGGGCGCCGGGCCTCACCTGGATCCCATGTTTAGCTCTTTACAACCAGGAAAAAGGACAAAAGCGTAGGTGGCTGGAGGAAGCCGAGTGAGCCAGCGGAGCCCTCTTCTCCCAGCGGGATCCGACCTCGGAGCTGCTTGGGAGGCCCCTCACTTGCGCTGTTCCTCCACAGGGGCCGTCACGCTTTGATTTTTATAGCACATTTCCTGTTTTGTCTTTGGACTTGTTTTAGTAAACATGTTTTTCATTTTATTAGATTTGGTCACTTAAAAATACAAATCTAAAAGTCTATCATAAACTTTGTGTGTATCTTGCGGGGGTTGGGGGTGGGTTTCATAGATGGCCAGATGGAGGGCCAGTGTCCTTGTTCCCTTAGATCCTCCGTGTCCTCTCATTTTCTTCTTGTTCTCCACCTCTTCCTGGTGTGCCTGAGCCTCAGTGCCACTGGCCTGGCTAGGGGCTGTGAAGGGGCTGGTGCCCCCTCCCTGTGCTGGATGGTGGGCCCCATCCTGGGAGTGTTTGCCAAATGGTGTCTGGATGAGGTTGGGAGCTAGGGGCTCAGTCACCTGGGAACACCTCTGACACCCCCCACCCCCACCCCCGACTGGGACCAGGTGACCTTGCTGTTGGAGTGAGAAGATTCCCAAAGGAGTCTGCAGTTAGTGGGGCCACTCTGACCACTAGGGGGTGTCACTCCCCAAAGAGTGCACTTCCTCAGCAAGGGAACACACAGCACTGGGCCTTTGTCGGCATCCCCCCTACTCCCAGGCCTCCACATCCAGGTGTCGCCAGGGCTGGGAGATTTGGGTGGGCTGCTGCCATGTGCTGACCATGTGGGGAGGTAGGAGGGGGCTGTGTTTACAGGGTGGGGAGGGCAGGGGACCTGGGAGCAGGGCTGGGGAGGTGGTAGTGGCTGTGTCTACAGGGTGGGAAGTTTGGGGTGGGCCAGGAAGAGAGATGGAGAGGTGGGTGGGGGGTGGGCTGCTTCCTCCCTGAGGTTCCGGGCCCCACTGATGGCGCTCCATCCAGGACTCTTGCCTACCTGAGAGGTGAGCGGGTAAGAGTCCCTCAAGACGGTGCCCCTGGAAAGGGAGCTGGTATCTTTGTAATAAATCATTGTCTTTGGGCTTGATTTTAAATGGCCTATAACCCGCCTCTGGTATCTGTTTTCTCAATCTTGTGAAAAGAATCATGCCTTTGCCTGGTTCTGTGTGGCTCTGGTGTTTGTCTCTGCTCCTGGCCAGCTCTTACTGGGCTTTCTGGGCTCGATTGGCCCACAGTGCTGGGCATATGCCAGGTGGTGTGTCCATAGCATGAGACCTCGTTCCAAGGACAGCCGCCTGTGGTTGACAGGAAGTCGGGATATGTAGACACTGGTGTCAAGTCCCCACCCCCCCATCCCCCAGCTGTGCTTCAAAGACTGCCTTCCCCTTGTCCCCAGTCCTCTGCAGCTCTGTTAGAACGGCCTCTGGGGTCAGGGTGAGTCCACATTCATTTCCTGAGACTGAGTGTGGGGCTCAGGTGGCCGTCAGAGATGGGCCTCCTCTTCGAGCCTTGTCAGGCTGGGTTTCCCCAAGGGAGCTGAACTTCCGTTGGCGCTGTAGCCACCTGCTATCTGACCAATGGGACTGTATCCACCTCTCAAGTCTTTATGGGAACCTCTGCCTTCTCTGGCCTGGTGTCACTGGAGGTGGGGGTGGGAGCGGCAGGGCTAGCCCTCAACTGGCCCATCCTGCAGAAGAGGGGCCTGGTGTGCCAGCCCACATGGACAAGCCTGTCAGGAGATGGACACACCCTGTCCACTTCTCCAGAGCTGAGGCAGGGTTGGTGGGTCTGGGGTAGGGTGAGGATGTTGAGGGGCAGAGAACTATAGGGTGCAGGTTTGGGGTAGGTGAGGCGGAGCTAGGGCTGGGCTGGGGGGACGAGTGAAGAGGATAAGCAGCTGGCCTTCAGCCCCTTGGGGAGGCAGGAGGACCTCGGGGGCCTGAGGAGGCAGAGAATCTGGTCTTGTGTCTGGCCTGGGCCAGGGTGGGCCTGTGGTGCTGCCTGGGCACATGTTGGGGGAGCCAGTCTGGTGGTTCTCACCCTAGTTTGGGGGTCGGACGGGGTGGGGGCTTCCATCCTCACCGGACCGTCCCATCCAGGCCTTTAACTTCTCTCAGACCCTGGAGGGGATACTGAGAGCCAAGGCCCCCTGGCTGGTCCATGTTTGGGGCTTTGATGGCCTCAGGGAGCCTGGCCTGCCAGCCTCCTGGAACTGCTCTCTGTTCCTGGGGCTGGCTGCGGATGGGTGAATGCGAGGTTGGCCAAGCAAGTAACTACTGGGGCTCCTTTTACCAGCACAGGCTCTGGCATGCGGAGGTGCGGACTGACTCCTGACGTGGCTGGGCCTGGGTCTTGCCGTGGCCCTTGCCACGAGTTGGCATGTGACCCAGAACTGCCAGGCTGCTTCCGCATGTGGTCCCTGCAGGCTCCTCTCGTGTTGCTGGCTGGGAACCTAGATGGCAGAGGGGCAGATTGGCCGGGGGACACAGCTAGTTAACTACCTTCATCCCTCTGGCTGGTGTTGGATAATGGGGGGTGGGGGGGGCAGCGGAAGGGGGGCGGTCAGGGAGATTTCTTTACCATCGGGGAGGGGTGCACAGCTCACAGTAGCCTCTAGCATGGGTGATTGATAGCATCGGTGATTGCCCGGCTAAACCTCCTTCCAGTCCCTGCCCTTCACATTGCAGGACCTAGTGCCCCCCTGTTGTGCACAGGGAGCCCCACTCACCTGTGGCTGCTTTGGGCTATGTTCTCTCCTTGGAGACCCCCACAGGCCAGGCACTGTCCAGGCTCACACTTTTTACCAGGGCAGCAATAGGGGCTTCTCCCCGTTCTGCCAGCCTCAGGGTGGCAGGGGTCTGAGGACAGGCTGGGGAGGGCAATTAGGTCTGGGGACCTCATCAGCCCGGACACCCACTTCTGAGCTCTGAGTGAGTCAGTCTTCCCAGTGGAGGGGTGGCACCTAGTGTCACCCACGCCTGCTAAGACGGACCCCTGGGTGTGTGCCAGAAACCAGGAAGGCTCTGGAAAGCCTGCAGTGGGGTGTGTAAGGGGCGGGGCTTGTGAGGCTGTTTGCTCTGTGGCGCCGGGTGGGGGTGGGTGGCTGCTGGGGCAGGGGGCTGTCAGCATGTCCTGGAGGACACCCACCCTGGGACAGCCGGAGGGGGCTCAAGTTCTTAGCAAATTGGACCCTTGAGCATGGCTGGGTGGGGGCAGGGTGGGTTAACTGTTGGTGATCCCGCCCAAGTCAGTGGCTAAGTAGGACCCTCCAGGCAAGGGTAGGGGGCAGGGCAGCTCTTCAGGGAGGAGAAAAGGGGGGCATGGGGCAGCGGAGGTGCAGCCCCTTTGCGCTGGGTCAGTGGGGAGGGTCTCTAGTTCCCACCCCTTCTCGGGTGCCTGTGGGGCGGCCTGGGGGTGGCTGCGGCTGACGATCACTGGCGCGTGAGCCCTCCCCCTTGGAGCGAGCTGGCTAGGTTTGGGAGGGAGTGGAGGATTTATTTGGCGGGTGGAACAGGGAGGGCAGTGTGCAGAGAGGAGGCTGAGCTGGCGTGACCAGGCCGTGGGGGCTCGGGACGGGAGCCTTTGAAACCCACATCGGCTCTGCGCAGACATGCAAGGGTGCCCCGGGCCTTCACCCAAGCAAGGGGTCGCCGGGCACCCAGTACTGCAGCCGCTGCTTCCCTGAGTGGACCCTGCTCCAGGTCCCAGCACTGCCGCTCTGAGCACCAGCCGCATTCCGTCTGTCTCTGTGGGGAGCCGCAGGCCATGTGGGGCTGGGCATGGGAGTGGGCCTTGGTCATGGCCCTCCTCTGGCCGCAGCTTCTGCTCTTTGGGGGTGTCGGGGCCCGACGGGAGCCTAAGCGGCCACGGCAGCCCAACCAGCACACCATGCCCTTCAACGCCACCCTCCCCAACAGCCAGGAGCCGCTCAGCTCTCCCAAGGTAGGCTGGGTGCACGTGGCCCCAGGAACACCCCTTTGGCAGCCCCCTGGACTGGGGAGGGACTTCAAGCAGGGAGCACCCTCCTCCTGGGAAGCCTGTGGTGGGGGGTGGGGGGTGGGTTCCCACTAGGGCTGCATGAACTCTTTGAAGCTCCAGGCATACCTGGAATCATCTGCAACAAGGTGTAGTGGCCATAGCTGTGATTGTGAATGTGGGTGGGGATAGGGAGGCTCCCCGGGCAGCCTGTGCCGTGGGGAATCTGGTGCCACAGAGACAGACCCCGGGCAGTCTGGACCTTGCTCCCTAGGTTCCTCAAGCTGACCCAGCCCCGCTCACCCACAAGGGAAGCACCCAGGCTGTGGCCCAGCCCCTGCCTTTCTGACATCACATGTGTAGCTTGCTTGGGGTCTGTCTGAGAAAAGAGACCATGTTGGCCATAACCCTAGGCCCTTGCCCCCTGGGCCAGGGTCTCCTGAGGGGTCTTGGCACCGACCCCAATCGCTCAGGCCCCAGGGTACCTGGCAGGTCCCGGCCAGCCCTGGCAGCCTTTGATCCCGCCCGCGCTGCCTCCCAGGGCGTCTCCATGGCGGCCTGCCTTGCCTCTCGGCCCACGCTGCCCTCCAGCCTGAGGCCACGTTTTCCAGACGGGCAGGCTCAGAAGGATCACATTGAGGAGGGTCAGGGCCTCAGGGGGCATCAGAGTCCAGGGCGTGGTCCTACTTGGCCCCTGAGCAGCACCACCCTGCTGTGGTTTCCCCTCCAGGTCTCTGAGAGGGGGCACCAGGTCATGTGAAGTTGGTGCTCCAGGCTGGCCCTTCCAGGCTATTCCCACTGTGGGAGTGGGCTGTCCTCTGCCTGTCCCCACCACCTGGCCCCTCCTGCTCCCAGTTTCCCCTGAGCACTGAGAAACAGGGCCAGTAGGAGCGCCACCCCACCCCACTCCAGCCTAACCCTTCAGCCAGGGCCCAGGCCAGGCCAGGACTGGGGGCCATCTGACAGGCAGTAGGGACAGGTTCAGGGACACAGGCACCTGGTCAGGAAGGCCGACCTCGCCATGGCTGTCAAGTACCCAGCGATGCTGCCCTCCCCTTGGCTGGTGCAGTGTACTAGCCCCCCTCCACCCCCGCACAGCCACCTGGGACCTCGGGGCCTGAGTTCTCAGACGCCCACATGACATGGCTCAACTTTGTGCGCCGGCCTGATGATGGAGCCTCGAAGAAACGATGCCGTGCCCGGGACAAGAAGTCGGTGGGTCCTGCCCGGTGCCCCCCTCCCAACCCTGGCCCTCCCAGGCCCTCTGTGACCTGTTCAGTGTCCCATTCCCAGCCCTCACTTTCTCCTCTGCCTGCTCCTAGCGAGGCCTCTCGGGACCCCCAGGGCCTCCTGGGCCCCCTGGCCCTCCAGGGCCCCCAGGTGCCGAAATCACCCAGGAAGCCCTTCTTCAGGAGTTTCAGGAGATGCTGCAAGGTGAGGCTGCTGATGTCCCTTCCCCACAGGCCTGGGGAGCCCTGACCATGTCCTGTCCAGCACTGGCCACCTGTGCTTGTCCCCACAGAGGCCACAGAGCGCCGCTTTTTGGGGTTGCTGGGCCCACTGCTACCCGAGGGGCCAGGCAGGCGACTGGTCACCGAAGCCTTTCACTGCCAGCTGAGGGGCCCTGTGTTGGTGGACAAGAAGACGCTGGTGGAGCTACAGGGCTTCCAGGCAGTGAGTGAGGAAGCTGGGGAAGCCAGGGGACTGCGGGCAGTCAAGGGTGATAGTACGGGGTGGGACACCAGACCTGGAAGGTGAGGGTGGCCCGAAACAGATTTAGGGGCTCTGCCTATGCAGACCATGTCCTGGTAGCAGGACTAGGAGCAGTACCCAGGGGGGGGTTATAGGCAGGTACCTCCCTTTGGAGGGGCTCATGGCCTCAAAACCAGGGGCAGACACCCTGTTAGGCAGCTCCTACTCCCCGTGAGATTGAGGGTTAAGGGCCTGGGTGTGGGGCTATGGCCAGGCCTGGGGGTGAGGGGCTGAGGAAGGAGTGGGTCAGGCGCCAGGTGTGGGCTGAAGGGTAGGCTCGGGGGCTAAAAGGCTGGGTGTGGGGAGAGGGCCAGGCCTGGAGCGTGGGGACTGAGGACCGAGGGCTAGGGGTTAGGCCAGGCCTGGAGCCATGCTGGTGTCCTCCCCTCACAGCCTGCAGCCCAGGGTGCCTTCCTGCGGGGCTCGGGTCTGAGCCTGGCTTCAGGGCGCTTCACGGCCCCTGTGTCTGCTATCTTCCAGTTCTCTGCCAGCCTGCACGTGGGTGAGCGGGAGGGGTGGGGTGGAGGGTGGAGGGGCAGCTCCACCCAGGAGTCCCAATTGGGAAGGCGGGTTGGGGAGAGGAGATCCTGTCCAGGGTTGGGGACCCACCACAGGGAGTGCCCCCTGAGAGATCTCTGCTTTGGGAGGCGTGGTGGGGCACAACGGCCCTCCTTGTTCTGTCCTGCCACTGTCCTCCCTGGCAACCCCTTCCGGGGTGCGTCTCAGGCAGTGGGCCCTGGGGCCCCTCCCCTCCCTTCCCTGGCTGCACCCCTCCCTGGAGGGCCCACTTCAGCCCCTGCCATCTCTGCAGACCTCAGTGAGGTGAGGGGCAAGCCCCAGCTACGGGCTCGGGACACGGTCCGTGTCCTCATCTGCATCGAGTCCCTGTGCCACCGTCACGTGTGAGTGGGGCCGCCTAGACCAGGCGCCAGGAGGGGTGGGGTCAGCCCTCTCGGTGGGGGGGTTGGGGCCCAGCTGGCCACTGGGCCCTCACCTGTGCCAATGTGGGGTCCCCCCCCAGGTCCCTGGAGGCCATCTCGGGTCTCGAGAGCAACAGCAGAGTCCTGACGGTGCAGGTGCAGGGGCTACTGCAGCTGCAGGTGAGCAGCAGGGGTGGGGGGCAGCGAACACCACCCTGGAGCCTGCCCCAGAGAGTGGCTCCTTGGCAGGGAGAGGGGCGGCTTTGCTATCGGGCATGTTCTTAGGCACCAAAGGCTTCCCTCTTTGGGCGGGGTGGCTGGCTTCTGGGGCCCCTGGCATCCATGACGTTCTTGGGGGTCATCCTCAGACTGGGCAGTCCGCCTCTGTCTTCGTGGACAACGGCTCCGGCGCTGCCCTCACCATCCAGGGCAGCTCCAGCTTCTCCGGCCTGCTGTTGGGCGTGTGACACCAGGAGGAGGAGCGCTGCCCCGGTGTCCTCCGTCCTTACCCGTGGTCCTGACAATAAAAAGTGGGCGACGGAGCCCCATCATCCTCAGTCCTCTTTGCTCATTGTTCTACCCTCGGGGCACACACAGCCTAGGGGCCCTGGGGACTTCCTTGTCCCATGCTCATACTGTGTCTGCGGGGTTAACACTGAGAACCCGGTGCCCCAATGACCCCTGGAAGCCACAGTGGTTGGCCAGCAGAAAGGTGGCCTGATGTAACCCTGCTGGGCATAGAGGCCAGCAGGACCGGGGGTGAGGTGGGATCCCCCTGTCCCTGAGATGCAGGTATGATGACATGCCAATATCTGGGGTGCAGGTGGCAAGTTTGGGGGGTGCTCGCCGGGAGGGGGGTGCTCTTGGGAGGCCCATGTCTGTAGCTGGGGAGGTGAGTCACATGTAGGTGCACTGTGAGGGCAGGCAGCAGGCTGCATGTTTGGGGCTGGGATGGTGGCCTGAAGTTCAAGTTTAAAGCCCCCTCCCCCAGCCCCTGGCTCCAGCAAATTTAGACAAAAGAATGTAAATTGGCCGAGGGGGACGTCCAGGGTTTCCAGCCGCTGAGATAGCATCTCCGGTTGGCACCTGAGCTCCCAGACAGACAGACTGGGCTGGGGGACTCCTGGGGTAAAAGGCAGTGGAGTGGGAGTCGGGCAGTAGGAGGGCTTGGAGAGCCCACTTTCAAGGCCCATCAAACTAGGGGTGCAGGGACTCTAAGGGGCCAGGCCAGAGGGGTCTGGAGGAGGCTGGAAGACAGGCCGGAGCCGGCCCCCACCTTCCTAACTGCTAGGAGCACAGGAAAGCCCTCCTCCAAGTGGCTGCTGGGTAATGAGGGTATTGAGGCTGGGTAGGGCGGGTCCCGGTCCACACAGCTGGCTGGTGTAGGGCAGGGTGCTAGGGGGTGATCTCTTGGTCTGAATGGGAATGTCAACATGACCTCCGAGGGTCAGTGTCCTCAAGGAAGGGGAGGTGGAGGGCACACAGGGGAGCCAGAGGCTTGAAAGGGGCATCTGGCCGTGATCATGAGGAGTCTGGTGGCACAGTGGTTATGAGCCGCACTGCTGATGGCGAGGTCAGCAGTTCAAAACCGCCCGCTGCTCCTCGGGAGTGAGACGGGGCTTTCTACTCCAGGAACGAGTCAGCCTCAGAAACTCTCAGGGCCTGCTCTACCTTGTTCTCTGGGGTCGCTGTGATTCGGCATCACGTCTTCCCCCGTGATCATGACTCCCAGGCCAGGCAGGAGCAAGACGTAGACCGAGGGGCCTGAGCAGCCTCAGCTGGGGAGCCCTGCCTTGGGGTCCGGCCTCCGCTTGGTGTCCCCTTTGCAGCTCATTAATAAGAGGGGTGGGGCCATGCCCTCCACAGGAGGGGACATGGAGTCTGCACCTGTGGGGTGGGGTGGGGGTGGCTGCAGGAGAGGTGCCAGAGTGAGGAGCCCAAGGTGTGAGTGCGTGTGTGTGCACGTGCGTGCATGTGCACGTATATATTGTGTATGCATATGGTCATGTGTGTGTGCGTATGTGTGCATATATGTGTGTGGTTGTATTTATGAATGCGTATGTATGTGTGTGTTAGGTGTGTGTGTTTTATGTGTATTGTGTGCATGTGTGCGTTGTGTGAGTGTTGTGTGTGCATGTTTTGTGTGTGCGTCTATGTTTTGTGTGTAGTGTGTGTGCTGTGTGTTGTGTGTGCATGTTTTGTGTGTGTGTGTGTGTATGGTTTTTAGCGCGCGTGTTGTGTGCGCTAGTTGACATTGAATGGGGGGCATAGACCCTGGGTAGCAGATGCCCTTTTTGAAGCTTTGGGGTCCCCAGGGGTCCTTTCTTTGCCTGATGCCAGCCCTTGACTGCCCTACCCTCTAGGGCCAGCCCCCAAGATGGTGGGGGTAGGGGGGTGCCCCTCTGGTGGTCCCTTGAAACCAGCCATCTGTAAGTGGGCAGGGCTCTTGTTTCCAGGGGGATGACTTGTTTCCAGGGGGACAGGGACCTGGAGAGGCTCAGGAGCCCCGGCTAGGGCTGAGGGAGAGACAGGGAGCTGCAGGAGAGAGGTGTGGGGCCAGCCCAGTGCCTATGGGCAGGGGGCCAGGCACAGCACAGCCTGTCTGTCATCCCCATCTCCTCCTCTCCCTCTTCCCCCTTCACCGCCCTCCTAATGGGGTCCTTAACCACGTTGCTGTGGCTCCCCTGGAATGCCTCATCTCCAATGACACCCCCACCCCCACCACAGGGGTAGGTCTGGGCAGTTGCTCAGGGGAACGTGGCCTGGGGAGGCGCAGACCTAGGGCCAGGCCAGGCGAGAGTGGTGAGAGTGGTCAGCTTGGAGGATCCAGTTCAGGGGCCAATGGAGAGGGAGGCCCGATGGCTCCCCTGCATCCTCCTGGCTCTGTTTCCAGCTCTGCCCTACACCTATCCAGCCTGAGCAGGGGGCCCGACCACTGGGCAAAGCCAAAGTTGCTGCTGCTGGGGGAAGGGGAAGCCCCTCCCTCCACTCTATAGCTCCCAGCATCCCTTGCCCCCAGCCTCCAAGCTTCAGGATGGCTGGGTTCAGAGCCAGAGTGGCCAGCATGGTGCCGGGTGGCCTCAGGTTGACATGCTGACCTCTCCGCGCCCCTGAGCAGAAGGAGCCTGGATTGGCCTCACCGCCTGACCCCAGGCTGACTTCCCAGAAGCACCATCTGACCCCTGCTGTCTGCCAAGCTCGGGGCTGGAGGGTGGATCTGCTGTAGGTTGTAGTGCACAGCCTCCACCCATCTAGCTGGACACTGCCGTCCAGGGCTGGCCCCAGTCTCAGGGCTGCAGTCTAGCCAGGCTGACCAACCCCTTTAGCCTGCCACGGCCCAGGGGAGGCTGGGCCCGGGACTGAGACCCTGGCCCTAGGGCCTGCTTTGGTGGACATTCCTTAGTGTTGGGTCAGAGCCAGCGACCCCCACCCCACCCTCTCTGCACTTCCTTGGGTTTGGGTGCAGACAGACTGGCTGGGGCGGCTGAAATGTTCGCTGACCAGGGGCACCAGCCAACCCTGGGGAGGTGGGGGCAGGCTGTGGGCTCTGATGCTGCTGGCTGGGCCCCTCCCTTCCCTGTGGCCCTCCCTTCCGGATGCCAGGTGGGCTGTGGGGTGGGGGGAGGTTGTCGAAGAGGTCTGTCCACCCCAGCATGGGCCCTGGGGTACCTGGGAGAGGTGTGGACCTTGGGATGTGATCAGAGCAGGGCGGCCCTTCCTGACTTCTGACCTCACCCCCAGCAGTAAGCACAGGCCTAGAGGTTCTCCAGTCCCACCCCCAGCCCCACTCCCTGACCTGTGTTGGGGGAGGGACTGGCCCCGTGATCGTTGCAGCACTCCAAAGACTGAGCTGGCACGAGAGTATGTGGGGTGCTGACATGGGTGCTTACGCCACAACCCCACCCCTTCTTCAGGTCCTGCTTCCCACTTAACCAACAAGCCTGCATGTTGGCCGCATGGCTGCAGAGCTAGAAGGAATGCCCAGCAGGCTGTGTTGGGCGACTCTGACTTGGGGGGCCCTTTGGGAGACCCCATGTGGCATCAGGTCCTCCTGTAACTTCACAAGCCGAGGGAGGGGCTGCGGCAGCATCAGGGACCCCCCAGGCTGGTTCCTCTGAGGGAAGGTGAAACTGGCCTCCTCTCTCCGGCCTCTGCTCAACTCTGATGCCGGCCGATCCGCCCACAGAGCCTGACTTCTCTGCTGGCTTCTATCATACTCACAGTCTTGGGTTTTATCAGGGAAGTAACTGGTTACCATTCAGAATCAGAAATGGTTCAGGGTACAGTTCTTTTAGTCAGAAGCGTCTCTTCTCAGCTGTGCCCCCAGACACGCCTCTCTCTGGCCCCTGGTCTCTTGGCCCCTTGGCCTTTGCCTTGTTCAGACACATGTTAAAAAGCTCTTGAGCTTGGCCAATGAGTGCCCAGAGGCACTCCAATTTTCACCCCCACGCAGTCTCCTGCCCGAAGCTCAGCTTTCTCACACTGCGGACCAGGAAGCCCATGCATCCTGAGGTCTCCTGGTTTCATGCTACCTCGGCTTCTCAGACTCCGCTGCTTACTGTCTCCTCTGCCTCCAGTGACAGCTCTCCCACTCTGCCTCGTGGTTCCAGGAGGTTGGCCGTGCAGGGACCCTGGACCTCAAGGCTGCCCCCACGCCTGGCACTTTTTCTTGGTGGGCACGAGGCCCCTCCTGCCCCTGGGGTGGCTCCTTTTGAACCTAGCAGGATGGCAACACTGCTAATCCCTTTCTTAGAGTTCCACACACTTTGTTTGGGTGCCAGGCACTGGGTTACATCTTTCACAAGCTATCGATTCCCCTGGAAGGGGGGCGGGGGTGGTACAGCACCTTATTTGCAAAGGCTCCCAACCCCCCAGTCATTTGGTGGGGGCTGCCAAAACTAGCCCGCTCACAGCCAATGAGTCCATTCTGACTCGGCGGCCCTGGAGAAGCTCGGCCCCTGTGGGTTACGAGACTGTCCTCTCTTTTGCCCTCGGAGGGGCTGGTGGGTTCCAACCCCAGACCTTGCGGTTAGCATCCTGAGGCCACCAGACCACCAAGGCTCCTGAAAAAACTGGCTCCAAACCAAAACCCAGCTCACTGTCATCAAGTCGATGGTGACTCACCGTGACTATTGGACGGGCAAGAACAGCCCCTGTGACTTTCCGAGGCTGTGACTCTTCATGGGAGTAGAAAGCCCTGTCGTTCACCAGAGGAGCAGCTGGTGTTTCGAACTGCTGACCTTGTAGTTAACAGCAGAATGTGTACCCACTTTGGCACCGAGACTCCTGCAAAGACTAGCTAGAAGGGGACATACTAAATAATTCACTGCGCTGGGCAGGTGTGTGGGCCCGGGCAGGCATCTGTGTCTCTGAAAACCTCTCTCTTCCAGCCAGGGATTTGCTGCAGCTCAGGGTATATGAGGGGCTTAGGGGATCTCTGCAGCCTGGGGTATCTGCTGCCTGGCTCCTGGAGGTGACTGCGTGGCCTGGAAGCCTGTCCCTGCGCCCCCTTCACTCAGCACAGCCGGTGTCTGCTGCCACCTCCGCCTGTCAGCCTGGGTCTCTGGGGGTGCACCCAGGTGAGCCTGACACAGGAGGACTCAGGGACAATAGGCCTTTGTCTGGGAAGGTTTGGGGTGCAGCCCCGCTCTGGGGCAGTGACTCATGGGTTCCTCTGGGAGCTAAGTGCAGCAGCAGGTGTGATAAAATTGGTTTTGCAACAGCTGAGGTGTGAGCCATGAGCCTGGGGGCAGGGGTGCCACCTGGGTCTGCTGCCCCCTGCATCGAGGCAGGAGGAGCCTGGCCGGGGGGGCCCCCAGAGGCTGCCCTGACTGCCAGACTATGGTGGAGCGAAGAGAAATTGGGAGATGGGTGTCATAGGACCTGAGTGTGGGGTGAGGAGAAAGTGGGGACCGCTGTCAGAGGACAGAGCATCATTCCGGTCTGGAAGTGAGGCGCCTCCATCAGTGCCCCAAATTCCTTCTGGAGCCTCAGCGGCCTCCCTGGTCCCCATGGCCCCCCTTGATGTGGGCTCAGCCATGGGGGTCCTATCTCCAAGTCTGTCCCTAGCAGTGGGGGGAGCAGGGCATACACCTCCGCAGCAGGACACACCAAGGTCGTTGGCTTGGGGGCTGCGTGGCTGGCAAGCCCTCCTGTGAGGGGGCCGGGGCTCAGTGGGCCAGCAGGAGCCTGGCTCTGCGCTCAGGGTGTCTGGCTGGATGCTGAGGCAGGGATACAGGGCCCAGTGGGGGTGGCTAGCAGGCGGAGACCCTCTGACGCCATGGGAGGGAGGGGCTGGGGCTTGGGTTTCCTCCTCGGGTCACCAGGCTGGGTCAGGCTTGGGTCAGCAGGCTGGCGGGGAGGGGCCCTGCCTGCTGGCTGCGCTGTGGCCCCCAAGGCTCCATGGGGGGGGGGGCTGGCTTCGTGCCCGCCCTGGGCTCCTGTCCCGCCAGCCCGCCTTTGAGGTTTGGTGGCCGACGCCCGCACTGTTTACTCAGGAGGCTGAGGAGGCCGGGTCCGTGGCGCCCACGGTCACACTCTGTGGCCTCTGGCCTCTCCCCAGCCTCAGCAGTCAGGCACCAAGAAAGCCCTGCTTTTGCGGGGGGAGGACACTCTTCCCCCTCTCCCCTTCTCCCCCCGCCCCATCTGACTCCCGTTGATTCGTCTGCAGCCTGGGGCAGCATAAAGGGCAAACCTGTAGGAAGGCTGGGCTGGTCGTGGGATCACTTGGACCAGAGGCCTCTGTGGCCACCATCTGTGTGCAGGGAGCAAATGCTGGGGTGGGTGCGGGAGCGGCACAGGGGAACCTGCCTGTCCGGCTGAGGGTCCGTGATGGGGTCCCAGGGCAGCTAGAGCCCCCTTCTGGAGCTGTGGCTGTCTATGGGGAGCCGATCCTGGCCGTGGTCCCTGACTGTACCCCCACTGTCTCCCCTCCCCCCTCCCCAGAGAGGCCTTGACTAATCCCCTCACTCTCCCAGCTCCCCTCAGTGCCCACCCCCTTCCAGTCTCCAGCCCCATCGTGGGTGCCAGCCCTCTCCTAGGCTTGCTCCTCTCCAGGTGGCAGCCAGCTGGGGGGGGTGGGGGCAGAGGGCGGGGGTTGGATAGGGTGGGATGGGAAGGGCCCCTCCCACTGGTGAAGGTGTGAATGAGAACATACTAGAAGGAGTCAGACACATACAGACATGCACAACACAGAGCCGGACCTGCACCCCCTCACCTCCTCCCGTCCTCCACAGTCACTTGTGGTGGAGTAGAACTAACTGGGACTGATCCAACCCTTAGATGGAGGGTCTTCTCTGTTCCTGACCCTGCCCAAGACTCCGGAGCCCACCAGGGTCAAGCTAGAGGCTACCTACTGCAGGCTAGGGCAACCACCCACCCCTTCCTGCGCCCCAGACTAGTGGCCAGTCCCTGCCCCGCCCAGCCCATGGGCAATCAGGCCAAAGTACAAAGGCTGCTGGCACCAGCTTGGCTTGGGGTGGGCCACCTTCCGGAGGGAGGTCCAGGCCTTTCCCAGAGCAGATCCAGGTCCCTGCTGCTCAGTGGTCTTGATTTCATCAACTTGAAAGCAGTCAGGTCCCGAACGACACCTTCACGGAGGACCACACTAAAAAGAGCTTTCAAAAAAAATTTTTTTTAATTGTAAATTATGTGGGTGGTTATCTTTCAGATCATCAACTCTGGAGTCAACCGTTTCCATGAGAATCGATCCCCTCAATCGTTCACACACGTTCCTGGCTGTCCCTTCTTCCTCTAATAAGACAGCTTTTCTTTTTTTTTTTTTTACAAAGAAAAGAACTGGTGCCGAGATGATGCAGAGAGTAGGGATCGGACCCTCTGCCTGCTGCTGGGGAGAAGGTTGAGACTGCACTCTCGGTGAAGACAGTTTGGTCATTCCTCAGAAGGTCGAACCAGACTCGCCACGTGACCCCGTGGTTCCTCCAGGAACCTGCCCCGAGAATGGAAACCAGGTGTTGAAACAAACACATGCACCCACCTGTTCACGGCAGCCCACAGGTGGAAACAGCCCGTGTGTTCCTCCACAGGAGAGAGGAGGGACAGTGTCCAATGGAAGGCTATTCTGCCGTAGCGTGGAATGAAGCATCCACAGCACAGCCGCTGTAACGTGGAGGAAGCTGGACTTCATGCTGGGTGAAAGAAGCCAGGCACAACCAGCCGCCCTAGCTGGGCCCATAGCCCTGATCCCAACTCTGACCCTGACCTCTACTTCCACCACCACCACCACTGCCTTGGGTCCCTTGGTGGCGGTTTCCACGGCCCCCAGAGCCATATTGCTGCTGCTGTTCAACCTTTGGGCTGGGCCACCTTGGTTTCACACTTGCTTCCACTGACAGTGCGAAACAAAGCCTCACCTCTTGTTGGACTTTGGATCCATGGGAAGTGCCACGGCCTCCATCTCCCCAAATCCGTCAGAGGATCCCCCGATCTTCTCCTCGGTGGCCTCAGGATTCAGACCCGCCAACGAAGATTTTCTTCACCGGGTCCTCCTCACGGCCATGGCCTCTTTGGGGCCGACAATCCGCCGCTCCAGCCGGTGCTCCTTTGGTCTAGTCCCTGCTCCACGCGTTAGGATCCATTTCTATGGTACAGTCAACGACCTCTCCAAATTTGGCAAAATAGTCTTTCAGATCCTCTTTGCTGGTATCCCAGCTCAGGCCACCAACAAACATTTTGTTTTTAAAGCTCATTTGCACTCTTTCTTATACATGTAAGAGCCTCTATGGATTTGTTTCTCTAGTCGACCCAGACCAGACTAACACAATCGTCTTTTAATCTCACAAGAGATACAGGGAAGAACAGGGCGCAGACAAGGAGGGACCCGGCGGCCACAGAGAGAAAGAAGGGCTGGGTGTGGACCTCTTTTGTACCGAGGGCCCCTGAGCTGAGAACCTCCTAGACCCAGAGAAGACGGGTGCCAAGGCACATGAAGATCACCCAGGACTGCTGGGCTCTTAGACATGGGAAGGAGACAGAACTTTCCTCCAGAGCCAACACACAGTGAGAGGAAGCCTTCTTCCCATGGAGCCGGCACTCAGAATCCAGACGTTCAGGCTCTTAGACTGCGAGGGAGCACATTTCTTTAAGGCTATCCATTTGGAGGATTTCTGTTATCCCAGTACAAGATAATGAACCCGTGCTAAACAGCCTTTAAGTCAGCCGTGATAAAAGAATACACACTATCACCAATCCTTGTAAACTCGCCTTTTGACACCACTCTAAACAGCACCGCCCAGTCTCTCGGCTTAAAGAGAAGATCCCTGACCCTGAAGAGAAGACCTCCCAGGCAGACTCAGCTTCGACAGCACCCTGGTCTTAGCATGTGAGGCCAAGATGAGAAATTCACATATAAACCCAGGATTTCTGCTCACTCACTGAGAGAGCTACAAGAACTCAAACCCAAACCCAAGCGGGATCCACTGCCATTGAGTCGGTGCCAACTCACATGGACTCTTCAGGGCAGGGTGGAAACCGTTCCTGTGGGTTTCCAAGGCTATACATCTTTCCTAGAGCAGACAGTCTCCTCTTTTTCCGGAAGAGTGGCTCATAGATTCGAACTGCTGACCTCTTTCAATTAATGAGCAAAGGCGTCACTCAGAGGACAGAGGTGCCTGGCCCAGACGGTAGCGTTTCCCATGGTCTCACCTGCACGGGAGCTAAAGGAGGAAGTCTGGAGGAAAAGGGGACGGTGTCGGTGAGGAAGACGGAAAGCACCATGGTGTGCCGCAGGAATAAACGGTCACCGGTCACC
>NW_022111357.1:44218515-44224190 GCF_000313985.2 Echinops telfairi
TGTCATTAAAGGAGAACGTGCCTTGCAAAGGGGAGATGTGCAGGGACCCTGAGGCATTGCAAACCAGATTCTCAGAACAACGGAACAGGGGAGGTCTTAAAGGGTTTTTGGTGGCGGTCACAGGAGGGGAGAAATCCCAAAAGGTTGTGCTGCAGAACTGTCGTGTTGAGCTCTCCCCAGGATGTTCTGTCTCAGGTCTTGGGAAGTCAGACTGCAAGTGCTAATCACCGTTGGGTGCAATGAGCTGGAATATCAGTGCTCCCACAGAGAAGTAACGCTTTGAAAGATTTCATGCTAAAGCAATAACAAGATGTGAGGGCGAGGGAAGGGTTCACGAATGCTGGCTCCGGACAGTCTCTGCCTGGGTCAGCCTAACCCGGAATGGAGAGATAGAGCAATCCAGTCTCTCTCTGCCTTCCTCGGTCTCAAAAAAAAAAGAGTCTCGGAAGAAGTCCAGCCAGAAAGCTCCTTAGAAGAGAGGTTGGTAAGACTTTGTCTCACATCCTTTGGACATGTTGTCCGGAGAGAAAGCCCCCTGGAGGAGGATCTGATGCCTGGTAAAACAGAGGGTCAGCCAAGAAGACCTTCCCCAGATGGCTGGGCCCAGGGGCTGCAGCCATGGGCAACAACGCGGCCAGGACTGTGAGGCTGGCGCAGGACTGGACAGCACGTCCTTCTGTTGTGCCCAAGGTCGCTGCGAGTTGAAACTGGCATGACCCCTAACAACCACAGTGAGAGAGGGGCCCTGGTGGTGCCCTGGCTCAGCATCTGGCTGCTAAGCGAGAGGGGGGTGATCAGAAGCCATAAGACCCTCCGGTCTGCTTCTGCATCGATTGACAGCTATGAAAAGCTCATGGGGGCAGTTCCACCCTGTCCTACGGGTCGCTATGATAGGGATTGATCCAATGGCAGTGGATTGGTGTTTGGGCCCTTAGAGAGAGCAGATTCTAACCACTTCCTAGAGCAGTGGTTCTCAACCTTCCTCATGCTGCGACCCTTTCATACAGTCCATGTTGTGGTGACCCCCTCAACCATAACACTATTTTCATTGCTACTTCCTAACTGTAATTTTGCTACTGTTATGAATCGGGTGACCCCTGTGCAAGGGTCGCTTGACCCCCATAGGGGTCACGACCCACAAGTTGAGAACCGCTGCTCTAGAGCCTGACTCTTTCCAAGACTGAGACTCTACACTGAGAGTCTCTCTGGCACCTCCGCCTTCCTCAGAGACCCAGGGTCCAAGGTGGAAAGGACGCTGAAGGCTATTGGACTGACATTGCAGTCATTCATGCCCGTTCTGTTGCTACAAGAGCACTGCCAGGTCTGCCAGTGCGCGGTGGTGTGACTGTCTGCTAAGAAACGGAACGGATTTCTGCTGGAGAAAGCCCAGGGTCTCCACTGAGGTCTAAGCTAAAATCCGACATGGCACGTTCCGTCTCCAGCCTGGGTGGGGGTCAGGTGCGCTGGAGGAGCCCCTGGGACCACCAAGGGGTCAGCCTGCGGAAAGGAGTCCCAGAAGGCGGCGGCGGCGGGTGCTGGTGAGATCCTGGCCCAGGTGGCAGGGCGGTGGCAGAAGCTGCCTGGATGTATGTGGGTTGGGGAAAGGGACCGGCGGCGGGGGTGGGGGGGTGTTGCTGTTAGCTGGTGGGATTAGGAGGGGGCCGCAGGGAGGATGAGGGGCATGTGGGACGAGGCTGTAACTTTCAAACCTCTGTGTCCTCTCTGAGGACTTGGGCCAGCTGTGGCTTTTGAGCAGAAGCAAACAGGGGAGGGTCTTGTCTATTTCCTTTGGCTCAGGGAGCAGAGGGAGATGCCTGCACAGCCCCGTGCAGGTTCCCTGGAAGGAAGCCTGCGGCTTGGCTCCGAGATGCGGAGCACTGAGGAGTAGGTAAGGTGTGGCCCCAGGGCACCTTGTGCACTGACCCCCAGGAGTCTGGGCCTTTCAGCGTCTACCCAATACCCCTGGCTCTGGGGTACCTGGCCTGCACTCAGCCTATCTCTAGGGACAGGGAGGAGTGGGCAACTGTGGGCCCCTCCAGAGAAGAGGGTGCTTGGTGGTCACCACTGTCACTATCTGGACAGTGGCACTGACAATCACTGCACAACACACAATACTCCACTCCTAGGACCCTCCCTCGGGTGGCCCCTTCCAGCTCCTCCGAGCCCTGTGCAGGCCTGGATCAGGCTGTGGTTTAGAGATATCGTTTTAGGCAGGGCAATAGGAAATGGCCATTTTCTTGAGTCACTGTAACTGCACATTGGCAATTTCCCGTGGTTCAACCTAGTCCTGAAGCAGGCAAGGGCCCCACAACATACTACGCCACTAGGTCAGGAGCTCTCTTCTTTTTTAACTATACCTTGTTTTTGTTTCCTAAATAATCGCTAAGCCTGTGCATGGGCACTTCAATGTGCCTACCAAAGGCGCTTGGAACACTTGTCCCATCTTCCATGGTGGGAGGGGGAGGAGGGGGGTGACTCCCAGAGAAATTGCTCTGGCAAAACTGATGATTGTACAACTCTTCTTAATATGGCTTGAACTACTGAATTAAATGATATGTGAATTCTATAGCAATAAAAGGTTGTTTTTAAAGACAGAAATAGCTCTGGCAGAATTGGGTTGGGAAAGGGAGTTATTTAGGAGTCCAGTCTGACTCCTGACCCTGCACCCATTTCCTTAGCTGAAAAATGGAGAGGTGAATGTACCAGCTCCCTAAGGAGATCTGAGGATCAACCAGGTGTTCTGGGTACAAATGGTTGGCATGGCACCTGGGACCTTGCCATTGTTGGCACTCCCTGGGGAATAGGGAGGCAGGACTCTGCCCATTTACCTTGGTACCCCGATCCTGGGCCCTCTCTATGAACGTGTCTGATGAATAGCATGTACACAGGGGCCATTAGTCTGGGCTCTCAGATGGCCAGCAGGGACCTCACCAAAACCAAAGCCAACCCAGTGTCAAACAAGTAGATGCTGACTCATAGGGACCCTGGATGAGGTTTCCGAGGCAGTAACTCTTTACAGGAGCAGAGAGCCTCATCTTTCTCCTGCGAGGCGGCAGGTGGGTTTGAACAGCTGACCTTTTGGTTAGCAGCCCAACAGCTGATCCACAGTGCCACCAGGGCTCCTTAACAGACAGTTCCCCTCTTGTCATCAGATGCTCCTGAACAGAGGTGGGAGGAGTGCCTGCCACAGATTAAAAGACCTGTCCACCAACTTCCTTGCTGCCCAGGGCTTTTACCCTGAAACCCCTGGTAAGAAACGTATGTTCCATATCTTCCTTTGCCTCTTCAAACCTCATCTCACGCTCCCAGTCTGAGAATGTGGAAGGGCAGGCAAATCAGAACTCGGGTGGCCCTTTCCCATTCACATGGCTGAGTAAGCCAAGGGCAAGTGGTCCTTACATCTTTTGTTGGGAAGGGAGATAAACTGCGCTAGTGGGAATACAAAGACCGGGGCAGGAAATCCAGGCCAGGTTACCCAGGCAGAAATCCCATGGCAAGGTCTGAGAGCAAAGGCACAAAAATGTCCCCCACCACACGGAAGCTGAGAGGGGCCTGCTCTCCAAATGATCCCGGAGCCACTTGACTGGACTTTTGCAATGACCACAGCATTCACGTTTCACATTTAATTTAAAAATAAATAATAAATAAAAGAAACAAAGTCACTGGGCTCCAGGGGTTCTGAGGATGTCTGTGTGTGTGAGACGGTCGGCCAGGCGGAACACGGCTCCTAGCTCCTGCCAGCGAAGGCTGTTTTCTTAAGCCAGAACTTGGGAAAACTCATCAACACGCTGCAGAGTTCAGATTTTTGGAACTTCGGCCCGGAATCCAACAAGAAATGCTTGCCCTTTGTGATCGACGCAGGTCCTGACCGTCCAACACTCCACAAGGAAGCCTTAAAAGGAATCTTTTAGAAGGAGACACTGGACATGATTTATGTGTAAACTTGAAAGAGAAATGAGAAGGGTTTTTTGCATTCTTTCAAGTTTAAACAGACACGCAGCCACCAGGCCTACAACTCAAGTGCTAGAAACAGACGAAGTCACAAATTCAAAGAGTTCGGACAGGAAAGTCGTCTCTTAAATAATGGGAAAAATACTGAGACCCACCCAGGGCTCCATTCAAATGCCTATCTATCCAAATTTATAATCTTTATCAATAAATTACAGATGGACATCTGATTTTACTTACAACACATACACTAGAGGGAGACGCACGGACCAAACTACAGTGAAACAAATCCCTAAGAAACCTTAGTCCAGTCTTAAGATTTATACTGACAGGCAATGCTGATGAAATGACGATCCTTTTTGGCAAATGCCGTTTGGGCTTGCAGGTGGGCAGCCCAGGAGGTGCACTGCTGGGGGCCTGGCTGTTCAGGTTGGTCTGAGAGGATGGTGAGTGGGACGTGCTGCACGACGTAGCCCCTGCTACACGAATCGATTCTTTTGGTGTAGGTTCAGCATGGGCTTGCCATCTCCAGCTTCTGGGGCCCTCCCTAGTCCCTACCGGGCGTTTCTCACCCAGAGCTCAGCATCCTCTTGGCCCAGATGGGCTAAAATAGAAGTCACCCGCAGCGATGTGCTGTGCTGCCCTGCTGTCCCCAGGGGTTCTCCTGGGTGCGGCAGGTGGAGGTGGGGGTAGGTGCTGCTCAGGGATGCATTGGCGTCTGTCCACAAGTACCATTACTCACTGCATACACCAGATCTCCCAGGACGCAGCGTGGAAAGCTGGCCAGAACCTGTCCGTGTCACGCGAGCGCTTATGGGGTGTCCCGAAAGCTTCCTCTGCTTTGACTTCATGACCCGCAAACCCCCAATAACCCTCCTTGCTAGTGGCAACCGTGGAGGGCGTTTGTCTGTCAGGCGCTTCAAGACTCAAACACCTGTTTTCGGTGGTTGCTTGGCAGCCGGAAGCGGCTCAGGGGATGCCCTCCTTCCTCTGGCAACACTGCGAAGGGGGTGCTGACCAATCGTAGATGTAGGAGAGGCGCAGCCGCACCTCCTCCTTGCACAGGCGGCCCTCACGTGTCAGCATCTGGTGCTTCTCCAGCATGTCCTCCAGGCTCTGCTTGTGCGTCACCAGGTACTGGTTGCTGCAGCCACGGGACTTGTACTCGGTGTCGAAGCGCGGGTCGTGCTCCCGCTGCACGTCCACGGGGGCCAGCCAGGCGCCCAGTGACACGTCCTCGCTGTGCCATGCGCGCAAGTACTCGCGGCTAAGGCGCAGGTAGTGCACCAGGTCTGCGGAGAGCACGTAGCCCCCGCCTAGGGCGTAGGGCAGATAGTAGTCGCAGAGCTGCCAGGCACTCTCCCGCCACCGCCCCCCGGGCTTCACGCGGCCTCGGCCCGAGAAAAAGCCCCAGTAGAGGCGGCGGCGGCGTGGTGGGTCCCGTGCGCGCAGTTCGGCCACCATGGCGTCCAGGCGCACGAAGGAGTCGTCGTCCGCCTTGAGGACGAAGTCAAAGGCCACGTGCTCGTCGAGCCAGGTCAGCATGGCCAGCACCTTGGCGGTCAGGTTCTCGTAGGAGTCGCGCAGCGCTGGCAGCAGCAGGAGGTCGCCATGCCGCGCCTGCTCGCGCTCCAGAGCCAGCAGCTCGTCGGGGCCCAGACCGGCCGTGCCCACTGCAAAGCGCGACCACACGTCACCAGGACCACCGCGCCGCGCCGCCGCCAGCC
>NW_022111357.1:44225818-44228926 GCF_000313985.2 Echinops telfairi
GGGGGTGGTTTGTGTGGGCCAGAAACATGACCCCTGCTGCTGCTGCTGGACATTCTGAACGGAGTCTCCAACCTGTCCACGCCCCCTCTTTAGTTCCCACCCAGCAGTCAAGGGCTTGTCAACCGCTTGGTAGGAACTGAGGAGCCCGGAGATGCAGTGGTTCAAGCACTCAGCCCTTGGACTGAAGGGGGTGATGGGTCACATGCTAGGGGGCAGTCCCTAGTGGTCACTACAGACAAACTCAGAGAGGAGGGTACTGTGTGTGGAGTCGGGTAAAGGGCAGGCTTCCATGGAAGAGGGACACAGACTGCTCTTAGAGGGACCCCCAGAGAGCAAGAGCCATCACGGAGACCAGGTGTTTGGGATGAGAAGATGGCATGCTGAGGGGTTGGCGCTGCAGGACATGCTGTCACCCAGGGCAGGGAAGCCAGTGGTGCTGTTTGTGTGTGCAGGCCAGTGAGACCCACTGCTCAGACGCCTGCTGGCTGTGTGCCCATGTGCAGGGCCTGTAGCTGAACCAGAAGGACAGGCAGCCTCAGCCTGGGGTCTTTCCCAGGGACAGAAAATTCCTTTTGGGTATGGACAGAGCAACAGACAGCATCCCGAGACCACTCCCTGAGGAGCCTTGGAGAATGAGGAAACTGCTGGGGGTGGAGGGGAGGCAGAATTTCTTGGGAAAGTGGATCCCTTCTTGGGAAGCTATTGGGGATGAGGTGTCGCCTGTCTTTGGAGATGAGACCCTGGGCATGGTGGAGCGTAAGACCTTGGGAGCCCTGGCCCTGTGTGAACGTGACCCGCCATTGACCTGGGCACTCATCAGGGTGACTTTGGTGAGACAGTAGCAAGTACTGACCAAGCCTTTGTAGGCCAGCCACGGGGAGATGAGCAGGCCTTAGGGGACTGTCTGTCCTGGCCTTGATGGGACTGGGTGGAACCTTCAGCTCGAAGGGCCCTGGGAAAGAGGCTCACTGCTATTGAATTGAAGCCAACGCATTGTGACCCCATAGGACAGGGTAGAACTGCCTCTGTGAGTTTAGGAGACTGACTCTTTACTGGTGTGGAAAGACCCGTCTCTCTCCCGCAGAGCAGCTGGTGGTTTTGAACTATTGACCTTGCGGTTCACAGCCCATGGTGCAGCCACTACACCACCAGGCTGTGTTTTCTAAGTTGGGGTGGGGGGCAGACATTCCCACCTGTGAAGGACTCGCTACTCCTCACAGAGCAGCACCTTCAGAGGGCTTTCTGCTGAGGTCCCATTGGCTGGGTGCCCCTCAGGGCCTCTCTCCCCTTGGGACCCTCTCCCCTGCTACTAAAGGAGTCATGTGGCCTGGGGGACGGGAATTTCCATGGGTTCTGATCCTCTCGGCCCTCCCCCCCTGTGCCCTCCCTCCTCTACAGACTCTGCCCACACCTACAGGCCCTCCTGTGCTGTTACGGCTGGCTGACAGTGATGTCCGGCGGGGCCATGGTGTCCTGGCTGACCTCCCCCTGCAGTGGAGCCTTCCGCTGCCTTTGCTTCCTGGGCCTGTGCCTCCTGGTGTCTGCACGCCCCGCCAACCACTCGGCCAGCCGGGAGAAGGCGCCCAACAGGGAAGAGAACGAGATCCTGCCCCCGGACCACCTGAACGGGGTCAAGATGGAGATGGACGGGCACCTCAACAAGGAATTCCACCAGGAAGTCTTCTTGGGCAAGGCCCGAGAGGAATTCCATGAGGACTTGGAGCCGCGGCGGAGCCGGAGGAAGTTGATGGTCATCTTCTCCAAGTAGGGCTAGGGGCGTGGACAGCCGTGGGGCTGAGCCTACCCTTGCTTGGGCTCAGGCTCCCTCTCTCTGTGGGGGAACCTGGGTACCCGGGGATTCCCTCGTCTTTGCTAACCCAGACCCTTTGCCCCAGCTAGGGCAGAGAGGGGCAGAGAGCAGACAGAGTAGGGGGAGGACAGGCTGCGTAAGGATCAGGAAGGACCTCCGGTAGGGGTGGGGACAGCACGTGCTCTGGGCTCTTGGGGGAAGGGTGCACCAGGGGTGCCGCTGCAGCTGCTTTTGGCCAACGGATTAGAGCAGCATCATGGGTCTGGACGAAGTCTCCTTGGTTTGCTCCATCGAGTAGGTGTTCGGAGGGTAGGAGCCCATGCAGGCTGGCTGCCCAGCTGGTAGCTGGACCCAAGGCGTCTGAGTGGGGTACAGCACCATGTGATGGAGCCCTGCCAACCCAGAAGCCCCCTTTTCTCCGTGGCTGTAAACACAGCCCCCACCCCCACCCCCATCACCCAGCCAGGAAGCTGAGTTGCTCAGGGAGCCATCTGGCCCATGAAACAAGTACGCACCTCCCTCGGGTGAGCAGCCCCCAGAGCCCCAGAGCCCCAGAGCCCCAGGGCCAGCCGGGGCCAGCAGGTTCCCAGGCTCTTCCCCGCGCACAGGCATGTGCTGGCGCAGCTTTTACGAAAACGTGTTGCTATCAACACATCCTCTTTTCTGCCAGCTTTCGGTGCCAGCAAAAAGTCAGAAACCCCGTTGCTCATGTTGGAGCTGCCTCAGACTCTCCTGTTGTTGGGAGAGGTGGGTGGTTTCTCGGTCCGTATGTGGTTGGTGTCGCATGCCTTTGGGAGGTTTCTGGCGGGTTCCTGGGCGTGCAGTTACTGCCGTGGCTGGGCGGCATTCTAGATGCTCTCAGCCGGACGCCTGGGTCTCTGCCTGACCGTGGCCGTGCTTGTGCTGTGCGCTAACTTGTGTGGAATCAGAGCAGCTAGCGTTTCTCCTTTCGTTCTTCTCACCCATGTTTTATTCATTTATTTAGAAAGTCATGTTATTGGGGACTCGTACAACTCTTACCACAATCCATACGTCCATCCATTGTATCGAGCACATTTGTACATTTGTTGCCATCATCATGCTCAAAATATTGCTTTCTGCTTGAGCCCTTGATAATCAGCTCATTTCCCCCCTCTCTCAAGAACCCTTGATAATTCATAAATTATTATTATTTTATCATGTCTTGTACTGTCCAACGTCTCCCATCACCCACATTTCTGTTGTCCATCCCCTAGGGAGGGGGTCATACGGAGATCCTTGTGATCCCCCTTTCTACCCCACCTTCCCTCCACCCTCCC
>NW_022111357.1:44229703-44256074 GCF_000313985.2 Echinops telfairi
AGGCCAAGGGGGATGGGAGTGCTGTTGGGAACCTGGGGTGGTTGCCATTGCACAGGGACAAGGGCAGCTAGGTGGGGTGGGGTTGGTAGGGGGCTGCCTACCTGGAAAAGCTGTGAGAACCCAACTTCCAGCCTCGTCCCTGCCCTACACTGTTCACCTCAGTGCCCCCGTCTGGGTGTGCATCCCTGTCTGACTTGGGTGCGTCTGGTGGAGCGGGTGAAGAATGGAGTCAGGCTGGCTGTGGCAGGGACTCGGGCCACAGGGCAGCTTTGGCAAAGTCGGGGTCCCCCAGGCATGTTCTGAAATGGAACAGCTGACTTGGCTGATGGGTTGGGGGATTGTAAGTGAATGCCCAGATTTGACCCGAGCTGCCTGGGCCTCTGGTGGGTAGCCGCTGAGAGTGGCAGGGCCTGCAGGCTGGAGGCTGTGGGTGTGGACATCTGCAGAGGGGTCTAGGTCGGATGGATCGTGTGTGGACGGAACACCAAGCGCATCAGGGAGAAGAGGTCCTGAGAGTAGGAGCCTTGGGACTGTGGGGCACAGGAGAAAGGGGTCCCAGAGGTGTGGGTATCAGGGAACCCGGGAGGACAGGATGGGAAGAGCCAGGGGGACCTGTTGAGAAGGGGTGGAGGACCAGAGGAGGGGGTGCGCTGTGCCCATGGTGCCCTTCCCAGAGACATCCTGCAGTTTTGTTATTTAAACAGTTGTATTGGCATTTAATCCACACATCACATAATTCAATAGTTCAGTCATAACAGGAAGAGTCCTGCAGTTTTCACAGGAAGTGCCTTGGGTTCCCGGCCCAGGCGGGCCGCCTGTGGCTGGAGCTTCCCCCAGGGGGGTTTGCTGCCACACGTCTCAGACGGCCAGCAGGGGGCAGTGCTGCCTTTCCTAGGCCTTCGCGACGAGCGCACTGCTTCTCTAGGAGCTGCCTCTGCCTGTGGGCACTCAGCACCCACCTGCTGGGCTCCACGGCTTCCTGGGGGCCAGGGGGAGGAGGAAACTGGGAGAAAGGAGCCTTGTTTCGAGAGTTTGGGGATCCTGGTGTACATAGGGAGGGTACCCTAGCGCTCCCCACCTGGCCAGTGCCTCAAGATGCCCAGGCGTACAGACCTTCCCTGTACCTGGGGAGCAGTGTGGGCTTTGGATGGGGCTGGAGGTGAGATCCGGCCACACTGACCCTGTGCTGGCCTCCCGCTGCCATGTGTCCGAATCTGGAGCCCCAGGGCCCGCACGGCCAGGCGTGGTAGCCCAGAGCAGGGGCTAGTGCAGTAAGTCTGGGGCAGAGGGCAGGGCAAGGTAGTGGTGGAAGCTTTGCTCTGTGGGGACCTTCTGGCTCAGTGCAGGCTGGGTGCCCAGGGAGAACATCCTAGCTGTCTCCATCCAGACCCGCCCAGATGCAGGCTGCTCCACTAAGATCAATTCCTGCTCCAGCAGGGACCCCATTAGGCACCCCATACATTCAGTCTTGGGTCCCCAGAGGCTTCTCCTGCCTGAAGCTTCTCAGACTCCCTTCAGGGTGCTAGCCCGGGCTTGGAGTTGTTTGCTCCGGATGAGGCTAGAGCTGAGGCTTATGGGAGAAAGGCCAGGGGGTGAGGAGGTGAGGGGGCTCCTCATCGTCTGACACTGGGGTGCAGGGTGCCCTCATGTGATCAGTACTTGGTTATGGTCATGTCTGGCATGGTCTCCGTTTGAAAATCCCCTCCCCTTTTCCCTGGCTTTGGGAGCGGTTGTTGACCCCTACCCAGCCTTGCCATGTGGGAGGTGAGCCCCAGTGACTCTGACTCACAGTGACCCTCCACAATAAGGTAGAATTGCCTCTGTGGATTTCCAAGACTAAATCCTTACCGGAATAGAAAGTCTCAACTTTCTCCCATGGAGCGGCCAGTGGTCTTGAACTGCTGACTTTGTGGTTAGCACACCAGTATGACGCCTGCTGGGCCACCAGACTCTTTGGGCATCATCCGTGGCTTCTGCACTTCCTCTGTCAGGAGGCCCTTTCTCGCTGGCGTAGCCATGCTCCCGTAGGTCACCGTGCACATGGGCCACACTGCCCAGTGGTGACCTGTGGCAGCCCTCCTCTTCTCCCGGACACTCCCGGACCTTGTTGTGGGAGACGGCCCGGTGCACGCTGCCCTTCCGGTCGGAGAGTGCCCTCTGAGAAGCTGCGGAGAGCCAGGTCTGGGGGCGGGGCTCTGGTTCTTTCCAGCCACTGCACCCCTTGGACAAGCCTGCTTCCTGTGCACGCGGGTTTGCGCTTGTGGTGCTCTGACTCCCACCCGAGCCCAGCGTCCCGTGTTTAGGCGGGGCTGTGGGGAGACCATCTGCTGTGCCTGCTGTGTGTGGCTGAGGTGGCTGCCAGCCTGTTGCCCCTCCTGCCCTGCCCTTGGGGGGACAGGGACCGTGCTGTTGCAGGGACCTCGCCTGGGCCCAGTGCCCTGTGGAGCTGGAGGTATTTGAGGTGGCCCATGGTGATGTGTGGCATTTAGGGACATAGAGGGTGTGGCTGCCCCCCCTCCCACCACCCCCATCCCCTGAGGAGCGAGCCCTGAAGTGGCCAAAGTGGCCCCAGAACATGACTTTGGTCTTCAAGTCACTCTCCCAACCCTGTGAGCTCACGGGTGCTGGAGGGGCTTCGTGTGACCCCAGAGGAAGGGGGCACTGGGACAGGACAGGAGCAGCTGGGTGACGCTGTGGTTGGGATGACAGCCAGCCTGCGGCCCGGTGGCTCTTAGGGAGGGCCCACTTGTCTGCCGGCCAGCCTCCTGGAGATGGAGAAGGCCCACACCCCTTGTAGCTGCCGTTGCCCACACTTTGCACCCGTGGGGTGAGCAGCTGGTGGCCAGGCTGACAGGCCCACCCATCCCTGCAGGGTGGATGTGAACGCCGACCGCCGGATCAGCGCCAAGGAGATGCAGCGCTGGATCATGGAGAAGACGGCCGAGCACTTCCAGGAGGCCGTCCGCGAAAACAAGCTACACTTCCGAGCCGTGGACCCTGACGGCGACGGTACTGGGTCTGGGTGGCGGTGGGGATCTCGGGTGGGAGGGCTGCGTGCCCATCAGTTGCCACATCCGAGTTCATGCTGCTGCCTCTAGGGCCTGTTCCCTGTGGGCCCCCCGGGAGCGCCCTGGCTCCCTGTTGGGGCTCTGAGGTCGTGTCAGCGAGGGCAGGACACCCAGCTGGCATGGAGCAGGACCACTCTCAGTTGCCCCTGGACCCAGACGAGGGGGGGGTAGTGAGGGGGGAGGCCTAGCCACAGGCCGTCTTCCAGGTGGCCCCTACAATCTGAGGGGGAACGTGGAGCTGGGCAGCTGATGCCTGGTCGCCCAGCCACCTGCAGCTCCAGGAGTTTAACAGGCTGTAGGAAACTTGGGGTCTTTCTTCAGAAGCAGCCCCCTGGCTTCCTGAAGCCTGTGGCCTATGGCCCCTCTGCAGGCCGAGTGTCGTGGGACGAGTACCGGGTGAAGTTCCTGGCCAGCAAGGGCCACGATGCGCGAGAGGTTGCCGAGAGGATCAAGAACAACGAGGACTTGAAGGTGGACGAGGAGAGTGAGTCTGAGCGCGGTCCACTCAGCCCGCCACTCCCCACCTTCGGGTCCCAGGCCTCTCCGGGGTTCTTCCCTCGTGTGTGTGCGTATACAAGTCCCCACATGTGTGTGGGTACAGCTCGAGTGACCTCATGTCTGGTGTTGGAATGGCAGGGACAGACGTCTGCCATGGGCATGCCAGCTGGACCTGTGCCCTGACCCAGCTGGGCTGCACTTGGAGTATAGAGGTCCAGCGGGGCTGACATAGCACTGGGGTGCTCGGAGTGCTAGGAAGAGTGCTCAGGGGTGAGGGGTGGGGAGGAGGGACTTCAGCTTCTAGAGAAGAGGAGGCAGAAAGTGCCAGAAGCTGTGTGAAGTGCTGACTAAATGGCAGACAGGTATTGGTAGCGGGGACCTGGAAAGACACCCCCACCACCACACCCCATCTCGCTGCCGGTGACACTTGCTGCCCAAGGGCTGCCTAAGGGTGCCAGCCCCACCCACTAGGTGTTTGTCCAGCCGCAGAGGCTCTGTGGGCCCAGGCCCTGGCTTTAGCAAGCCGTGGTCTGGGTAGCCACACCCAGCGTGGGCACTGCACTTCCCCGAGGTGGGGGTGGGTGCCGTCCTCAGAGCCGCCTTGGCCTTGTGCAGAAGGAGCCTGTGGAAAGTTCGCTTGGCTGTGCCTCCAGTCAGATCTAGAAACTGGGGTTTCCTTCAAACCGTCCAAAGCGGGCATCCCCTTCCCTCCTCCTGTAAACAGTCCTGGGCGCCTCCACGCTCACTGCCACTGCTCGGGGACAGGGAACACGGGTGCAGTCCTGGGACCCCGCACCCCTGAGACCTCTCCACCATCTTCCCGGCTTCTGCCTCTCAGGCCTGGTGACAGCCGTCTGCACTGTGTGGACCTTCTGTGGTAGAGGGCTGGGCAGAGACAAGGGGACAGTGGCCAGGGCCTCTGGCTGGCAGGCAGACCCTGAGGTGGGGCTGGGGAGGGTTCAGGGCAGAGGGTGGAGTGGGTAGAACAGCTCCGACACTAGGGGGACTCTCCTGGCCACCGGCGCAGGGAGTCACTCCATTGGGCCTGAGCACCCCAAGGAGAAGTAGGTGGGGGGTGGTTGGGAACCCCCCTCCCCACGAGGTGCGGTGAGAGACAGGTTCAGGTGAGGGGCCTCGGCTGGCTCTGTCGGGCCGGCTTGAATGAGGGCACTTTTCGGTGGCTTCACAGTGGGAACTACAAGACTAGCAATGCCCTCATGGAAAGTAAGAGGAGGGATGAACAGCAGGCCCTGTTGCGGGCACATAGGGAGAGGTCGTGCTGTCATCTGTCCCCCTGCTTGTGATCTCCCCGCGGGTCTGTCGTCAGGAGGTACGGGAGGGTCTTGGTTCTCACAGTTCTTCCCACTGGGGTCTGGTAGAGTTTTTCTAGCAGACTCTAGAAATCTCCCCCTCCCGGGGTGGGGGGCGGACAAAGGACTCAGAGGAAATTCTTGATTGACTCTGAAGCCCTCGAGTGCCCCGTGTCTGGCCGCCTCAGCGCCTGGCCCACAGTGGGCTGAGGTCCTCACAGCCGGCGCCTCTCAGCACAGGAAGTCCTGGAGAACCTCAAGGACCGCTGGTACCAGGCGGACAACCCCCCTTCAGACCTGCTGCTGACCGAGGAGGAGTTCCTGTCCTTCCAGCACCCGGAGCACAGCCGCGGCATGCTGCAGTTCATGGTCAAGGAAGTCGTGCGCGACCTGGGTGAGGCAGGGGCCCGGCACCTTCACATCACTGAGACCCAGGGGGGCACAGCCTGCCTTGATGTCCCTGATGCCCAATGGGCCCAGTAGCTTACGTGCCTTTGCCCTGCAGACCAGGATGGTGACAAGCGGCTCTCTCTACCCGAGTTCATATCCCTGCCCGTGGGCACCGTGGAGAACCAGCAGGCCCAGGACATCGATGACAACTGGGTCAAAGACAGGAAGAGGGAGTTTGAGGAGCTGATCGATGCTAACCATGATGGCATTGTGACCCCAGAGGAGCTGGAGGTGTGGGGGGGCCACTGCTGGGGGCAGGAGATCAAGTGGGGGGTGGGGGGCCACAGGACCATGCTGGGGTGGGCCTCTGTGGGGTGGGGGCAGGGATAGGTGTCCCTGGTGGATTGAGTTGGGCCAGAACTCACTGCTGCCCTGCCTAGTGACTCGGCCTCCAAGCGGCCCTGTGGGGGGGCTGGGTGCTCAGACAGCCCCTGGCTCTCCCAGGGGGTCGCCATCCATCATGAACAGGAAGCCAGGCCCTGGAGGGTGGCGGGGGTGGGGGGGGTGAGGGGGCCTCCATTCCTCTGATGGCGGCAGTGGGTGGGCGAGCTCTGGCCCAGCCTCCACTGACGGCCTGGCGGCCTCTGTGGCAGGAGTACATGGACCCCATGAACGAGTACAACGCCCTCAACGAGGCCAAGCAGATGATCGCCGTCGCCGACGAGAACCAGAACCACCACCTGGAGCCCGAGGAGGTCCTCAAGTACAGCGAGTTCTTCACGGGCAGCAAGCTGGTGGACTACGCACGCAGCGTGCACGAGGAGTTCTGACCCGCCCCGCCCGCCCCAGCCTCGTGGCCGTGGCTGCAGGTGGCACCTTTTGGACCCTTCTCCCCTTCCCACCAGACTGAACCGTTACCAGTCTCCCTGGCCACACACAGCGCTCTCCTCGCACTGAGACCCACCTGGGGCATCTGTGAGGCACTGGGAGCCTGCACGGCACCTGCGTCTCTTTAGAAGCAGATTGAGAGGAGAGGGCGTGCTGTGCCCTGAGCCTCTGTGCGACTGGGAGGTGCCGTGGGGCAGCAGGCAGCTGTCCAGCCTGGGCATAGCACATATCAGACCTGTGGGTACCGCCCACACTGGGCGATGTGGCCATGCCAACGTTCACTGTTGATGGGAGTCATTCATCGCTTTTAACATAGAGCTGTCTGTTTCCTCCCAGCTTTCTTCTTTCATTATAACAGTGGTGGGTTTGACCTTGTGGCTGGCGGCTCCCGGGGAGCAAGGAGCCCCAAGGTGCTGCCCAGGCCCCTCAGCTCCGAGCCCGATGTTAGTTGGTAGGGAATCTGATGGGCAGTGTTGGGAGGCTGCCAATAGACAGGGGCAGCCACTGTCTTCTGATAGGAATGCAGGCTGCCACAAGCCTCGACACACCGGAGGGCCAGCCCCCTAAGTTGTCACCCAGCTGGGGACACTGGGTGCTCTTTCTTATGGGCCAGCAGGAGGTTTCGGGAGGGACTTAGACTGGTTCTCTAGAGAAGTAAGATATGCACGCATGTGCACACGGATAGAGGTTCATCTTTAGGAAGTGGCGCACACTGTTGTGGAGGCGGGCAAGTTCCAAGTCTGTGGGTCAGATGTGACGCCGGAGGCCCTCCTGACACACATAACTGTAGGGTCTGATGACCCCAAGATTGGCGGAAGTAAACATCAGGTGATGAGCCGGCGAGGAGCAAGTTAGCCAGGAGGTGATCACATCAGATCCCACCGTGAGGGATGGCCAGGTCAATGAGAATCCTGGCCCGCCCACAGGGGGGCTAGCCATGCAGGTTGGTGTGGGTAGCAGTCAGGTATACAGGTGACTGTGCTGTGCCTGGAACAAGTGACCTCTGCCCTGTGAGTGTGACCTGGCTTCAGGGTCGGCCCGCCCTGCCTGCCTGGGTGCTCTCTCCATCTGCTCCTGGGTGCCTGCCCAAGTTGGTTCCCCACCTGACCCTCTCAGGTCCACACGAAGCCCCCAGGGAGCGGGTCACATGCCATCCTGCCTCAGCAGGCCCAGGCGGCTGGGCATCCTTTGATCACGCCTGCCGAGTGGGGGCTTCGCATTCCCTCACCCCCACCCCGCCGAGCCGCTCCAGCTTTTCCCACCTGAGTTGCTGGCGGTGGGGCCCCCTGCCCCTGACGTTGGAGCTCAGAGGGACCAGGTCAGGCGGCTGGGCCCATGGTAGACAACTGGGGCACCCCAGGGGGAGAACACGGCTGCCGCAGGAGCCTGAGGCCCCTCAGGAAACCAGTCTGCTTTTCACGGCAAATGCCAGGCTTGCGCTGTCGGGAGGAGAGGGGCTAGAAAGAAAGACGGGACTGGCAGCAACGGCAGGAAGTTGTGTGGTGAGGAGTGTAGCTGCCGCGTGCACGGGCCCACATCACGCACGCACAAACGCACGCTGAGGCTTGGGGAGGAGAGCCTGACCCCCGCCCCCTCCCACACGGCAGCGGTGGAGGGAGCTGTGGAGTTTCCCGGCAGAATGCTTCCAGGTGAGGGGAATTTCCACGTCTCGGTGGCATCCTCACTCCGCTTCCGTTACGATCAACAGCCTCAGAAACAGACTGTGGGGCAGTTTGCTGGCAGCCCTGTTCTATCTCCGAGGGCCGCCGGGGTCCACTCCAGGGCCCTGCGTTTGGGCTCTGCCCTGCCAGGTGCGCTTCTCCACACAGCGCAGGAAAGAACTGGGAGACCCCTGGCAAGCTCAGTTTTGGGAGTAGATAATCACAGCGTCACAAGTTAAAACACATCAAAGGGCCCCCTGACATCTATGCTGTCCCCGTCCCCCTGAAACCAATATGTAGAACAGCTGGGTGAGTGTGCGCACGTCTCCTGTGTGTGTGCAAGTGTGCGTATACACAGGTGTGGCTATAGGCCTGACATCTGTAAATGTGTCTGTGCATGTGTACACAGGGATGTATGGTTTTTTTGTGTGTCTCCATGTATGCATGCCATGTGCATAGGTATGTATGGATGAGTGCAAATGGGGTGTGTGGCAAGTGTGTGCATGTGTGGATCTGTGTGTGTGTGTGGGGTGTCTGCGTGCTCACGCTCTTTCCCTGCTCACATCACCGTGATGACGTGCACAGTGTTCCCGCAGCCGCGTGAGGCCGAGAACCCTTCCAGTGTGGGGTGCTCCGGTCATCATGCAGCCTGAAGCCCAGGCTAGGAGGCTAAACTTAGTGTTAGGGTGGGGTCCCGAAGTCCCGCTCTATGACCTGTGCCGGAGTCAGAGTTTGGATCGACCGCCGAGGTGCCTGGGCCTGAGTCCACCCTCGGGAGCAGCCACAAGTGGACACCCATCCTCACACGTGGAGTGCAGTCCCGAGGACACACGTGCACACACCTAGCTGCACCTGCTGTGCGGTCACTGCCAGTCGCTGGATTATCCCTGGTCAGTCTAGCCCCACCCCAGCTTCTGCCCTGCACCCATGGCTGCCAGCCGTACGGTGCCTGCCCCTCTCTGATGCACTGGGTTGACCAGACAGCAGGAGCTCTACCCACGGGCAGGCCTTTTGTGGAGAGGCTGAGGCAGGAGCAGCCTCCAGAGAGTCCCCACTCCAGGCAGGGAGTTAGTGCCAGCAAGGGGGGATCCCTGAGGAGAGTGCTGGGCAGGGGGCTCTGACCTCTGTGGATGGCCTAGCTATACAAGGTGAGGGGGCAGGCAGGACCAGGCCCTGAGGTTAGTGTGGTAGCTAAGGCTGGGGCGCAGGCAGGAGAGAAGGCCCAGACTGGGTGGGGGGGAGGGTCCCTGAGGCCTCCATTTCCTCCTGCTCCTCCCCCTCCAGCTGGCCCCTCCCCCTCAGCCCTTTATAGGCACATCCTGCAAGAGGGCCCTGACTCTGCAGAGACAAGGATGTGTGCGGGGGTACAGCTGGTGCTGCTGCTCCTGGCATCGGCCTTCCATCCTTCGGCCGAGCTCACCTGCAATGGGGCCACCTACCCCAGTGGCAGCAGGTGCTGTCATGAGTGCCAGCCTGGTGAGGGCCTGGCCTGCTGGCCTGCAAAGGGCAAGTGGGGGAGGAGGCGAGGGGCAGCCCAGAGGGGGCTGGCAGTGAAGGCAGAGTCTGGGTCTCTTGTTAGAGCCTGGCACTAGGGGGTGGAAGATCCAGGGTCCAGCCAGGTGCCTGGTCTCCAGGTGAAGGGACTCAGCGCTGGGTCCCGCCCCCGCCTCCACGCACAGGTTATGGGATGAAGCGTCGCTGTGACGACCAGTCTCTGGACACTGAGTGCCAGCCGTGCCAGGAAGGCTACTATAATGACGCTTTCAACTACGAGGACTGCAGGCCGTGTACCCAGTGCAATGAGAGTAAGTAGCCCCACCACGCGTGCGCGCACGCACACGCACTCACACACACACACACCTACCTCACCCACTGGCCTGGCCCTGGGAGACCACAACCACCCCCAACTGTCACATGTGGCTGCATGGAGTCCCCACACAGCCCGGAAACAAACCCCAACTCTGTGGGCTGCTCCTGGGGGTCCCACCGGGAGAGGAAGTCACAGTGGGGTGAGGCCTATTCCAGCCACATGGGCCTCCCCTAAGTCTGAGCTGGCCTGTCTGTCTGGGACGGGCTCTGGAGGAAGGGGAGGCCCCAGGAGCTGCTAAACACCTGACGGCTGCCCGGTTCTGGAACTTGGGGAGACAGGGCTAAACTCCTGGCCCTTGAAGTTTGCACAGACCCCGGGAAAGGCAAGTTTTGGTTTGGACCCACCGTGACCCTTGCCTTGGCCCTAACATCACCCTCCACCCATCACCTATGCCCAGGAAGCGGGAGTGAGCCTGCACAGAGCTGCACTTCCACAAGGGACACCATCTGCCACTGCAGGCCCGGCACCCAGCCTCAGGGCGGCTATAAGCTGGGAGTTGGTGAGTCGAGCCCGCAGCCCGGGACGCACACCACGCGGGGACCCCTTGAGGGCTGGGGCTAGGCTCTGGTGCAGCCTGGGGCCCAGCCTGTCCTGTCTCCCCCTGCAGACTGTGCCCCCTGCCCGCCAGGACAATTTTCCCCAGGCCAAAACCAGGCATGTAAGCCCTGGACAGAGTAAGTGGCAGGCATGGGATCTTAGTAAGGGTGCTGGGGAGGGGATCCGGGTATTGTGGGCCTGGGTGGTGGTGGGCCCACCCTATGAGCCAGAGTACGGTGTGTGACCAGGCCCAGGTCCCAGGAGAGACGCTCTCTGATATGTGAATATGAATGTGAAGGTGTGCGTGAGCAAGTGTGTGAGCGCGTGTCTGTGTCGGTGTGTTTGGGTGTGTGCACAAGCCAGTCCTCAGGAGCCTGGTGGTGTAGTGCTTACACGTTGGGCTGCGATCTGCAAGCTCAGCAGTTTGAAACCCCCATCTGCTCCTTAGGGGAAAGGCGGGGCTTTCTACTCCCCTGGAGAGTTACAGCCTCAGGAACCCACAGGGGCAGTTCTACCCTGTACTGAAGCATCGTGGGGCATTGGCATGGGATGGAGGAGTGTGTGTTTGTGTGTGTGTGTGAGTGTGTGTGTGATAGCCCCCAGCTGGAGCTGACATTCCAGAAGGAGGCAAGTAGGAGAGAGGGTTTGAGAGTGCACAGATTCTGTGTGGGTGTGGGCAGGCCAGGCCAGTGTAAGGCACAGAGTGAGGGGGGCTGAGGGCATGGGGGAGGCTCCTGCAGGAACAAAGGGCTCAGGGAGGCCCCGGCGGAGGTTCCAAGGGTCGGAGGCAGCAGGTGCCTTTGGTCCGGGGTCTGAGATGGGTGAGAATGTTGCCCAAGGGCTGACCCAGAGTGGACCCCTGTTACAGCCTGACCTAGTGCAGGCCTCCCACCACAGTGCACTCCGGGTGGGACCTCCTATTGGAGTCCTTATTCTAGGCCCACCCAGGTGGGGATCAGATCTCCTCTGACCAGCTCACCCCCTGCCCCCACAGCTGCTCCTCCACGGGGAGGCGCACCCTGAAACCGGCCACTAACAGCTCGGATGCCATCTGTGAGGACAGGAACCCTCCAGCTACCATGCTACCCAGGAGCACCCAGCACTCGTCAGCCCTGCTCACCACTGCCCAGCCTACCACTGCCCACACCGGGGCTTCACAGAGGCCCCCTAAGGCCCCCATGGGCCTCCCTGGGGGTAAGGAGTTGGCTTTACTCCAAGGAGGTAGGATGGTAGGGATAGGGTCTCCCTTTCCCTGCAGACCCCACCCCAGCTGGCCCTGTCCCCACAGGCCCTGTGCTGTCTGTCATCCTGGGCGTCGGCGTGGGCCTGCTGGGTGTCACAGCTGCCGCACTCGCCTTGGCCCTGAACCGCCAGGCTTGGAGGCCCCAGCTGGCCACCCCCAAACCCCCAGGTGAGTGCCTGCGCTGTCCAGCTCCGATCTCCCACAGGAGGGGACCCCACCACGCCCCACTTACCATGCCCTCTTCCTCAGGGGGCAACAGCTTCAGGACCCCCATCCAAGAGGAGCATGCTGACGAGCACTCCGTCCTGGCCAAGGTCTGAATGGAGCCAGCGTCCCCGGCAGACTGAGCCCCTGCTCCTGAGCCCCTGAGCCCCGTGCGCCGTTTTAGGTGCTTCTGGGCTGGCCCCGGGCTCCAGTACGTATGTCGTGCATACTCCTGCCCAGAGCCACCCCCAATAAAGACTGTCACACACAGGGCCTCCTGTGGCCACTGAGGGCTGAGAGTGTCCGCCTCGGGCAGATGGATGCCCGGGGAAGGGCTCGGAGGGGCTCGGAGGGCTTGTTAGGTGGCGTGGAGTCCGTCGGCTCCCGCCCATAGCGACCCTGTGCCCCAGAGAACCAGCAAGGGCCGGTCCTGCACCGTCCTCACAGTGGTTCCTCTGCCTGAGCCCATGGCTGCCACCCCTGGGTCTGTCCATCTCATTGAGCACCTTCCTCTTTCTTGCTGCCCGGCCGCTTTTCCAAACTCGATGTCCTTCTCCAGGGACTGGTCTCTCCTGACAGCATGTCCAGAGTGTGTAAGATGACACCTCCTCATCCTGGCCTCTAGGGAGCACTCTGGCCTGACGGCTTGTCCAGTGTCCAGTGCTCTTCTCCAGCCCCCATTCAAATACATCGCTGCTGCTTCAGTGCCCAACTCCCACATGCACACGAGGCAGCCGAGAAGACCACGGCTGGGGTGAGGACCACCTTAGCCCTCAACCCCGCATCCTTGCTTTTTGATGCTCCAAAGAGCTCTTGTGCAGCAAGTCGACCTTATGCAGTGTGTCTTGATGTGGGGGCTAGGGAGGGCGGTGCAGATCCCCTGAGGAGCAGGGCGCTGACCCTTTGGGAGAAAAGGGTGGGGGGACATGTACCCACTGAAGGACAGGGGTGCACACATTTGAAGAGGGATGGGCTTGGGGACACACCTGTCGGAAGCTAGGGGGTGGGATACCCATTCAGGGGGGAAGATGGGGTGGTGTCCATTTCTGACTGGGGAGGGGTCTAGGCCAGGGCACTGTGAGCAGTGGAGACCCTCAACCACACACAGGACCCTGTCCTCATTCTCCAGGAGTGGGATGTCCTGGGGTTCTTGGGGGGCAGGGCTGTGTGTGATAAAAAAGCCAAAGTAAGTGTCTTTGGGAAAAACAGCCCAAAGCTGCTCCCCCAGGGAGCTAGGGAAACCTGGACCGAGTCCTACCAAGAGACACCCCCATCCCCAATGCCCTGGACCGGGGAGCAGGGGCTGTCCCCCAAAGGATGTTAGACCACCAGCTCCGTCAGTTCCCTGCTCAAGGAGAACGTGCAAATTGGCCCCCTCATGCAGACCCCGTGTAGCTGGCAAAGTCAGGGCCCAACCCTCAGTTTGGGATGAATAGGTGAAGGAGGGGTGTACCCCCTCCCAGGCCCTCTCCCACCCATCGCTGGCCTGGTGCTCCAGAAGGTAGGAGTGGTGATGGGACAGGCACTAGGAGAGCTGGTGGCCCCTGACGAGGCCATCATCATCTGCCCCGGGTGTCCACTGCCCTTGGCTGTGTGCCGAGGAGCACGAGTGATCAGAACATGCTAGCAACTGTGTTCCCAGGCATCCCAGGCTGGGCCCAGACGTCACTTGGTGGCAACATGTTCATCAAATGCAGCAGCTCCCCAGGAAGAACCCAGTGCCTGCAGTCAGGGCCCTGTCCATGCTACGAGAGAGCCTTGGCCCCTGGGTGTCCCTGGCAGGTGCCGTGAGTGGACATGAGCCATCATGGTCGGTTCCTTTGTGGCGTGCCGGTTGATCGGCCTGGCTCTGGAGAAACTCGGAGTGTGTGTTCACTGTGGGAGAAGAGAAGCTTTAGCGCCACTGCAGCTGCCCCAGAGCCAGCAGACAGCACTGTGCGTGCCTCTGGGTCTTAGAGGAGGCGCTTCCTTTCCCCATGGTCAGGGGCTCCTGAGGCTGGCACGGCCCCAACACATGCCACCCTGGTGTACAGGTCCTCCTCAATCCCACCCCTCCCATCCAAACCACTCCCCCACCCGCCCCTTCTAGTCACTCAGATGCCACATGCTAAGCAGGCACCCAGGGACAGAGCACCCAGAGACACTGGGCACCTACCTACCCACAGCACACAGACACAGGACACTCAGGGACTCGGGGTACACAGGTACAGAAAGCACCCAGGCACACAGGACGCTCGGAGACACAGGTTATTCAGGTGCAATGTGCACAGGACATTCAGGGACGCGGTGCTCAGGTGCACGCACAGGACACTCGGGTACACAGGGAACTTGGCTACTCAGGGCACACACAGACAAGGTAAGGAGGCTGGTGGCCCTGTGGCATAAGCATTGGACAGCTAACCATAAGGTAGACAGTTCACACCCACCAGCAGCTTTGACAGAATGGGATGAGGCTGTCTGCTCCCATAAAGATTTATAGTCTCAGAAGCCCCATGTAGGGAGGGTCACTATGAGTTGCCATCAACCGGATGGCTGTGAATTTGGCTTGGGAGCTTTAGGATACACAGGGCACACAGTTTACAGGGCTTGCATACACAGGGTACTCGGGTACAGGGTATTTAGGAACGCAATACTTGGAAACTGAAGGAGAGACTCTACCCTGCCCTTGGTAGGATGGCGAGGCGTGAGAATGGACGAGGGCAGTGGGTGGGTGGGTTGGCTAGGGTTGTCCCTCTCATTTCCAAGTTGATGTGGCACTTGAGTTGGAACCTGCTATTCTTGTTAGGCGTCAGCTACAACTCATAACGCCCCCGTGCACAACACAACAAAACAGAGCCCGGTCCTGCGCCAGCCGCACAATGGTTCCTACCCCTGAGCTCATGGCTGCAGCCACGGGGTCCATCCATCTCCTCAAGGGTCTTCCTCTCCTTCGCTGCCCCTCCACTTTACCAAACATGATGTCCTTCTCCAGGGACTGGTCATTCCTGACAATATGTCCCAAGTATGGAAGACCAAGTCTCACCATCCTTGCCTCTAAGGAGCACGCTGACCTGACTCCTTTCAGTACAAATTGGTTTGCCCTTTTAGCAGCCCATGACACTTTCAGTATTCTTCTCCAGCACTACAATTCGAATGCCTCGATTCTTCTACGGTCTCCTTATTCAATGTCCAACCTTCACATGCATAGGAGGCAATGGAGAATACCATGGCTTGGGTCACGTGCACCTTCGTCCTCGAAGTAACATCATTGCTCTTCAATACTCTAAAGGAGTCTTGTACAGGTTTGCCTACTGCACAATGTCTTGATCACTCGACTGCTGCTTCCATGAGCATTGACTGGATCCAAGGGAGACGAAATCCTCGACAACTTCATCCTTTTCTCCATCGATCATGATGTGACCTATGGGTCCAGTTGTAATCCAGACCGAAGGCTGCACTTCCTCCTCCCTTTCAGCAAGCACGGCCGGGCCATCTGCATATCACAGGTTGTTAATCAGCCTTCTTCCGATCCTAATGCCGCACTCTTCTCCGTATAATCCAGCTTCTCTGGGGATTTGTTCAGCAGACAGATTGAACAAGCACGGTGAGAGGATGCAACCCTGACACACACCTTTCCTGCGTTTTATTTTATTTTTTACTTTTTAACATTTTACTAGGGACTCATACAACTGTTATCCCAATCCATACACACATCAATTGTGTAAAGCGCATTTGCACATCATTCTCAAAACATTTTCTCTCCACTTAAACCCCCGACATTAGGTCCTCATTTTTCCCCTCCCTCCCCGCTCCCCCCTCCCGCATGAGCCCTTGATAGTTTATAAATGGGTATTTTGTCATATCTTGCCCTGTCCGACGTCTCCCTTCACCCACTTTTCGGTTGTCCGTCCCCCAGGGAGGAGGTCACATATAGTTCCTTGTATTCGGTTCCCTCTTTCCTACCCATTCTCCCTTTACCCTCCCTGTTTCGCCACTCACACCACTGGTCCTATAGGGCTCATCCGTCCTGGATTCCCTGTATTTTCAGTTCCTATCTGTACCAGTGTACCTCCTCTGGTCTAGCCAGTCCTGCCAGATAGAATTCGAGTCATGGTAGAGTCATGGTAGTGGGAGCGGGGAGGAAACATTTAGGAACTAGAGGAAAGTTGTATTTCTCATCATTGCTACATCGCACCCTGACTGTCTCATCCCCTCCCCGAGACCCCTCTGCAAGGGGATCTCCAGTGGCCTACCAATGGGCCTTGGATCCCCTGCATTTTAAACCATGCAGTCGTCCCTTGTTGTGTTCGCACAACTGCCTCTCGGTCGGTGTACAAGTTCCTCATGAGCACAATGAAGTGTTCCGGAATTCCCATTCTTCTCAAGGTGATCCCCAGTGTATTGTGGCCGCACAGTCAAATGAATACCTTCGCATAGTCAATGAAACACAGGAACCGTCTCTCTGCTTTGAGCCGAGATCCATCTGACATCAATGATTAGATATCCCTTGTTCCACGTCCTCTTCCAAATCCAACCTGAACTTCTGGCAGCTCCCTGTCAACGGACTGCTGCAGTCATTGTTGGGTGAACTTAAGTCAGATTTTCTTTGTGTGTGAGCGAAATGATACCGTTCTGTAGTTTGAGCTGTCTGCGGGGTCACCTCTCTTTGGAACGTGCACAAATATGGATCTCTTCCAGTCAGTTGGCCAGGTAGCTGTCTTCCAAAGTTCCTGGCCTAGATGAGTGAGTGCTTCCAGTGCTTCTTCAGCTTGTTGAAACATTTCAGTGGAGATCCTGCCAATTCCTGGGGCCTTGTTTTTGGCTGATGCTGTCAGTGCAGCTTGAACTTCTTTTGTCAGCATTGTTGGTTCTTGCTCACTAGCTTCCTCCTGAAGGTAGCCATAGCAACCAATGATCAAACCCAGCCAAGAAGTAGGGAGGGGTAGCTAGGGTCCCAATTGGTTAGAAGGCTGGAGGGTAGAGGCATTGGAGCTCCCCTCCCAGGGAGCAGCCTCGGACGATACTGTGAGGACGAGCCTCCTGCCTGATAAAATCAGACGGATTGGGAGTGCCCCAGTCCACAGGTCCACTCTCACTGGGACCAGTCCACAAGCACACATGGCCAGCAGCATGCACGTCTAAGAAAGAGTGAAATATAGGGAGCGCCCTTCAGGAGGGGTTCCTGATGATGTGGGCACTGGCATTTTGCTGATGGGACTCTGGCCTTTGACTGTGTCCACAAGTGACATCACATGGACAGTCACACGGCACCTCCCCTCTTCAAAAAAGAAGTGACTTCCCGCACAGCTTCCCCATTTGCCTGGCGCAGGGCTGAGCCGGCCGTGTCCCCACACCTTGAGTGGGGTGTGGCCCTTCGTGCACAGGGCCTTGTTGGCTCGGCAACTGGGGCTGTCCCCACTCCAACCTGCGTCACTTCTGAAACTCCTGGTATTTCTAACTCAGTTTCTGCTTCCTGAAGACCAAACAATACCCCACAGTCTGATAAGCATCACTTGCAGGGTTTGTCACATCTTGGGCCCCGTGCTTTTGCTGTAAGCCTTTCCGAACTAGCCCCATGCTTAGGGCTTCTCCCAGGAGCAGGAGCTGAGTGTCAGCACTTTCACCTAGCTCAGTGGTTCTCACCCTTCCTAACACCTTGACCCTTTAATACAGTTCCTCATGTGTAGTCACCCCCCCCCCAACCATAGCATTCTTTTCTTGTTTTTTTTTTTTACCATAGCATTATTTTCATTGCTACTTCATCACTGTACTTTTGCTACTGTTATGAATCAGGCGACCCCTGTGAAAGAGTTGTTCAACCCCCAAGGGGTCGCGATCCACAGGTTGAGAACCACTGACCTAGCTGATAAGTCCAGTCTGGGTGGTAGGAGAGCATCCGCAGAGTGTGGGCAGATTATGGGGCATTCTTCCTGTCCAGCCATCCTGGACTCCCCTGGCAGACTTCCATGCACCATGGGACCCCACCTATGGTAACATGAGGTTTGCCTCGTGGGAGGTGGCCCCCCACAACTTAGACCAGAGAACAGTAGCTCAGCTCCAAACTGCCCATCCAGTTTCCCCACAGAGAGGGGGAAAGTGACAGCAGTGGGCCTCAAAGGGGCCTCGCGCCAGTGTCCTGGGACCCTGTGTCACAGCCTGCCCCCAACGTCCAGCCTGTAGGTGACGTCACAGTCACATCTGTGCTCCCGAAGAACTCTTGCTTTGACCACGGGAAACCAGCTCAGGGAGGTGGGGGGGAGGGGACTGGTGGCTGAGCACGCTGTGGCCTTGGACCAGGTGGGTGGGGGTGCATGGGGCGGAAGATATTTCCGAGAAATGGTTAGACGCCTTTCCCAGTCTGAGATCCTCTCTCTGAGGACCCTCCCTCCCTCCTTCCACCAGCTCACGCCCCTCCCCCAGCCCAGTTTTGAGGAGCTGCCCTGGGGAGTGGGGAGCCCAGGGTCCTGAGACAATGGGCACCAGTTGGCAGGGCTGGTGAAATCCACCCAGTTCCACCCTCCACGTGGTCAAGGGTCTCCCAGGACCCCTCAGCCGGGGACTTGGGGAGGCTTCCCGAAGCCACACTTCCTGGGCAAGTGTGGGGTCAAGGCTGGCTGGGGTCAGACACTCTGAGAGATGATGGACTTCATTCCAGCCTCTGGGGGGACTCTAGGAGGACGTTGGAGGTGAGCGGAGGTGTATGAAACGGTGACTCCTTCAGAGGGGTGGGCTCTGTGAAGGGAGGAGCGAAAGGGTCTTAGGAACACCCCCTTACCTTCCCCGCCCCCCTGCCCGCGGACCACCCCTGGGCCACTATGTGCCAGCGATGACACAGGGCTCTCCGCACCGCCGCTCCAGCCCTGACCGCTCTGAAACCCTTCGGGTCCAGCTCAGAAGCCAGGTGTCCCGCCTCGCTCCGCCCCCCGAGCGTCCATCAGGTCAGGGGTCCTGGTCTTCTCCGAGAGCCCCAGGCTCGGCGGCGGGGGCGGAGTTAGCGCTAGCTCTGGCAGTCCGAGGGGCGTGGCCGGGGCGTGGCCCGGCGATCAAAAGCGCGGCCCGGCCAGGCGGGCCGAGGCTTGGGAGGGATGGGTGCGCTGGCGGCCTGGTGGGGCGGTGTCGCGCTGCTCGGCGGGCTCGGCCTGGGCCTGCTCCCCGCTGCCACCGCGGAGCCAAGCTGCGGCCCGGGTCACTTTCTGCACGGGGTGGAGTCCGACGCGCGCTGCTGCCGCACCTGCCCCCCAAGTAAGCCAAGCTCCGAGGGAGGGAGAGGGTCCGGGCGCGGTGGCCACAGGTCATCTTGGGAGGTAGCAAATGACTGGGTGCTGGCCTAAGGGTGAGACCCAGGGCGGCAGGGATGCAGGAGCCCCCATCTTCAGGGTCCCTGGGACCCGGAGCTTGGCCGGGACCGCCAAGCAACCTCAGCATTCACCCAGATTGCCACCTGCCCAGCGTGGGGTCCCAACAGACAGACCTCTCTGATCCCACTTCTAGCCCACCCCTGCCTCTGGCCTGCAATTGGGGATGCCTGGGCGCTGGATGTGCTAGTCAGAGGCTGCAGAAGCAGGGGTACCTGCTGGCCCTGGGTGAGAGGTAGCCATGCAGGTGTGGGGCAGGTGGCAGTGTGGGGGGCGGGGGCCCTGGGTACCTGAGCCTGCAGCAGTGCCAGGAGTCAAGGAGGGGAGGAGGTCTCCAGGCCCAGGTTGTCCAGCAGGGTGGCCTCTGGCCATACAGGCTAAGCTACTTCAGGGTGATGGGGTGGGGTGTCATGTGGTTGGGGAGGACGGGCTGGGCAGAGGGTTCAGGCCAGTAGGCGCCCTCAGCCTGAGGGCTTTGGGGGATTTGCTCAACCATTAAAAACTGCCTTGTCCCCCACCAGACACGGAGGCCTGCCCCGAGTGGGACTGCACCTGTGTCCAGCCCGAGTTTCACTGTGGAGACCCCAAGTGCTCCAGCTGTAAGCACCACCCATGCCCGCCGGGCCAGGAGGCACGGCCGCAAGGTAGGGCCCCAGACCTACTGCATCTGGGTGGGGCGGGTGAAGGGTGAAGAGGACTGGGCACCCCAGCAGGTGGGCAGCCATGGGAGGGCTACTCCTTTGGAAAGGTGGTCTCCCCTCAGCCTGAGCCTCTCCACCCAGGTGAGGGTGCCAGGGCCCCCTCCAGGCTGCTCCTCTGCTTACCCAGCAAGGGATAGTCACTGCCCCACCCCTAGCCCTATCCGAGGTGGCCCCTTCTCCAGAAAGAGCGTGGTGCCCACTCGGGGTGTGTGTGTGTGTGTGTGTCTTATTGTGATGGGCAGGGCCTGCTGAGAGTAGGAGCTGGGGGTGCCTGAGTGGGTGAGGAGGTGGCAGGTGCTGTGAAGTTGGACTAGCTTGGACCAGAGGAGGAATTGCTTGGTCCGGGGTCTGCAGGGTGCCCACCTCAGCCCGTCTTTCAGGACCCCCGACCCCAAGGGCAGCCAGCTGGACTAGATTGGCACCCTGTTGGCTCTTCCTGCCAACTCCTCCGTCGCCCCGCCCTCCACGTCCCCCTGCACTTATTCATCTTGGAAAACCCTGTCACTGCCCCACATGGTACCACGGAATTGTGTCTGACACAGGCCGGCCGGCTTGCCTGCGGCTTCAGAGTGCTCTGTGGAGTGGATGACGTGGTTGGGCTATCATTCTGCCTCATGCCCCAGCACCTGCTGCAGCCTGTCTGTTTATCTGTCGGTCCCCAGGGAAATTCAAGTTTGGCTTTGACTGCGTTAAGTGTGCTGCTGGAACCTTCTCTGCGGGCCGTGATGGCCGCTGCAAGCCACTGGCGGGGTGAGTTCAGCAAAAGGGGGGAGGGGTCCCTGGAGGGTCCAGGAAGTCCAGGCTTACTTTGGGGGCACCAGGCTGGGGGTGAATGGCTTATGGCATCTCCAGTCCCTCCCAGCTCAGTAACCCCAGGGCTGGGAGGTGTGCTGGTGACCACCCAAGAGCCCAGAAGGCAGCAGCGGGGTGGGGCTGCTCGGGCGCCATGCTGACCGGGTCTCTTGTGTCTGGGTCCAGCTGCTCCCAGCTCGGGTTCCACACTGTGTTTCCTGGGAACGGGACCCACAACGCCGTGTGTGGCCTGGGGCCTCCTGCTGAGCCGTGCCACCCACTGACCCTGGCCCTGCTGGCCATTACCGCCTGCATTCTCATCCTGGTGGCCTCCCTGCTGGGCTTGCACATGTGGGCGCTCAGGCGAACGCACACGTGGCACCAAGGTCAGTGGGGAACCGGGGTCGGGGGTCGGAAGGGGGGGGGTCTCCCTCGCCCCGGACACACCTGACAGCAACTTCCTGCAGGGACGAAGCTGCCCCTGGGGGTGCCCATGATGGAGGACACACGCAGTTGCCAGTTTCCTGAGGAGGAGCGGGGGGAGCGGCTGGTGGAAGAGAAGAGCTGCTTCAGGGACCTGTGGGTGTGAGGCCCCGGCCATCCTCCCCAGGGCCAGGAGCCCTGGACCTGCAGCACCGAGCAGCCCCTCCCAGATGCTCCCTAGGGTGGGGGTGGGGGGCAGCCCTGCTTGGACCCCAGCTCTGGGCCCAGCCCTGCTCCCCTCAGCGGTGGAAGTGGGTAAAGGATGGTGACTGTGACGTGTCCCCTGATCACGGAGGCAGCTGAGATGGCCGGGCCCTGTTGGAGACAGCTATGGCCTCGAGGCCTTGTTTGTCCCTTACCGGCCTTGTTTGTCCCTTACCGGCCTTGCTGGGTGGACTCCGGAGGCCAGAGCGCTGGCCAGGGCTGGGAGCTGTGCTGTGGTGCCCAGTGCCTGGCCAGGTGGTCGTCAATGAATATTTATCCACTGAGCTGCTTGCCCTTGTGTTTCTGGGGTGGGGTATCAGGAAGATGAGGGTAAGGGCCCCACCGGTGTCCACTGGGAGAACCTGGCTTCCCCTGGAGGCCGATGACTGGGCTTGGGGTGGGAGCAGTCGGGGGACATTCCTTTCACAGAGTATGGACAGGGGCCTCCGGAAACCTGCTGGTGCTGGGCTGAGCTCCTGCCTCGTGGCTGTCCTGGCCACCATCCTCCTTGACCATCTGCCTGGGTATCTGCCTGGTCCCAGGGCAGCCTCACCCCCATCCCCACCCCTACCCCCATCAGGGACAGAGAGGGGCTCTGTAACCAGAGTTAAGTCTTTTTCTCTGCCCAGTATTCACTGGCTGGCCTGGCTTGACCCTGTTGCCTCTCCTCCCCCTGGGGCTCCTGATCCCCGCCCCCCCCACACACACACACTGGCTGCCTGCTGGTGACATCTGGCAGGCTGTCCCAGGTGTGGCTGCTCTCGTCCCACCTGGTACACCAACACAGACCAGCCTCGGCAGGAGCACCCTGGGGTGCTGGCACACCCAGGCCCTGCCAATGCATCTGTGTCGGTCTCTAGACATGTAGCGGACACCCCCCCCACTGGCCCTCGCCCTACACCGCCCCAGGTGCCCCTGACTCACCTGTCCCCTCACCTAGTGGGCACTCCACTCCTACCCTGCCCATTGGAACAGTACCCAGGCTCCATAGAGACACTGAGGGCGGAGGCATTGCTGGTCCCCTCCATCGGAAGGGACAAGACAACACAGCCTGTGATCCCAGGGTCGTAAGGAGACACCTGGAAATGGCAGGCAGTGGACAATCCCCTTCTGCCCTGGAAGCAAGGGTGTGAGCTGCCCTTCAGGACTTGACTGCAACCAGAAATACTGACCAGCCACCCTCCCCTGCCCACTGCAGTCCTGGGCTCTGGTCCCAGACCCCACCTGCAGTAGGAAGCAGCAGGGAGGAAAATAGCAGCGATGTGTGTGGCAGTGGGTCTGGGTGGCAGTTAGGGTCTGAAAAAGCAGGGGGAGTAATGCCAACCAAGCCTGGAGGCAGAAGGTTCCAGAAAGGGACCCAGCCAATGGCCCCTGGCCCTGTTGAAGACCCACCTCTCTGACCTCCTCCACCGGGACCCTCCTCCCCTCCGATGCTCTTGGCTATCCTGGGACCCTCCCCAGGCGCCAGATCAGCTCCGCACAGCGGGCCGGGAGTCAGGACGCCCCCACACACTGGCTTCCCAAGAAGCCAGTCTGTGACGTGTGAGCCTGAGCCCAGGTGCCGGGCGCTTCGCCACCTGACTGACTCAGCCTGGAAACTCCTCGTGGGCAGCCTCCCCTGCGTGTCAGCGGGCAGGCCCAGGCCGTGCTGACAGAGTGGGCGGGGGATTCTGAAGCGATGTGAGGGACTCTTGGGGGCCCTCCCCACTCCAGGCAGTACCCACGAGGGCTCCGTCAAGGCCTCCCTTGTGTGCTGTGCCCTGGCTGACCACCTTCCTCACCTTGCTGCCTGGCACCACCTTGCCCACTAGGTGTTCAGGTCACCTGAGGTAGTCTCTGCTTTGCAGAGGCCCCCTGGGGTCTCCAGGGACAAAAGGGTGGGGCTGCTGGCTTCCTGGGCACAGGGACAGCAGAGGGAGAAGGCAGGCTGAGGAGAGGTCAGGGAGTACCCCCCCCACCCCCCAGCTCCCACCCAGTAGGGTCATGCTGTAGCTCTGCCCCTCACCCTGGTCCTGGCTTCCTTCCCTCCAGTGGTCTCAGAGTCCCACCTGCCCCCTCCACCAAGCCCCACCGAGCTAGCCTTGGTCCTGTTCTCCCAGAGGCCGCAGACCCTCTGGGCCAAGCACCTGACACACAATCTACCCTATTGGGGTGGGCTGGCAGAGAGGGGTGCTGAGGCTTGAGGGGGGCCCAGGAGGTGTTGAGTGTAGGTTCCTACCTAGGAAGGGACATCTGACAGATCCAAGTTCGGAGCTGAGGGGATGGTGGGGGGCTGCTGAAGGCCTGGACACAGTGGCTGGGGGAGGAGAGGCAGCCTAGGCTGACCTGTGTGCCTAAGCGGTGTTTAGGGGTCACGCCCAGGAGCCGAGCTCTAGCTGTCCCGGAAACCACCGCCTGGCCCTACACACGGTCACAGCTGCCGTGCTGTAGTTCAGCCGGAGATAAGGGCCAGAGATAAGCGTCCACCCTCAGTTCCCAGAAGTATTTCCTGCTGAAGTGGCGCCTACCCCACCCCCTCACCTGGCTGGTAGGGGCCTCTTTCCTCCCTGCACTGAGACTCAGCCAGTGTAGGGGTACCCTGCCCTCCAGCTGGACTGAGTCCTGCCTGGCCTCAGAGCAACCCCAGGGGCTTGTGGATGGTGTGTGTGGGGGTGCTGTGGTCCCAGCTGCTCCAGATGTGGGGACATGTGACCACTGATCAGACAGGATGCGCCATCAGGACAGGCCACCAGGGACCCCAACCAGGCCATCCTCCTTGGCTGGCTCTTGTGACCAGGGCCTGACCTCACTCCCCAGTCTGCTGAGACGGTGGTCCCTCTCCACTCCCTAGGAGAGCTTCAAGGCCCCTAAACAGCTGTGCTGGGGCTGGGGAAAGGGGCACAGGCCTCCCCTCCCCACCGCCCACGATGCAGTCTTTCCAGAGAGCTTCCTATTGAGCAGGAAGTAGATGGGGACTGGGGTGCTGCGTGTACCTCCCTTAGACACATTCCAGGGGTTGAAGGGGACCCGGATGGTGGTGCTGCCAGGGATGGTGGGCTTGTGAGGTGTCTCCTTGGCGCTGAAACCACCAGAAAGGCCAGGCTCGGTCTGTCAGGGACTGAGGGGGCCCAGCAAGTGCCCAGGTGAGAGGCAGGGCTGACCAGCCCTCCAGATGGACAGAGATGAGGGGAAGGTGTGCATGTGTGCGTATGTCTGCACATGCCTGGGTCAGAGTTGGAGTCAGCTGGGCCCCACCCATACCTTCTGCAGTGGAAGTCAGGCTTTGAGTTCCTCACCTCCAGGATTCCCTCAGGGGGATTGTCTCTGGAGAAGGGGAGGGAGGGAGAGAATGAGAGGAGGGAGGAGGGAGGAGGGAGGAGGGAAGAGGGAAGCAAGAGGAGAGGGAGCAGAGGGAGGGGGAGAGGAGCCTCTCTGAATTTAAGTCACTTGGGAAGCCCTCACAGGGGTGTGGGTGGGGCTGGGGACCCAGGTTGGGTGTGTGTAGGGATATGTGACACCCCCCCCCAGGAGGAGCGGAACTCCCAGAAGTCTTGTTTAGTCAACAAGATCTGCTCAGGCTTTGAAGCAGGGCTGGTCCCAGAGACAAGAGGGCAGCAGATATAGTCCAGAGCTTCAGGGACCGTATAGGATAGGCCACACTGAGACATGCTGTCTCCTGTGCCAGCTCCAGGTCCCAGGTAAGTTGTCCCAGGTGGGACTGTATTGTCATCAGGTAGCAGGGAGAGGTACCAGGAACTTCTTCTGCAGTGGCATAGCCCCTGCCAGTGGGGAGGGCTAGCCAGTGCTGGCCATCCCCATGGGGACACACCAGACCTTGACCACAAGGGGTGTATGGACAATGAGAATCTCATCATAATGTTGGCAAAGCAGGAGACATTGGGGTACAGAAGCCCAGGAGATGTAGTGGGCACTGTGCGGTGACCCCTGCCGGGCATTGCTGAAGACCCTGGCGGGGAGCCCTGCAGGGCATCTCCAGGCCTGCCGGTGTGAGGCCAGCACAACCCCCTCTCCCACCCTAGCCCCAATTCACTGCCCTCAGGCATCTGAGAGGCTGAGGGCCAACCCGGAGCTAGCCAGGCTGCAGACCTGCGAGCCCCATCCTGCCTGCTGGAAGGGATTCAGTCCCGCTTCCCCCCACTCCCTGTCGACAAACGTGCCCTCCTGACCCTCAACCAAGGTCCCACACCCTAGGGTGAAGCTTGTCACTGCAGCAGGTGGGAGCCCCCCTTGTCTGGCAGGGACAGGAAGTAGTAGCACAGTCTCCCAGTCCCAGTGGGATTCGTTCCCTCTTTACTTGCTGTCTTGGGGACATTAGGAATCTTAGTGGCAGTGGTCCACATGGGGCTGCTAACTGCAAGGTCAGCAGTTTGAAACCACCAGCCTGTGGCTCGGCAGAAAGATGCTTTCAACGCTTGTAAAGAATTGCAATGATGGAAACCTTGGTCCTATCCGGTCTGTCTGAGTCAGGGGGGTTTTTTGGTTTGGGACACACGGCGGGTCGTGCGCGCCCTCTGGCGGTTTCCGGTCCTGCTGCCGACGGAGCGCGGAGCCCCCCACCCACTCCTCGGATCGGTCCCCCGAGCCCACAGCACAGGCTCGCGATCTTGTCACACCTCCCTTTTCCTTCTGAGGGTCTCTGTCAGAGCCGCTCCCCGTGCGCGGGACGTGAAGGATCCCAGGGCTGCAAGGCCGGCAGCCGAGCCAGGTCGTGCGCGGAACCACGTGGAGAGGAGGCAGGCACCGGCGAGGAGCGCAGGAGGGGGCTGGCGGTGGACTGGGGGGCCGGAAGGGGAAGAGCGGCTGTGTACTGGCCCTGGGGATCTGGGGTGCTGGGCTGGGGGCTCCGAAGGGGCTCTGGGGAGGGCGCTGGGCTCGTTGGCTAGGGCGCTTTGGGCACCCTTGAGTCTGCGCCTGGGCACTGGGCTCAGGGAAGCTGGTGCCAGGAGTCTGGGGTGGGAGGCTTTCCGCTCAGGATTGCCCTGCCCTAGCCCCTCCTCCCTGGTCTCCTGACGCCCCCCTCCCCGACCCCGGAGGCCCCGTGCAGAGGCTGTGGCTAAGGCGCAGCCCGAGGGCGCAGAGGGGCGGGAGCTGCGTTTGTAACAAAGTAGCTTTATAAGTCCCGGAGAGGGCGAGCGTCAGGGGCGCTCCGGGTTAGGAGCCCCGGTGGCCAGCGGTCGGGAGCCCCTTG
>NW_022111357.1:44256807-44261914 GCF_000313985.2 Echinops telfairi
GGGGAATAGTGGCCAGGGGCAGAGGGCACCGAGGGTGTGTGTCCGTTCCTCAGGGGCTTACCGAGGGTCTCCATCACCACTCCTGGGATCACTTCCTTCAGGACCTCGCAGTTGGTGTGCAGGGCCGGGTTGGAATTCATCTCCAGCAGCCAGACCTGCGGCGGACACTGGTCAGCAGCCCGGGCCCTCCCAGCCCCAGCTGCCTTTGTGTGGGTGACCCCACTCCTCCTTTGCCTGGGAGCTGAGGCTCTGAGGGACGCCAGGGTCTGGGGCTGCCCCAAGGAAGGGGTAGAACTCTGTTCCACCAGAATACAGAGAACTCAGCCTCTTGGGCTCGCCCACCACAGGGCTGACTGAGCGGGGCAGGGTGGGATCTGGCTGGGCTGTCAGGGCAGGGTGTGCACAAATGGCGTGCCTACCTGCTTGGGCCTATCCTGGGGTCCTGTCACCCCCCCTCACCCCTGCCCCCAGCACCGCCACACCTTGAAGTCCGAATCGATCAGGAAATCGCAGCCGATGAGGTCAAAGTAGCCCAGCTTACATTCCAGCTTGGACTTGACAGACAGGAAGCAGTGGGACATGATCTGCTGCATCCGCTTCTGGGGGGGTGGGGCACTCTGGGTCAGGGTCTGCCCCTCCTCACCTCAGCTGCCTAGCCACATGACTTGTCTGCAGGCCTCGCCCACACACCTACCCGTCCCCTCGCCCCCACAGCCACGTATGCAGCCCTCCTCTCCCCGGCTACATGTCACCCGTTCACACCCAGACTCTCAGAGTCACACACTCACGTCCCCAAACATGTTGACTTCATTCAACACGTTCCCGGGACGATATGCCAGGCACGAGGACATGAGTGAAGGCAGGACAAGGAGTCCAGGTCCATGAATAAGGACACGTATACACAGAGCAGCATCAGGCTCAGAGCAACAGGAAGCCAAGTAAGGGGCTTGGGGTGCGGAGGCGGTGTCCAGTCCCATGGGTGTGGAGGGGCTAGTGAGCAGGGAGGGTCCAGGAGGGGGAGCTGTGGGGGTGAGCGGCAGGTGGGGGCAAGCTTGTGTTTGAGGAACACACAAGACCACTGTGGCTGGGATGGCGAGGAGGCGGAGGAGCCAGAGAGATGGTGCAGGGGAACATGGGAAGGGGGACTCAGATCTTGTGGGTTGAGCACAGGTGAGACTTAGCTTCCCGTGTGTCCCTAGAGCCCTCTGCCTGCTGTGCTGGGAAGAGACAGAGAGGCTGGATGGAAACCAGTGTTGCCATTCAGCAGATCCTGGATCTACGAGCCGACCAGATGGGCTGGTGAATGGACTGTGATGGCCCCTAGGTGTTGGAGTCCCCAAGACTGGGAGGAGGGAGTCCCCAAAACTGGGAGGAGGGAGTCCCTACCAATGCAGAAGGGGAGAAAGAAGGGTGTTGGAGCGTGACATGTCTGGGAGGTTGAAGTTGGGGTGTTGACAGGCTGTGGGATAGAAGTGTCAGGGAGAGAGGTCAAGGTCAGCTGGTTATATGTGGAGTCTTAAGCAGAGAAATGAACTAGGAAACTGGGAGCTTCGATGGAATAGGTTAAAGAGAGACAAGGTCATCAACAAACATGGAGTAAGGACCCCCCCGAAATTCACCTCTCCTTAAAAACAACCAGAAATGTGATCACTCTGAAAGTTAACCCAGGGAACACCTATTCACATGCCAGCAGGGTCACCCCAAGTGAGCAGGTTTCAGGGGAGCTTCCAGACCAAGAACAGACAACGAAGGGCTCGGCCCCCCACTTCAGAGGAAGAAGCTGTTGACAACCTTGGTTGTGCATGGTCAGAGACTGCAGGCCTAATGGATGGACTGGAAGCAGAGCATCGTGGGAGACAGGCCGGAGGCTGGGCCCCTAAGGCCGGAGGGCACTCAAAATGTGACTGCGGAGTTTTCAGAGTGGAGTCCTTCACGGTGACCTGAGTCGGGTGTAGCCCGGAGGATTGGAGCCTTCGGGATCCTCATTCGCTGGGGGGAGCAACTCAAGGAAAGGAGAAACCGCTGCCCAACAAACCGCTGCTAATGATCGGAACTTGGAATGTTCGAAATATGAAACTAGGAAAATCGGAAGTGGTCAAAAATGAAATGGAATGAATCAAGATTGATATCCTAGGCCAGTGGTTCTCAACCTTCCTCAGGCCGCGACCCTTTCATCTAGTTCTTCCTGTGGTGGTGACCCCCCAACCATAACATTATTTTCGTTGCTACTTCATCACTGTCATTTTGCTACTGCTATGAATCGGGAAACCCTTGTGAAAGGGTCCTTCGGCCCCCAAAGGGGTCGCAACCCACAGGTTGAGAACTGCTGTCCTAGGCATTAGTGAGCTGGAGTGGACTGGCATTGGCCATTTTGCATCAGAAGGTCATATGATTTACCGTGCCGGGAGTGACACAATCAAGAGGAACGGCGTGGCGTTCATTGCCAACAAGGATATCGCAAGGTCCACCATGAAGTACAATGCTGTCTGTGATCGGATTATACCTATCTACTTTCAAGGAAAGCCAACCAATCCTATGATTACTGAAATGTATGCACCAACCACAAGAGCTAGTGAAGAAACTGAAGAATGCTACCAGTAACGTTTCAGTTGGAAATTGATCATACATGCAATCAAGATGCATTGATAACGCATGCATCTTGCGTTGGAATGCAAAAGTTGGAAACAAAGAGGAAACAGTCGTTGGAAACCATGGACTTGATAGAAATGAACCTGGAGGCCGCATGATAGAAGTTTGCAAACCCAACGACCTATTTATAGCAAATACCTTTTTTCAACAACACAAAAGGCGACAGTACACATGGCCTTCTTCAGATGGAAGGCACAACAATCAAGTTGACTACATCTGTGGAAAGAGAAGATGGGAAAGCTCAATTTCAGCAGGCAAAACGAGGCCAGGGACTGACTGTGGAACAGACCATCAATTGCTCATACAGAAATGCAGGATACAGCTGAAGAAAATGAAAACTCATCCATGAGAGCCAGAATACCTCCTTGAGTCTGCCCCACCTGAAGTCCAAGAGCATCTCAAGAACAGAGTTCACGCACTGAACACTAATGACAGAAGGCCTGACGAGCTGTGGGAGGACATCAAGCGCATCATTCATGAAGAAAGCGAAAGGTCATTGAAAAGACAAGAAAGAAAGAAAAAAAAGCAAAGTGGAGGTCAGAAGGGACTAAGATCGTAGAGTAGCTAAAGCAAATGGAAGAAAGGATGAAGTCAAAGAACTGAATATAAAACTTCAAAGGGCAGCTCGGGAAGACAAAGCCAAATAGTATAATGAAACGCGCAAAGATCTAGCGTTAGAAAGCAAAAGGGAAGAACATGCTCGACATATCTGAATCCAGAACTCAAGACAAAGTGGAAGCCTCGCACTGCAATCTTGAAAGAGTCTGTGGACAAAATGTTGAATGATGCAGGAAGCATCCAGAAAAGATGAAAAGAACATACAGAATCACTGTCCCAAAAAGAACTATCCCACCATTTTAGGAGGTAGCATGTGAGTAAGACCCAATGGTGCTGAAGGAAGAAGTTCAAGGTGCGCTGAAAGCATTGGCCAAAAACAAGGTTCCAGGAATTGATGGAATCCAAATGGAAATGTTTCAACAAGCTGAGGACATACTGGGAGCACTCACTCATCTAGGCCAGGAAATCTGGAAGACAGCTACCCGGCCAATTGACTGGAAGAGACCCGTATTTGTGTCCATTCCAAAGTAAGGGGACCCCACAGGATCCTCAAAACTATGGACTCGTACTGCTGATTCCACATGCCATCAAGATTTTGCCCAAGATCATCCAACAATGGTTCAGCAGTCCATTGACAGGGAGCTACCAGATGATTCAGAAAAGGACGTGGAACAAGGGATCTCATTGCTGATGTCAGATGATCCCTGGCTGAAAGCAGAGGATACCAGAAAGATGTTTGCTTGTATTTCATCGACTATTCCAAGGCATTTGACTGTGTGGATCATTACAAACTGTGGAGAACTTTGAGCAGAACGAGAATTCCAGGACACTTCCTTGTGCTCACGAGGAACTTGGACCTGGATCGAGAGGCAGTTGTGTGAACAGAACAAGGGATTACCGCGTGGCTGACAATCAGGGAAGGTGTGCAACAGGGTTGAATCCTCTCGCCATCCTCGTTCAATCTGTATGCTGGCTTCTATGGAAAAGAATCTGACATCAGGACTGGGGGCAGGCCAGCCACAGCACCTTGCTGGCTGAAAGTGAGGGGGACACGAAGCACTTACTGACGAAGATCCAGGATGGCAGCCTTCAGTGTGGACGATGACTCAATGTAGAGAAAACCCAAATCCTCACCCCTGGACCACTAGGTACCCTAATGCTCCGTGGAGAACAGGTTACTGTTGTCCAGGATTTTGTCTCGTTTGGATCCACAGTCAATGCTCACGGAAGGAGCAGAGACCCAAAGATGCGTTGCACTCGGTCCACCTGCTGCACCAGACCTCTTTAGAGTATTGAAAAGCAAAGACGTTACTGTGAGAACTCAGTGCTCCTGATCCAAGCCATGGCCTCATCGATTGCTTCCTATGCATGTGAAAGTTGGATGTTTCTTCAAGACTGAAGAATGATCAATGTCTTGGAATTGTGGTGCTGGAGAGGAATACGGATTGTTAAAAGGACAAACCAATCGGTCTCGGAAGACGTGCAAAAGGGTGCTTGCTGCCTTAGAGGCAAGGATGGCAAGACTTTGTCTACATAGTTTGGACACATCTGTCTGGCGAGACCAGTCCCTGGAGAAGGACACCCAGGGTTGGGAGAGCAGAGGGGCGCACAGAGGAGGGGAGGAAGGCCCTCCAGGAGATGTGTGGACCCCGTGGCAGCAACAATGGGCTCCGGCACGGCACAGTAGTGAAGACGGACCGTTGCAGCATCGCCTTCTGTTGTGTGGACGGTCGCTGTGGGTCGGAACTGGCTCCATGGGACTTCCAACTACCACCGCCTCCACAACAGAAGGACCCGCCCATCATGCACAGGGCTGTGAACATGCTAAGCCAGGACCCAAGAAGGCCTTCCGCTCTCACCTCGGGCTGACAGTGAGGGTTTGCTCAAGGAGACTTATGAA
>NW_022111357.1:44263166-44271609 GCF_000313985.2 Echinops telfairi
CCCTTTTGGTCCAAATGTGATGACGCCATTCCACGGGGGACAGAGTAGACTCCTCAACAAATGGTGCCCAAACAACTGGATACCCACACGCAGAAGGGTGAAGAGGCACCTCCTGCCGCACACGCTACAGAAACAGGAGCTCCGAGGGGACCAGAGCAGCGCATGAGCTAAAAGTAAAAACTCTTGGAAGGAAACCTAGTGACAAATCTCTGTGACCCTGTGACGTCAAGAACCTAATCTTGTCCAAATAAAAGTGGCCAAGGACACGATCAGAAGCATGAAGATAAGCCACCGCAGGGGAGACAATCGTTGCAAATTGTATATGGAATGAGGGTCTCCTTGTGGTTCTAAGGAGGCCTGGCGTTTTGAATGAACGTCCACCCAAAGAAGATCTCCAAATTGCCTATGTGCCCACGGAACGATGGTCGATATCATTAACCGTTAGGGACGTGGAAGCCGCAGTCACCATGAGATGTCACCTCACACCCCACCCCCCATCCAACAGGTGGTGGCGAGAAAGGGAAGACAGCTGAATCCTCACCCAAGGCCAATGGGAATGGAAAACGGGATGCTCAAGGGGGAGACGTTCTGTGCCCCCCCTAAAGGTTAAACAGAGCATTACCGCATGAGCCAGCCGTTTCCGCCTCGGTGCGGACTCCGTTCTCCTGAGGACACATCCACACGGAAACACGCACACCCGCCGCTCATGGTCACACAAAGGTGGACGCGACCCAAACATCCGCCCACAGAGGCACCAATGAACAAGCCTGAAGTTATTTAGCAAAAGGGACTCCTGCCACACCCTGGGGTGAGCCTCTGAACACGCTGCCCGGCGAAAAGCCACGCGTTGTATGGCCTACGTCCAGGAAGCCTCTAGAACGGGTCAGTCCAGAGACCGAGAGGAGAGGCTGGAGAGGAACAGAGAATGACTTGGGACCGGTACAGGGTCTCTTTCTGGGGTGACCTAACAATGTTCTGGAATCCATGGTGTGGGGGCACCCCCTGGTGAGCATACTGAAGACCTGTGAATTGTGGACATCCAGGTGCTGGCTCGGATGCCGCCTGATCATTGCACCTTGGGAAAAGGAGCGAGGAGGGGACAAGCGGCCAACTTCCAACACCCCTGAGCCCACTCTAATGGTCACCCCACCCCACCCCCAAATGCCATCTCCCATGTCCTGTGGCCAGTCCCTTACAGATGGCAACACTGCCACGCACGTGCCAGACAGACACACAGGGACGCCTGCAAACACACACACACAACCAAGCCACACAGGCAGATGCAACGATGCACAGGTACACCCAGATACCCGCCCCAGACTGACCGTGAAGGTGGTGAAGACCCAGTCCCTGGGGAGGCCCTTGGCTTTCCTGAACTTGTCGTTGATGTAGCGGTTGAGGTGCCCCATGCTCCACACTGTATCCTCCTTGAGCAGCATGTAGAGGGGGCTCTTCTTCTGCATGAACTGGGAGTGGGGGGGGGAGCTGGGCCTGGAGACCACTCAGAACCCCCAGAAACCTGCCCCACAGAGGGCTCTATGGAGGCCCTGCCTCGGCCCCATCCCCACCCCTCACTTCTGAAAGCCCCCCTCCCCAAAGAGCCTCACCCTGGCCTGGTGACCTGGGACTCCCAGAGACCCTCCTGTGGCCCTGCCCACTGGAACCCTTCAACGACGCCTCCCTCCATGGAGATGCCCACCAAGATCCTCCGTCAACCAGTTTCCCTTTGGAAATTGTACCTACTGAGGCCTCCCTCCTGTCTGTGCCCATCTGGACTCCTCCCCACCAGGGCCCTCTTCAGAGACTATAGCGTGTGACCACTGCCACCCTCAGTTACGCCCCCTCGCCCTGGCAGTCAGCACACCCTTGGGGTGGAGATAAACAGGGCTTCAAGGACAGTGAGACCTGCTGCCGTCTTCTGCCTGGGCTGCAGGTGAGAGGCTGCGCTGATGTAGCCAGGGTTCAACCCAGACCACCTCAGGCCTGGCCTCCCTCTGAGCCTGGCTCTCCCGAGCCCGGTCCATCTCCTGACCAGGTGCAGTACAGCCTGAGGCCCCTCTGTTTGTTCCAAGCAGGGAACCTCATCTTCTCGTTGGGTTCCTAAGGCTGCCCTGCCTGTTGGGGGCCCTCACCTGGTTGGTCAAGTGGCCACTGAGGTCACTGGAGTTGGGGTCATAGAGCCCGAGGGTGAGGCGGGCATAGCCATGGCCAAAGAAGACCATGTAGGGCATGGCACACGCGATGAGCAGGTAGGAGCGCACGTCGAACTTCTTCCCGTCCAGCAGCAGTGGATTCTGGATGTACCTGGGACGGCACACGGGGATGGGGGTGGGGGTGGGGGTCGGCTGGAGTGCAGCTGCGTGGCAGCCTGGCTGGTGGCCCAAATCAAAGTCCTTGTCCTGAGCCTGCCCAGGGCCCTGGGTCCCGGCCTACTGCCTGTATCTGGGGGTGACCGGTGCAGCTCTCAATCGGAGCTTGAGGGTGGGAGGAGGGCTGGAGGAAGAGGGAGCTCTGTCTGAAGCAGGAGATAGTGGTTATGCCATGGCCCATTAAACATAAGGTCAGCAGTTCGAAACCACCAGCCGCTCAGAGGGAGAGAGGAGACAGTTTACTTCCATAAAGAGTTACAGTATCGGAACACCTCTGGGGCAGTTCTGTCCTATCCTATAAGGTCAAACCTTGGCAGTGAGTTTGGAGTTTTGGGTTTGGCCAGGAGGAGGAGGGGAGTGTCTGGAGGGATGCCTAGACTAGGAAGAGGAGGCTTTCTGGGGCACGGGGTGCCTGGAGGAGTGGTCTTGGAGAGGGAGGCAGGGGAGAGTCCAGTTGGAGGAGCCTGTAGGATCAGCGGTGTGATTGGGCTGGGTGGGATCCATATACACGCCCCTTCACATCAGGCTGAGGGTCTGCTCCAGAAACTGGGGGGTCAAGGGAAGCCGTGGAGGTTCTGAACAGGATGGGAGTGATCAGAGCTCTCTGGGTGGGGGTGAGGGGCTGGGGGCCGATGGAGAGGCAGGGCTGGGGTAAGGGACAGACTCACCACCTCCCTCCACCCTCACCCTCTGTCCAGAGGCCACGTGCTAGGCCTCCTGGGGGTGCCTTGTCTTGTGTCCTTAACCAGATGTGACGCCCCCACCTCTGTTGGCTACACAGGTCCCCCACGGTGGCCTGAGCGAGCCAGAGAGCAGACAGCTGGGGGGCAGGGGGTGCATTGCGGGGGGCAGTCGAGGGCACATCATATACTTTCTGTGGCCAAGTGTGGCTGTGAGTCCTCACAGGTACCTGTGCGCTCCACGATCAGCCCCCCAAGAGCGCCCCACCTGCTCGCCCCGGTACCTCTGTATGATCCGTGCCTGGGGCGCCCGGAAAGGCATCCTGCGGTAGATGGGGTCGTCCTCGATGCTCTGCGCCCGGGCCTGGAGGGCAGCGACCTCCTCCTGGGTGCGGAGCAGGAAGATGCCCTTGCCCTGGTTGGAGGCGGTGGGCTTACAGATCCAGGTCTGGGTCTCTGCGGAGAGCGCCTCCCTGAGCCTCCTGCAGGCAACCGCAGCCCGGCCTCCTGAGCCCCGCCCCTGGCGCCCTGGTCCCGCCCCTGGGTCCCGCCTCCCTAGGGCCTCCCACACATGCCTGGAAGCTGGCGACCTCACCATTAAACAGGGCGAAGAAGGCCTCCCGCTCGTCCCGGATGTCCAGGCGGTAGGTCTCTGGGAAAAACTCTTCCATTTTCAGGGTCCTGGAAGCAGGAACGTGAGGCAGGCCCTCGGAGAGGGGGACGAATCCTGTTGCCCCCAGTCCCACTGCCCTCCCACCCATTGGCCCCTTAGGGCTCGGATAAGGGCAACTTCTGGCTGCCTGGCCCTTCCGGGCTGCCCTCCCAGCCTGCACCCGCTCAGACATTTCAGTGTGGTCAGCTCAGAGCTGTGTCCCCAGGCCCTGGCCAGTCTATGCTTGAAGGGTGGCAGGGCTCAGCTGCTGCCTTCTTTGACCTGGGCTGTTTTGTCCCTTTGCGCCGGATACCAGGCCACCCTTCCATTGAGACCAGAAACTGCCGCTCAGGGCCAAATCCTAGGCTGGCCCACGGAATTTCTTCACGGTTTGTGCTGTGTTCTTTTCCAATCTGTGCCCCGGGGACGCAGGACCTGCCCCTCAGTGGGCAGTTCAGTTTTGTTTGGGGGGTGGGGGGTGAATGAGATGGGGTCCGGAGAGACGGAGGTGTGGAGGTAAAATAAGGGTGTTTGTGGCTGGGATCCCCGGTGGTACTGTTGAGTAAGCGTTAGACTGCTAATCACAGGGTCAGCTGTTCAAACCCATTAGCTGTTCTTCAGGAGAAAGAGGCGGCTGTCTGCTCCTGTCAAGATTTATCAATCCCCCCACGCAATTCACAGTAAGAAGTTTGAAAAATAAAAAGGTTGATAACGTCTTGAAAACCTTGGTTGCTTTGAGTTGGAATCCACTCAATGGGTCTGTTTTTTGGGCTTTGCTTTTAGTGGACGGTAGACAGCTGGATTTGGGATGGAAGTAGGTGGTTGAATGAATGGGTTTGGGGTGGATGGGTGGGTGAATGGATGAATGGAGGATGGATAGATGGAGGAGGGATGGGTGGATGGAGGAGGGATGAACCGATGGATGGGGAGGGCGGATGAATGGATGAATGGAGGATGGATAGATGGAGGAGGGATGGGTGGATGGAGGAGGGATGAACCGATGGATGGGGAGGGTGGATGAATGGATGAATGGGTGGATGGATAGATGGAGGAGGGATGGGTGGATGGAGGAGGGATGAACCGATGGATGGGGAGGGCGGATGAATGGATGAGTGGGTGGATGTGTAGCTGGAGGATAAATGGATAGGTGTGGGGTGGGGAGGGTGGAGGGATGGATGGGGGAAGGATGGATGGCTATGGTTGGTTGGGTGGGTAGCTGGCCCAGTGGGTGGGAGGATGCATTTTGCACATTAGACCAGGGGTGGTGGCTGGTGGTGGCCAGGTGCATGAAAGATGCGGTGATGTGATAAGCATGGAGACTTGTCGGGCAGGTGGGTGGGTGGATGCATAAGTATGGCCGGCGAGTGGTTGGATGAGAGGGTGGCATGGCAGTGACGATAGACGAGCACCGGGAGGATCAGGCGCGGGTAGGTAGTGATTGTGAAGGAGACTACTTTGGCAGTGGCGGGTGGTGAGCCATGGAATGGCGGAAGGAAGGAGCCCTAGGTGGCTCTGTGGTGGGCTGTGGTATGAGTGTGTGGGGTTGGGGGGGGGGGGGAGTGGAGATAGGATGGGCCAGTGAACAGGAAAGGTGTTCTAGTGGCCTCGAGGTTACACGTTGGGCTGCTAACTGCAAGGTCAGCAGTTCGAAACCATCAATTGCTCTGTGGGAACAGGCTTTTCCTCCAGTAAAAAGTTCTAGGCTCGGAAGCTCCCAGGGGCAGTTCTGCCCTGTGCGATGGGTTTGCTATGAGTTGGCACAGACTCAATGGCAGTGAGTTTGGGGAGGAGGAGTTACAGGGTGGATCTGAGGCCCAGTGAGTGGGGGTGGGGGTGGGTGGGGGTGGACTCGGTGAGTCATGCAGGAGGGAAGTGCTAAGTGGACGTGTGGGGCTGGCAGGAGGCAGGCAGGTAGGTGAGAGGATGGGTTTGGGGTGAGTTATGGGATGGGCAAGGACAAAGGTAGAAGGACATGGTGGGGGTGGGGCAGAGCGGACTGGAGTCGGGGAGCTGAGCTAAGCAGGGCTGAGCTTACTTGGATTGGGGGCACAGACAGGTCTTGTTGATCTTGCTCACCACCCTCGAGTACTCCCTCAGGGCGCTGAGCAGGCCGATCTTGGTGGTGAGGAGCTTGTTGTTGGGGAGCTGGTAGAGAAGCTGTTCACCTGGCACGGCAGAGCCCCGGGGCGGCATTGGTGGCTGCCCTGCCAGCTTGACCACCTCAACTCCTTCCCTCCCTCGTCACCACAGCGCCAGGCCACTTTGACAACTGGGGGACAGCTGGGTGCCACTCAGTCCCACTGGCCGGCCCGCTGGGAGGCCCCCTGACTACCTTCCCGGAAGCTGCAGTAGGTGTCCCTGCTCTTGACCTCACACCACTTGAGCTTGTAGTCCTCCCGCCGGCTGTCCTGGATACGATGCCAGCCTCTGCTCCGGCAGTAGGCGCCGATTCTGCAGGGGAGCGAAGGGCAGCCATGACCTGGGCCTGTGGGCCCTGGAGGTGGGGCAGAGGGAACTCGGGGGAAGACCGAGGAGACCCTGGGGGAGGGGTGTGGGGACCCTCCAGGAGAGGGCCTGGGGCAGGGGCAGTGAGAGTGAGTCCCCCTCACATGGAGGCCCCATTGGTGCCCCCGATGTAGAAGAAGGGGCCATGCCCATTGCTGGGCGTCTGCTTGTCCCCCTCCAGCAGCTGCTCCTCCAGGGAGGTGGCCTGGGGCCCGGTGGTGTCAGCATCCTCGGAGAACTCTGTGGGCAGTCAAGAGTCAGAGGGGGGCGGGCCCTGCCCTGTGGGGGCCCTCCCCGCCCACCCCAGCCCTGTGACCTCAGACATCCCCCCCACCCCACCCCCACACCTGCATCATGGTCCAGCTGGTTCAGCTGATGAAGGGGCCCCTCCTCTTGCCCACTGCCCATCGATCTCTCATGGGCCCAGCCTGGGGACAGGGTGAGGTTAGGCTGGGGGCCAGCGGGGTCCACTTGGCCCTGCTCCTCTGGTCCTGCCCTTTGTGTGCACCTCCCAGGCATTCCCCCAGTGCTGACTTGACCCCAACTTCAGCTGGGACCTGGCCAGGGAGGGAGGTTGCTCGCCACACCTCCTAGGATCAAGGGAAAACCACCTTCTCCATGGGCAGGGAAGCAGAGCTGCCCAGGGTGGTCTACTTTAGAGACAGACGGCTGGCCAAGCTAAATACCCTCCCTCCCCACCTCCCCTCCCCCCACCAGACCTCCCTCTCTCTGTCCTCAGCTCGGCCTGGCTCTCATGCTGGGGGTGGCACAGCCCGAGGCAGGGAATCCTTACCCTTCTCCTCAGCAAGGCACCACTGGGCATGGGAGGGGGACTAAGGTGTAAGGGCCAGACCATCCTCAGGAGTAGCAGGGGTCACAATGTGCATGATGATGTCACATGTGCCCAAGCCATTGTCCCGGGTCTGCATGGGCAAGGGGCTGAGGGCTTGGGGCACAGCTGGGGTGGTAGGGCCAGTGCATCCCCCATGAGGCTCAGCTGGCCCAGCCCACCCCTCCTACCCTCCAACTGCCATGGCTCCTCCCTCTGGTGGGGGCCAGCTGGACACTTCCCAGGGTGACTGAGAGTGTGACTGCAACCCCACCTGGCCCGGGGGATCTTCTTTGATGGAGGGGGTGCCTGCCTGGGCTGGCTTGTGTTCACCTGGCCCTTGGAGGCGGCCTCTCCGGACCACTGCCACCCTGGATCGCTTGTTTCTCTTGGTGGCAGTCTGGGCCCATGTGGGGGGTCCCCGGCGGTGGGTGAGCGGGGTCCAGCTTCGGGCGGTGGGTATGGAAGCAGTGGGGTGGGAGTCCCTCTGAGTAAAGGGGGCCCCTGCCCTCCGGTGGGACCTCAGGGCTGCCTGGGGTCCTGGCCCTTGGACCTGTCTCAAGGTCGGGTCTGCTTTGCCCAGGGGCGGGACCCTCTCTGGGTCCTTAGCAGGGTCCTCTGCCTGGGGCTGGCTCCGGACTCTGTGCGGCCTGTGGGGCTTGGTGCCTCGAGAGGGCTGGCCTAAGCCAGCATCCTGTCTGCCCTGGGTGTGGCCTCCCCTGGAGGGACTGGCCGTGGGGCGTGGGCGTCGATCCTCCACGCTTCGGCGCCGGCTGTAGGGAAGGGAGGTCAAGTTTGCAGGCAGGGTCCGCCGGGGTGAGGTCCCCTCCCCTCTTGCCACCCCATGGTTCTTCCTGGACAGTCTTCCCATCACCCAAGGTCCCGGCCCCGGAGGTCGCCCCCATGTCTGAACACCCCTTCCTGTGTCACCCACTTAGCGGTATTTGGTGGGGGGCGGGAATGCCAGCTAACAGAATCATTGTTCAGGTGGCTGGGCGAGGCTTTGTCCACTGCCCTGAACAGGAGGGCTGTGCTAGGCAGGGGGTGGTCAGGGCCATCGCTCCCCTCAGCGCTGGCACCCTGGACAAGCACAGAGGCCCGAGAGGACAGCCAGGTGGGGACTGTCAGCACCCCTGTTGGCAGGAAAGCTGGCTTACGGACTGACCAGAGACATCGTGACTTGGTCGCAGAGTGGGCCTTCTGAAGGCTTAGGAGGGCGTGGCCCACAGGACGACTCGGGAGCTGGGAACTGAGGGGGGTCGGTGCTGCGCTGGACAAGGACCTGCTCCTGGAACAGAGAGACAGCTGCTCGGTGGGGCCGTCCAGGGTACGCCCGGGCTCTGGGGCAGCACACAGACGTGCTCACGGACATGTCCAAACACTCCCCAGACACACACACACACACACA
>NW_022111357.1:44272477-44282601 GCF_000313985.2 Echinops telfairi
ACACACATCCCCACACACACACACACTCTCTCTCTCTCAGATACACATACACACTCATGCTTATACATACTCCCACACACACACACACACACACACACTCTCTCTCTCTCAGACACACATACACACTCCCAGACACACACAGCCAGGCACACATACACACTCCCAGACACACACACACACACACTCTCAGACACACATACACACTCCCAGACACACACACACACCCAGGCACACATTCACAAATATACACTCACACAGGGACCTATTCACATAGTCACACAGACATTCCAACATGTACAAGGAACATTCACAGACATACATTTACACATGTGCCCACAGGCACACACACAGACACACATTCGCTTAGATACACACAAGACATTCACATACATTCACACACAGACACCTTCTCACACACAGACACAGACAGACACACACACTAACAGACACACTCACACACACATACTCACACCTAGACACACAGGCACACGCGCAGAGGAAGGAGTGGGAATGCTGACAGGAGGGAGCGGACGAGGGGGCCCCTTGAAGAGATGGAGCGCTCACTGTCCAAGCAGTGGACCAAGATAGAGTCTGTGGAAATCACACTTCGGGGTTCGAATGTCAAAGCAGAAACTGAAGTCCCACCCAGGAACCAGGCATCGAGGGAAGGTGTCCCTGAAGTGGGGCTGCCCAGAGGGAGGGCGAGCACCACGCAGGGGCAGCTGGAGACCCACAGCAGGTGATGGTGGGGGCTGCCCAGGGATCAAGCAGTGGCCTTCAACTCTCCCATGGGGACAGCAAGGGCTGGGTCCATGTGGCACGGAACTGGGGTGGCTGAGGGGTGCCTGCAGGGCTCACGGCCGGGCTGCACTTGGCCAGCCAGGGAAGAAGCAGGGGCAGCCTCCCGAAGGGGGACGTGGAGCCACTCGCACAGAGGCCGGCTCCCAGCCAGCCGTGACACCGGTGGCTTGCCTGCTGTCAGCTCCCTCGCCCGCATGGGAGGTGGGGACAGCGGTGCCAGCTTGGTAGGGCTGCTGGGAAGGCGCGGTCTAGACACGTACTGGCGCTTGGCATGTACTGCGGGGTCAGTGGGTGCTAGTCACAATGACAACACCGAGGCTGAAGAGGAGGAGGAAGCGGCCTTGGTGTCACTGACCTGGGGGACGATCGGTGACAAGTATGTGTACAAACATGTAGATGCGGAAGCAGGACAATTATCAACCCAGAGAAGACAAAAATGGCCCCCTGCCAGCAGGGTGGGCCCTGAGTTTGGCCGTGAGCACTGTTTGCCTGGTTACAGTATAAACCTGGCCAGGTGCGAGTCAAGCCCTCGACAGGCCTGGTCCAAAGTTGAGAGGTACTGCGACCATGGGAACCGCCGACCTAGCCGCAGAGCGGGCACGAACTAGGAACAGGGTGTCAGCAGCAGAAGAAACAGCTAGAAGGGTCGCCAGAGTTGCCCTGGGAGTCCGAGTGGGTGGGAGGGTCAGGCAGGGAAGAGCGTTTTTCTTTGTAAGACTCCTGGTTCAATTCGACCTTCCTAAGACAGGGGATCGGGCCTGTTCCCAAGCCGTGGCAGCCTCCATCGCCTCACCTGCCTGTGAACCTTGGGCACCGGATAGGGACGTCTGAAGAAGAATCGGTGCCTTGAATTGTGGTGCTAGAGAAGACCACAGCAAGTACCACGGGCTGCTACAAGGACAAGCCCATCTGTCTTGGAAGAAGTAAGGCCAGATGCTCCTTAGAGGCAGGGATGGCCAGACTTCGCCTTCCATCCTTCCGACATATTGTCAGGAGAGGGCAGTCCCCGGAGAAGGACCTCATCCTGGTCAAACAGGGGCAGCGAGAAAGAGGAAGGCCCTTAGCGAGATGGATGGAGCCGGTGGCTGCAGCAGTGCAGCAATGAGTTCAAGCAGAGGCGCGATGGTGAGGACGGCGCAGGACGGCGCAGTGTGTCCTCCTGCTGTGCGCGGACCGGGTCGCTATGGGCCAATGGCACCTGGCATCGCCAACATCAACACCGAGGGCCAGCACCACAATGTGGGAGGGTGTGGTGCTGACAAAGAACACGGGACAGCATCACGGACTGCCCAGAGAGCCAACACACACAACCAGAATCTCCTGAGAGGCAAGGATGGCGGGCTTCCTCTGACATACGCCAGGCAGGTTCTCAGGAGAGACTCGTCCCTGGAGCAGGACACCGTGCTTGGCAAAGCCGAGGGACAGCGCAGAAAGAAGACCCTTCACAGGACGGACTGACATAGCGGCTGCAACAATGGGCCCAGACACGACCCTTGTGCGGTGGGGCGGTGCCCCCCACCCCCACCCCCACCCCGCAGCAGGACTGGGTGGGGCTTCCTTCTGTGGGGCTCGGGGTCGCTAGGAGGCTGAATCGACTCGTTGACACCCAACAGCACCTGGGTCCGAGTCCTAGCCAGTGTGCCTCACATGTCGCTCCCGCGTCTGCTAGAGCCCCGCTGGGTTCCAGACAAAGACAAACTGGGCAGAAAGGGCTCGTGATCCCCTTCTGAAAGCAGGTAGGTGAGAACCCGAGGGATCCCAATGGACTGGTAGTCTATCCTGGCACTGGTACCAAACCAGGCACTGCTTCATCCCTTTGCCCACAGGGGCCACCAGGGGTTAGTTGGTGGCTGCCCAAAGGCACTGACACACCTCCCTATGTGTAGGACCCTCAAGAAAGAAGGTACTGAACAAGCCAGGTGCATGATTTCTCCTTGCTCAAACGAATGCAGGTGAGGAGACCCAGACGCAGCGGGCTGTGGACTGCTGGTTGAGTGGGCCAGGGCTGGAGGGTTGCACCTGGGAGGGATCAGAGGATGCCCCCACCTCCACCCTCCGGCAAACTTGAGCCAGTGACGACAACCCTTTCAGACAGTGCTCTGAAGACCGAGCAGCGCTGTGTACCCAGAGGGTGTTCACGGAGGCTGGTTTTACAGTAGGGAGCCCAGTGGGACATGGGGTGGGGGTGCAGGGGGCTGCAGTCCAAGAGTGGGAGCCTTACTAAACGACTTAAACATCAGCAGGGCTGTGTTCCCGAGAGCACTGCCGGGAGGCGGAGGCCGCGGGTCTGGGCGGAGAATGGCGTTTAGGACAAAGGCTGTACCTGGTCAGGTAAACCAGTGGGCGGGCCGCGGCACCCCGGAAGGACGAGCCGAAGCTATCTGGGAACCTGGAGAGCGGGTCCCGGAGGTGAAAACCAAGGTTAGCGAGCTGCTCCAATCTCCCGAAAGACCGTCCCCGGGCGCATGTGGGTGTGACGGCGACAGGGCGCCAACAAGGTGCTGACATTGTCCAGAGTGGTGGCCGCCTCCTGGCTGGGACGGGCGGTCCGGGGACCCGTGAGCACTCCAGGGGGCTGCTTCTCTGGGACCGGCTCTTAGGAGCCGTGTCTGGTTCCGGCACGGGGTCCCGTCCTCTCGAGGGTCCAGATGGCAGGCCCTCACCAGGCCCCTGAGCCTCCTGCAGGGGACCGACCCCCACCCCCCGGAGGCTACGGACTGGCTGGGGAGGTGGGCGCCCCTGCCCACTGAGTCTCGGGGATCTGACCACCGTGGGGTCCCTCCTCAGAGAGCCTTGGCCCCGCTGGCCCGCCCCCCAGCCTCGGTGTCCCCACCACACTCCCATGGTCCTTTGCTCCTGGGCCGAGTCCCCCAGGTGAGGGCCTACTGGGTCCCCGGTAGCCAGAAGAGGGACAGAAGGACAGGGCCAAGTCCACTGGCATGAGCAGGACCCCAGTGGCTGGGCCCACAGTCCTCTTACCTGCCGGACAAGATGGTGCAGACCCTCTCCCTGGAAACAACAGTGGTGGCCCGGCAACCTGTCTCCAGGCAACGGTCACCGAGCACCAGCCCGCAGAGGCGCCCGGAGGAGCTCTTACTAAGTGGGGTCTCTAGGTCCATGGGGGAGGGCCTGCCACTAAGCTGGGGGCCGCCTGGGCAGGGAGGCGGGAGTCTGGGCAGCAGGAGGCTGGGGGAGCTTTCGCCCGCCCCCCCACCTGCCCCAACTGAACCAGGGTCTGGGGTCACTCAGGGTCTGAGTCTGGTGTCACTCTGAATCCACGCCTCATCCCCATTCTCTCACCGCGCTCTGCTGTTTGCACACACAACTCCCCCAGTCCCGTGTGTGCCCCCCCCCACCTGAGCCTCCCCGGGGCCTTGGTGAGGGTGTTTGAATAAAGAGCTGGTTATTTTCAGTCTTAAGTTTCATCTCGTTCTTCTTGGGCACCCGGCTCTGTGGACTTGGCTCTCCCTCCCTGCCTTTGACTGTGGCGAAAACACACCGCCAGGAGACCGTTGCCAACGCAGCTCCAGTGCCCACAATCCTGCTCTCCCCCGCGCCATCGGCATCAACGCGGCCCACCTGCGCAAAGCCTCTCCCCTCGCACTCCCCCACGGCACCCCAAGAGGGCTCAAGCTGTCACCCTCCCGGAGCAGTCTGTCAGGCTGCCTTCCTGGGGCAGCTGCGGGGGTCAGTCTTTTGTTTATTACCGAGTTCTCAGCCACCCGCCCACCTCCTGACCTCCCCGGAACTGCCAGTCTCCTGTGTTGGAGTGTCTGTATTCGCTTGTTCCTTGTAAGGGAGGTCAGGCGCCGTGTGCCCTTCTGTGTCTGACCAACTTTGCTCTGTGTGGGGGCTCCTGGGGGGTGTACGTGTGTGGCCTGCGTCCTCAGGACGTTGTGCCTTGCTCTGGCTGCATCCTAGTCCACTGTGGGTGTACCCATCACCCGTGGGCCGTTTCCACCTTCGGGCTCTGTTTGAGGGTCCAAAGGAAGCCCCCAAATCCCTAACATAGCTGAAGGAGAGGATTGAGTGAAAATCCAGGCACAGACACCTTATCTGGAGGGGAATCGTTAGCATGTGGTCATAATGACGCCGAGGGTTTGCTGAGACCTGGGGCTGAAAAGGGCAAAGCACGTGGTCCCCGAAGCGTGGTTGGTGGCAGATCAGCACAATGCAGTCGGAAGTGGGGCGATGGGAGCAGGGAGGGGGCCATGACTGGGTCGGGGTCATTATGTCAGCCGGAAGAGCTTACAAGAATGGCCCCGGGCCGGGCCTTGCAACCCCAGCAGTCCGAGCATGACCAGGACAATGTGACCCCAGTATGAGTGTCTTCCTCAAGAGCCCAGCCAGACAAGTCCCCGAGGGAGACTGTCTCTCCCTGGGCTGGTTCGTGGGGTGTGGGGGAGGTGATCCACTTTCCAATAGACTCTGCCCGAGGGCCAGGCAGCTTACCTCCCTGGTCACCAGGAATTCGATGGAGGCTTAATCCGCAGGGGTTCTTTGCAAATGGATTTTGGGCGTCCACTGTTCTCCACGGCATTCTGTAAAGCCGGGGCTCAGCCCCGAACATTGAATACAGCCCACGTGAAAAGGACTGTCCTGAACGTGGGGGAGGGTCCCCGCCTTCACTTCCGGGCTGGTCATTTGACCCTCCTCTTGAGCAACGTCATTGCATGTTATCGTCAGAGAAGGGCGCTCAGGAGGCCAGGCCCCACCCACAGGAGCTGCAGCCTCAGAAGGGCTTGGGTCTGGGTACCAGGGCCCGCCTGGCTCTTGCCTAAGGTACTTTCAATCTCTGTTCTCCTTGCTGCAGGCCAACGTCTGACCCCTGCTGGGAAGAGCTCCCTGGTCGGGGGTCCTCCAGCCACAAGGACGGTCACCAGGGTCTCTGTTTAGGATGCCCTCCTACCTGGTAGCCCTTGCCCTCAGGAATATCCCCACAGGCTCCATCCCTCCGGTCTCCCTGCCGATGCCCCAGGGACTCAGAGTGCCTAGGGCTGGGACACCTTGACTTCGGGGAAGTGGCTACCATTTCCAAGGTTGGGACTGGGACTTTGCAAAGCCTGTCCCTGTTTCTGTTGGGTGTGGGTGTGTCCTGCTGCTACCCCCCACCCTCTGTGCCTGAGTGTGTCAGGTGCTGGGGGCCCTTGGGGGGGGTCTGTCATTGGATCATGGCAGCAAGGTCTGGGGGTGCTGTCCTATGGCTGTGCATTAGCTCAGGGTCCCCGAGGCCTGACCACAGTGGTTTGGGCCTTCAGACCTTGGGAGCTTATAGCTCCTGGCCTGGGTCACTTGGGGGCCAGCAGGAGAGTCCTAGGATCACGAGGTCTTTGAGCCCTAGAGCTCTAGCTATGGAGAGGACCGAGTCTCAGCATTGGCCTTGGGGGAGGGTCTCAGAGCCCATTCTGGCTGGAGAGGGTCAGGCCTGCAGGCCAAGGGTCCCAGGGCGTGTCTCTGCTGCCCTCAACTTCGCACTGTCAAGGAGCCCCCTCCCCACTTGAGGTCCCAGGCAGAAGTGACTCTGGGTGGGTGGGTGGGGGACTCCCTCGGCCCCTCCCCCATTGCTGACCTTTTTCAGTTCAGATCAAGGATGAGGGTCCTACCTCTCAGGTGGGGCTGGGCCTGAGGGCTCACCAGCCCCCCTTGCACCATGAGAGGGAACCCCTTTCTCCTTTGGTGGGTGTGTGCTGTGGCTCTGAATATGCCCTGAAGGCAGGGGTCCTCTTGGGAACCCTTGAGACACCGGTGCTCCCCGCTGTCACCCCAGGGAGGCTGCCAGCTGCCTCCCACACACAGGGGAAATGTCCCCCTCCGCCCCCCAGTGTTCTGAGAACTCTGGCCTGTGCATCTGGGCTTGGAACCAGAAAAACTGGACGCCGTGGGTGCCGCCTGGCTGGCCTTTCCCACGGTGGCCGGTTGGGTGCTTTGGTGAAGAATCATTAACCGTGTGTTGGCCATGGCTGGAATCAAAGGCAGCGCCGCAGCTAGCCCTCTGGCAAGGCACCTCTAGGGGGTGGGGGTCTCCTGCAGGTCAAACCTTCATGGCAAGCCCACCCTTTGCCCGCTGTCTGACGTTCCACTGGGGCTGGGCCCACAAGTGCTGCTTGGATGGCTGGAGGTGGGGGGCACACACTGGTCCCAAGGGGTCTGCTGGCACAGCCACCTGGTCCCTAGCCTCTGCCTACCCCGGTGTCCCCATGCTCAACCCCCACAGGCGTCCTGAGTCTCTGCACCTCCTCTCCTCCTCCTCACCAGCGTTGCATGGCCCTGCTGGAGAGCTTGGGTGGGGGGCGGGGTGCTCAGCGAGGGAATTTGGGAGCAGAGCATCTCCCCAAGGGCCTGCGTGTTGGGTCTGCTACTGGTCGTCCACTCTGACCTGGCCTATTCTTGCGGGTCAGGGGTGGGGGTCCCCAGACTGTCCTTGCCGTTCTGTGGGTCAGGACCCTGCCTTATCAAGGGAGCCTCTGAGGGGGGTCTAGGAGGCTGGGGTGGGCTCAGGACTCAGAAGTGACAGGACATAGGGTCACCCACCCCTATGGGTAGGAACTGAGACCGAAGACAGGGCCTCTGGAGCCCAGGGTGGCAGGAGCAGAGGCTGCAGGCCCCGCCCCAGCTGGTCCTCCACCAGCCAGCCGTTCCCCCTCCTGCCCTGGGTCTGCGCTCCGGGAGGCTGGACTGCTCTCCTATCTGTCCCCTGCGTTCTCTGAGTCCTGGTAACGGTGGAAGGATGAGGGGTGAGGCCGCAGCTCTGGAGGGGGCCTGGGTGGGGCTCATGGTGAGTCTGCAGCCACAGGGGCCCTGACCAGCTGCAGCACCCTCAGTGACTCCACAGGTCTCGGGGTCCCTGTTGTGGAGGCCCAGCTGTGCCTGAGTGGGTGACACCCCAGCTGGCCAGTGTGGCCCATGGACAGACAGAGGCAGCCTCAGCGAAGAGTACTTTTTATTCCATCAACACTGGGGGTCAACTGCCAGAATCAGAGGGTGTGGGGGGAGGGACACGAGAGCTCCAGGCCTGGACCCTCTGCATCCCCCTCATTATGGGGCGGGTCCCATGGTGGGTTCACAAAGGCCAGGTGGCCAGGCCAGTCAGGGTGTGGCCAGGTAGTTGGGGCAGGTGCCCCGAGATGTGGACCGTCATCCGGGGCGGCAACCGGCCCATTCCCAGGTGTCACGGCCATGCGACGGGCGGCATTACCAGACAGTATTAGACAGAAGGACCCAGATCTAACTTTGCCTGGTAAGACGCCCGTCAGCCGGCGGCGGCGGCGGGGCCTCCATGTGGCACGGCCCGTCCAGGTTGGCGTCCCCGCCCACCATCACCCCAGGGTGACCCCGATCCTGGTAGGGCAACCCTGCTTGGGGGGGTCGGGGCGGTGAGCCACCAGTCATGTGATGCTGGGTCTTGGGTGGATGTCGTCTGAGGCTCCTGCGTTCTTCACACTGGTTCCTGATGACCTTGGGACCTGAGCAGCTCCACTCCGACCCTCCCACCTCCCTGAGGTGCCCACTGGCAGACGGCCGCTGAGACCGGGTTGGGCCTCAGCCTGGCTTGGGATCAAAGAAGAAAGCGGGGTCACTTGGGGCCCGCCCAACAGTGAGCAAAGTCCCCATCCCACCTGTGTCCCTGGGGGAGCAAGGGCTCGGTGGCTTGTGGACACACGTGAACACACTCGCCCCAGGGTCTGGGTCTCCAGGCCCTGAGCCTCTTGCCCCACCCTGCAGGCCAGCTGACCAGCACGAAAGGCCTGGTTTGAAACGCTTGACCAGGGAGAGGGGACTGTGACTATGCCTGACCCAAACTGACTGGAGGCCTGGACCAGGGTCCCTAGGATGGTCACACTGAAGCCCTTAGGGACAGGGCAGGGGTCTAGGCAGGGAAGAGGGGTGGCTGTCCTCTCAGGCAAGGCATGACGTCAGCCTCGGGACCCAAGGACAGCAGGAGAGGTGAGCTCAGCTGGTCACTCTAGGCCGGGTCAGGAGAGGGGCTGGGGCGTGGGCCGTGCTAGGCAGGTCTTCTAAGGAGGCAGAGCTGGGTCCACTGTGGGACCCCCAAAGGCAGAGGCTGCCCCCACCAAATCTTCTACTGGGACGGACTCATTGGCCCAGCCTGGCCCTCCTGCGGTCTAGAAGCTGGAGCGGTGCGTCCTCGGGCGTGTCCTGGCGGAGGGGGGTCACCTTTGAACATCGTTACCAGACAGTGTTAGAGTCTAGCCGGGAAATCCAGCACTGTCCGGTAAGATGCCCACAGAGGCCCAGAGCACCTGGCCCGAGGACGGTGGGACGCCAGGGGCCTGTGCGGCAGCCCCTCCTGCTTTCTCCTGGGTGGGGGATGCCCCGGTCCTGTGGAGCTGCAAGTACCTGTGCCCCACCCTGCGCTCCACCTACCCCTCTCACTGAGCATCTCATCCACCCCCTGCCCCCTGCACACCCCATGTCCTGTGGGCCCCGGATGACTCCGTAGGGTGCAGGAGGAGGGAGGGAGGGCATAGATTGCATAGGCTGGGGGCAGGATGAGCGTCAGGGGTCCAGCGCCCTCTTGGACCTGTGGCAGTGAGCATGCATTTCTTGCACCACCTGTGGGTGACGCAGCCCTCTTGCCTTTTGTGGTCAGCCGGGCCTGCAGCACCTGCTTGGGAGCCATGGGCTGGGCCGAGACATCTGCTCAGTGTGGGCTGAGTGCTCTAATCCCCCTCAAGGCCACCCCCTGGATCCACAGGGGCCACACTCAGGCAGTTGGGGAGCCCTTCCTTCCTGGGTAGTGGTGGACCCACAGCCCATCTACCCAGGGCCAGCTCCTGCCCCAGGGCCAGTGGCGGCAGAACAGGGTGGGGATGGTGTCGGGTGGGCGGCCCCATCGCTGCTCGTAGGGCCCCGCCGTCATCATTACCAGGCAGTATTAGAGCTCTGACACCATCCAATGCTGCCCAGTAAGATGGCGATGGCCGCCCCCAGGTGAGTGTGGGGCCGCCCCGGCTGGCTCAGGCATGGCATGGGGGGGGAGGTGTGTGTTGGGGGAACAGGGTGGGGGGTAGCCTGGGACTGAGCCTCCATCCCTTTGGGCAATGAGGTGGCCACCCAAAAGCCTGATGACAGGCACACCCCTGAACCCCACCTGATCAGGGCATGGGGTCAGGTGAAGGTTGTGGGGGTCAATGGGTCTGAGAGGGGCCTTCCTTCAAGGACCCTGGGACAGGCCTGGATGCTCAGGCCAGCCTTCAGGGTCCCACATTGTATCTGTGCTGGCCAGAGGGGGAGAGACCAGGCTGCTGTTGGTGAGTTTGAATGTGGCCGTGTGTGTGTGTGTGTGTGTGTGTGTGTGTGTG
>NW_022111357.1:44282701-44299581 GCF_000313985.2 Echinops telfairi
AAGAGAGAGAGAGAGAGAGTGGCTGGCAGACAATAGGCCTCTGTCTCTCCACCACCCCCTTCCCCACTGCCTGGCCCGGCTGCTGTGGTGCCCAGCCCCCACCTGTCCTTCTCAAGGGCAGTAGTCGCCGTAGCTGGCTCCTTCTGGGGCCCAGTCTGGCGGGAAGGGTGTCAGGACGGGGATGGGGTAGAGAAACCATGACAGCCGCTGTTCCAAGGGGGAAGACCCCCACTCAAGAAGATCCCACACGGCCTCCTCTAGCCTTCTACCCACTGGTGCTCCCCCCAGGACCCCAGGTGCCTCCCTGGGAGGGGTCCTGTCCTGAAGCCTGGGCCTCTCAATGCCCAGGAAGCTGGTTTCCAAGCAGGGCATGAAGGGGGACCTGCCCCAACATCTCCAACCCTGGAGGTCCCTATGGGCCCTTAGTCCCTAATGGCCATGTCCTGAAAACCCTTCAGAGCCGGGGAGTGGCAGCCAGAGAAAACCCCTAAATTTCCGGGGGACAGGCCAGTGGTTTTCCTAAAAGGCCCTGAGCTGTCTCTTTCTCCCCTCTGGTCCCGCTCCTCTCTGCCCTCCCCCAGGGTGCCCTGGTCAGGGGCTGTGAGTGACTTTCTGCCCTGTCCCCTCACAGAAGCTGCAGATGCAGGAGGAGGAGGTGGGGCCAACTCTCCCTCCTTCCCAGAGGCCATTAGGCCTGACCACAACAAAGTCCCGGCCTCCACCCAGTCCACCCGGTTCTCCAACCTCAGTCAGAAGGCAGCTGGGGGCGGACAGAACAGGCCCAGCACCCCCGGGGCCAGAACAGGCCAGAAAGGACCAGAATGGGGCAGGGAGACGCCATGTCCTCTACCCGGCTGGGGCTTCACAGACGCCTGGACACCTCAAAGGTGGCTCTGAACTGACGCTGCAAAGGGGCCTCTCCCTGGGGGTCCCAGGAGGTGTCCTGTGCCCCTGCATGGCATCAAAAGGGCACACAAACCTGCACAGGCACTGAGACATGGGCACACACGCATGCACACGGGCTGGCACAGAAACACGCACAGGCACACACATGTGCACATGGATCTAGATACACTCGGCACACACTCGCTACTGGGCTCCCGTATCCAGGTTTTCCATAATGTGAGGTTTAACTGAGGTCCCGGAAGCAGGGAGGAGCAGTCACAAAGCTGAGTTTTGATCCAGCTCCAGGGAGGAAGATCGATCCCCAAAAGCCTGCAGCCTCTGCCATAGACCCTAAGGCCACCCATCACACAGCCCCCGGAGTCCAGAGACCCCTTCCAGGGGCCCTGGGCGCTGTCCCTCCCGCTAATCAACTCTTAAAGTCTCACCCAAGACAGGCGCTCAGCCAGACACTTAGACAAATGCACACACAGGAAGCCTGAGAACAGAGCTTCCTCCACAGGCAGGGAGAGCCCGTGTTCCGGATGAACCCGAACCCCGCTCCCCCAGAACCAGAACCTGACCGTGGATGGACTCCCGGAGGAAGCGGTGAGCCTCCCTCCGTGGGGCAGGAGCTCCACAAGGGGCAGTGCGTGGGCCGAGGAGAGGCGCAGAGGGCGCTTGGGCTCCCCAGCGACCATCGAGGTAGGTGTCCTGTGTCCACGGGGCCTGTCGCCAGGCTGGCCGCGAGGAGAGTCCGCCCGGCTGCGGGTTAATCATCACCCGAAACCAGCCCAGCTTGGGAAAATGGAGGAGCGAGTCAAGAGGGGGGCACCCCCAGGAGGCAGGCACCCCTCTCGGGGGGCACCCTGCCCATGCTCCCCTGGGTCTCACCTGCACAGGTGTGGGGGCGGAGGAGCTCCCACCGGACCAGGAACAAGATCCTAGTGTGAAAGTGAACGGGCTGGTTAACCAGCCCAACCGGGCCTTAATCAATGGTGAGGGCCGGGAAGGGAACAATGCTCTGAAACCTGACCCGCTACCCCCCTGCTGCCGCCCACAGCCCAACCTGGAGCCGAGGGGGGGGAGCGGAGGTGGGCGGCCAGCAGGCAGGAGATCCACTCTGCCTCCGTGGGTGCCCGGCACCCAGGGGAGGAGGCCGCCATTTGCCGGTAGCGGCCAAGCTGAACATCTACCTTCAGCCTGGCTGGCCGGGTGCCGCTCTCCACCCGCTCCCACGCCGCTGAGCACCCGCCAGGCAGTGTGGGTGGTGTCGCCAAGCCCTCAGCTCCTCCTGAGTCCAGGAGACACGCTCCTGCAAACCCGTTGGGCAAATGAGTAGTTTGCCAGGGGCCCCAATGGCCTGCCAAGTCCCGGCCCCCACCGTCTCCCGAGGTGGCCATGTTTTACGGCCGGCCGGCTGGCGCTTCCCCACATGCAAAATTTTGATTTGCTGAAGTCCAGCCCGCTACCGATGCGACATTCCCCAAACCTGGCATCCGGGTTTCTAGAATTTAGAAACAACCGTGGCCCACTTTGTAGCACTCGGCTCACCAAAGGCCTGACGTGGCCGGCCGAGACAGGGCGGTGAAAACGGCGTTTTCTTCTGCCTTGGGCGTCAGGCCCACCGGGAGTCAGGGGGCAGTGGGGGGCTTCAAAAAGGACGCGGAAAAATTCCATTGACTCTCAACTCTCTTTTTCCACCCCCTTTTTGAAGTCCTTGCCGTGTGTCTAGCCTCAAAGACAGACAGACCTTGCTCCCTCAACAGAATCAGCGCCGAAGCTTTAGCGTGGGCCGAGATAAGCCGGTGACTGGGTCAAGGAAAAGACTCTCAGGTGCCCAGGTGGCAGGTTCCGGGCTGGAAGCGTCTATCTGGCAGCCAAGTCTCCCAGGAGCAAACCCAGCCCATCCGGGGCTGCAGGCACGGCGGCCGGAAGAGGGGGCCCTTTTCTGAGGCGGTTTGGGCTCAGAAACAGGCAGCCGGAAGGGCCTGAGTTGGGGCCAGACCAGCCTGCTCACGCTCGGATCACCACACGCCGTCCCGGCAGGCATGCTGACGGGAGGGCGGATGGGGGGCCTTGGGGCTCTTTATAAAAAAACCCAACCCAGTCCCAGAAGTGGGCTCCAGGAACCCACCAACAGACATGGGAGTCCTGCTCACACCCGGAGCTGCTCAGGACTCCGGAGTGCCTTGGGTCCCTCCATACCCATGACTACTTGACCATGAAAGAACTTTCTAGAAGCAGTTGCTCCGTGAAGGCAGGCAGATGCACCCTCTGAAGTGTCCCCTCCCAGCCCAAGATCCCAGCTGCTCTCCGTCCGTCCGTCCGTGGCCTGTCTGGGAGCTGGTGGACAGAGGACACCCCCCTCACGGAGGAATCCCTTTCCTCGGCCCCATCCCCTTGGGAGCCCCACCACCACCACCACCACCACCATGCTCAAGATGGCTCCGCATCCGAGCCTCACCCCGGGTCTAGCCCACCTTCTCCTCCAAGAGTCCAGATGCCTCTTCCGGGAGACCTGGTCCCGAGCTGTGCCCACCAATACTGCCAGGGGGAGGCCGGACCCCGGGCCTACCCATGTCACCTGCCATCGCTGTGGCCTGGCCTGCTTGGTACGGGCCACATAGTCCCCCAGGTCCCCGAAAGGCCTCTTGCAGCCACAGCCGCAGAAGCAGCAGCACGGCAAGAGGCCTTCCTCCTGCCGCCCTTACCTGCCCTGACAGGTTCCACAGCCCAGGAGGCGGCAGCTGGAGGCCGCTCCCCACCCCCAGCCCTGGGCCCCTGAGCCGGGTCTTCCAAGCGGGCCTCGGGGGAGCTTTGGCGTTTGTCACCCCGATACCTGTTGGCCTGCGGTCAACAGAACCCAGAGCAGGGCAGCTTTGGCCTGGCCTTCCCAAGGCAAGGCTGGGCCTCCTGGCGACGTGAGGGAGAGGCTGCCGGGGGTCTTGGCGAGGGCCGGCTTCCTAACTCCGCATCAGGTGAGGCTTGGACGAAGGAGTGGATCGAGTGTGGCGCTCAGGTAGATGGAGCGCTTGTCTCAGGCACCCTTGAGCGCGGACAATGGAACAGGCAGGGAGAGGCGCGGGCGGGAAGGGAAGAGCTGGCGCGCCCCAGGCTCCCCTTACATGTAGCTGCTCCCCCACCCCACGCAGGTGCCTGCCCGCTGGCCAATCCCCTGCTCTTGCCCCTGGCAGGTGTGTCCCTGTGAGCTCCCATAGGCCCGCCTGGAGCCCGGTGGTGACGTGGGGCGGACGGGCAGCCCCACTGCATTCCTGCCCCGCCCTGCCCCTTGCTCTGGGCTGAGGTTTCACAGAAACCAGGGCAGGGGGCTCCTGCGGCCACGTGCTGGACAGCAGCCCCCCAGGCCCTGGGAAAGCTTGCTGCTGGCACTCCTGGGGTGCAAAGGATGAAGCTGGGGTGTGTCAGGCAAGGGACCCTGCACCCTCAACTTCCCCCCTGGGGTATCCCCACAATGGCCACCTGATCCCGGGACCCCTGACCTCTTCACACCCCTGAATGTGGCTCTTAGTTCTGTGAGAACCTGAGGCCCCCCAGTGTGAGTCTGGGGGCGGGGCTGTGAGAGTCTGAGACCCCAGAGGCCTGCCACTGAAGGGTCGGGTCAGGTAGGAAGGGGCAGCCTCAGACTCTCTTCTCACCCAGGACTAGAACAACAAGCTCTTCCACCCCCATCCCTGGACACAGCCGGGGGTGGGGTGGGGGAGGGGAGATTGAAGCCTGATCATGGAGCTCAGCAGACACATGGGGACAGCAAAGCTGGGTCCTGGGTGCCCCCTGGACCACAGTAGCCCCCAGGCTCTCTGTGGGATGGTGGGGGTGGAGGGCCACCCTCATCCCACTGTGGGGGTCCCGTACTGGCCCCGAGGAATGGGGGTAAGGTCTCTGTCACAAGGTCTTGGGAGGGATCTAGTGATAGTTGGGGACCAGGGGGAATCTGGGCTCAACAAAGACAAGGCCATGGTCCAGTTTGGGGAGGTGACTTGGCTAAGTCTGAGACTCAGGCACCAGAGGGCTGCGCCCAGCTCCCCGAGGACCCGCGCTAACAACAGCGGCCTGGTAATGAGCCCACCTGCGGGGAAGCCTCAAAGGACCCAACTTATTTTCCATAACGAGCTCAGGTGCCGCAGACACCCTAAGGACAAGGTGCTGTTTCCCCGCAGCAGCCCGCGGCTCTGTGCCCAAGTGCACGACCCCTCCCAGCTCGGGACTACATGGCCGGAGAGGCTGTGCCAGGCCAGGACCCCGCTTGACTCTGGGGCTGCCCAGAACGGGCTGCTGTGCCCTGGCCACACTGCAGCGCTCACCTCTGGGGCCTTCTTGCCCTATGGTGAGCTGGGCAGCGTTCTGAGTGCCCCGGCACTCACTACCTCGGAGAGAGGACCTGGAGCCCCCAGCAGTCCTCCATGCCCCCGGGCTTGCTTACTCCTTAGCCAAGCCCAGCCTAGCCTCAGTCCCCCAAACTAGAGGGCGCTTTAGTGGGATCACAGGTTCCCCCCATGTTGGCTGGGGACGAGGGGTCAGGACACAGGGGCTGATGGGCACCAGTGTTGGGGGGAGACTGAGACATTGAGGTGCTACCCAGACTGCTCTCTGTTCACCTTGAATCAGGGGACGAGGACGGGGGTCCTCTACTGCCTGCCTTTCGTCACTCCCCCGCCCCTCGTCACTCCTTTCCCCCAACTTTGGCCTTGGCCCTGCAGAAGCCAGTCCGCCAGGGCCTCCCACAGAATGTAGCTAGCATCCCCTAAGCCCCCAAAAGCCGGGTCAGCACCAGTGCTGGGTGAAGGACCAAGGCAGGGGTGGGGACCACGTGGGATCCTGGTGTCCACAGTGGACTACTTAGGGGACTACTCTGGCGGTGGGGTGAAGAGGGCCAGGGGACAGAGGAGCAGGGAGGACGCAGGCCTGGAAGGAGGCGATGGAGCTGGAGCGGCACAGAATGCTGAGACGGGGCAGGGGCCTGAGAGTGGGGCAAGTAAGGGGTGCTGGCTCCTCCAGGTACACTGTCGCGGGGACAGAGCAGACGCCCTTTGGGAGCAGAGGCTGGAGAGGGGCGCGGAGGCTGAGGTGCCGCTGTGTCCGGCTTCACAAGCCCTTGGCCAGGCTCTCTCCAGCCCGGACTCAGCCTTGGGAAGGGGAGTGGGGGGGGTCTGGGTGCTGGGATGGGAATGGGGCCCCACGGGCGCCCAGCCCAGGCACCCTGGACAGTGAGGTACAGCCCAGTGGCACCCCATCTCCGACTACGGCAGCTGCCCTGGCCCACCTGCAGGGTGCGGCATTGCCATGGCAGCAGGGGGCGGGGCAGGTGCTCCAGGGACCTGGGGAGCCTGACCAGTCTGCAGTTGGCCTCCGCCCAAGAAGGTGTGACCTGGGAGGGGGACAAAAGCCATCCAGACACTGCACTGAGCTGGCTAGGGGGCCCCACCCAGCCCCCAGCCTGGCGGGGGAGCCCAAGGCCGCTGGGCGGGGCAGGTGGGACAAAGGGCCTTTGTGCTGTGGGCCCTGCTGCTTCCTGCATGGCATTGCCGACCCAGGGTCTCTAGCTCCCAGCCCCAAGAGCTGGGCCCAGGGTGGCCCTCGGTGCAAGCGCAGGTGGAGCCTAGGGTCCTTCCCAGTGCGTTGGGGGGGTCCCGAGCCCCCTAGCTCTTCCCTTCAGGAGGGCCATGGTGCCTCACTTTTCGTGGTCTCCGCTCCTACAGTTTTGTCTCCGTGGGCCTGTCTCTCCCCTCACAGCCCTGGAGCCTCCTGCCTGCCCCTCACTCCTTGGCAAGGGGCAGGGTAGAGCGGACCCCCCCTACTGACTCCCTCACACCTCTCTATGCCTCTGTGAAGTCAGGGGTGTTCTTGGGTGGGGGAGGGGCTGTGTTCACCCCCAAATGGAGGTGACTGGAGGGGGAGGCTGGGGGAGAGAACTGAAAGGGCCCACTAAATTGGGAGGGGCCAGTGAGTCATCCCCACAGATGGAGGGTGGGGCCACAATCCCTACAGCGGTGGGAGGATAAGGAGCCGGAGACCCCTTACTGGGGAGGGAAGAAACTGGGGAGGGGATTTGACCCCCACTGATTAGGGGAAGGGTCTGTGCGCCCCCTGCCCCATTAATGGGAAGATGAGCCTGTCATCCCTCATGGATGGAGGGAGGGACCTTACACCCAGCCCTGGTGAAGGGTCCCTGGGAGCCCGGAGGTACCACCCCAGAACTCAGATGTGCCTCGATCCAGGGAAAACCTTAGCAACCCTTCTAGTGGAGCAGTTGGGGGCGGTGCCCCCAGGGGCTCATGGGAACCTGGACCCTGAGACTCAGTGCTAAGCAGGATTTAGAGACTCTGCCCACAGTGAAAAGGAGGCCCTGCCTCTGTGTCACCACTCCTCCCTGGTTTCCATGATCTGAGCTTGGTGGGGCAGGGACCCCTTTCACCAACAGACAAGCTGTGCAGAGGGGAGGATGGGGGAGGAAGGAGGAGGGCGGGGAGGGTGGGGCTGCCAGCTGTCAGCGGTGCCATGCGGCCCCTGAGCCAGCTCTGCCGGCCTCGCTTCCTGCCCTCTGATCACAGAGGCAGGTGCTTCCCTGCCGGGCCACTCCCTCCCCGTGGAGCCAGGTGAGCACAGCCAGAGGGGGCCGTAATTAATGTCTGCAGAGGGAGGCGACCCCCCCTCTCACCACAGAAGCGCCTGTTTCGGATCCTCTTTCCATCTCTTTCGGCCACTGGCTTCTACCTGACCTGTTCGAGGCCCAGGCCCGAGCCCTGCCCGCACCACACCCAACAAACAGCCCCGGGGCCCTGGGCTTCACTGCAAAGCCCGCCATCACAGGAGTCTGTGGATCTGTCCACAGGGAGATGTGCAGAGGGGCTGAGCTCTGGGGACCTCTGATGGGAGTCCCCAAATAAGACCTCAGTCTGCTGGCCACCCTGGCCTAGGCCACCCCGCTGCGTCCTATGTCCCTGCTCTGAGCCACCCTCTAAAATCAACACCATCTGACACCTGAAAAGCCTATTCCCTGCCCGACTGGGCCTTGACCTTAACACCACCCACCGTCTACCTTCCTGGGGTGTGCACCCGCTCATGACCCTGCCACCTGAGTCCTCAAGAAAATGTGAGCAGACCATCACGGATCCCAAGTTCAGAAAGCCTGGCTGTGGGGTCTCAAACCCCTCCTTTTAGACCCACTCATCTTCTCCTGGGGGAGGGGGAGGGAGCCTGTCCCTGATTCCCAGACTGTTGATTTGTCCATTTATTCAGTGCTCATTGAGATCCCACCGCCATCTTCAGGGCCACCATCCACCACGGAGGCACAGTTGGGGTAGGAGAGAGCCTGGAAGGTGCTTCCTCGATTCTCAGCTGAAACTTCTTGCAGGCTCTGTTTGGAGCTGCTGGCCTTTCAGGGGGACCTTTGCAAGTGGAGATGGCGCTAACTTGGCTGTCAGATAACCACACCTGGAGCTCAGCAGAGAGGCCGGGCAGGAAGCACATTTGGTGTGTCCGGCTGGTGGAGGGGATGAAAGCCTTCTTCAGGGGGATGGACCAAAGCCGAGACAGAGGAGAAGCAAGGAGAGTGGGAGGCCCCACAAGCCCGGGGAGAAGCTCTTCGAAGAAGACTGTCGCCAGCCCTCAGGTGGACTATCTCGAGTGGTGGGGCCCTGAGAGCCTCAGACCAGCCCTCTCGCCAAAAGCCAGGAGGACAGGCACCATCTCATCAAGGCTTTGAAGAGCTATTAAGAAGTTACTAGGCCCAAACCAGGGATAGCGGTCATGCACGGGGCAGCTCCTCCCAAGGTCAGTGGTTCAAAACCACCATCCGCTCAGGAGAAAGTTGGGGCTTTCTACTCCAGTAAAGAGTTACAGCCTCAGAATGCCACAGAGGCAGTCGGTCCTACAGCGTCACCGGTGCGTCGGCATCGGTCGGCATCGAGACGTTGCGGGGCGGGAAGGGAACTGTGGGTCTAGAGCGCGAGATCAGGACAGAGCCCCTGCCCCTGGGGCGGTATCAGCAGGTTTTCAAACTTTTTTTCCCCCCAACAGACTGGTGACCTAAAGGACATCCACCAACGTGCAGGGAGTCTGTAAAGTGGACAACACTGACCCTCCTCAGAAAAAGCTGGCTGCTCCCAAGTGTTGCACCCCCTGAAGGAGGATGAACTGAAATTTCAGCAAATCCAGTCTTGGGAGGCCTGGTAGCCTTAGTGTGACTCGCCCAGAACTTTCAATGCGCCAACCCTATAGCTCATTTGAAGATGGTCCCACACTAGGGAGTGCTCCAGGTACCTAGGGGAAGAAAATCCAAGTAGGAAGGTACCTTCCCTTGACCCAAGGCAGGCACTATCCCTCCCGTGACTGGCACGAAGGTGGAGATAACCAGGCGGGCGAGGACAGAGGGCACCAAACGCAAGAGCCAGCAGAGACACGGGCAGACTTGCAGACGGAATGATCACACAGGCACCAAAAACACCCTTGGGTTTACTATGTTGAAAAATATAAGGAGCCCTGGCAGGGTAGTGGTGGCTTCCGCATCGCGCTGGGATGCTCATGGTCAGCAGTTTGAAACCACCCGCGGCTCCTTGGGAGAAAGATGGGGCTTTCCAGTCCCGTCAACCGTTACCGTCTTGAAAACCCACAAAGGAGTCACTAGCACTCGATGGCAGGGAGTTTGGTTTGGTTTGGCTGGAAAATACCAAAGAAGACATGTTTCATATGTACAGGGACAAGGAGCTTACAAAACAGCAGAGTTGAAAGAAGAGCCGAATTAACTTTTAGAAATGAAGACAGACGATAATCCAAATGTAAAGGTCCATGGATAAGTTTAACAGCACATTAGAGAGAGCGGGCACAGAGAAAGTTTTCCAGAAGAGCCAGCACTCTGAATTCGGACTTGGAGCTTTCTATACTGTGAGCGCCACGGTGGCATAGTGGTTACACGGTCAGCTGCTAACTGCAAGGTCAGCAGTTCAAAACCTCCTCGGGAGGACGTCAGGACTTTCTAGTCCTGCAGAGTTGCAGTCTCTGGCACCCACAGTGGCAGTTCTGCGCTGCCCTCTGCGTGGGCATTGACTGGATGGCAGGGAGAGTAGACTTCTGTTTGTGAAAGCCATCCCCCTGTGGGACCGCTGGGACAGTAGCAGTAGATAATGAAGACAGATAGCGAATGTTAAAAGGGAAAATAAAATAAAAGATACAAATCAGTGTTAGCAAGGATGTGGTGACAATGGACCTGCCTCCGCGGGGGCCCAGCAACAGAAACAACAGCTCAGTGCTGGTAGGAATAAAAAGTGATCCAGCCACTGGGGGAAATGGCCCAGCAGTTCCACTCCTGGGTGTACGAGAGCAGAGACTCAAGTCGAAACTTGTAGACCAGAGTTCATGGCAGCATTGCTTAGCATGGCCAGGAGGTAGAAACACCCTAAATGGTCCCCCAAAGATGCGTGGATCCATAAATTAAGGTCTACCCACACAGCGCGATGTTATTCAGGTATCTATCATCTGGAGGAGCCTCGGAAACATGATGCTGAGTGAAATAATGCAGATGGAAAATATCGGATGCCTTGACTTAGACACAATATCCAGATGAGGGGAAGACGCAGAACAGGGGCGTGGATTTGCACGGGGACAGAGAGAGGGCAACCAGTGATTGCACAAAAGATGCAAAGTCCCTGTTGGGGTGATGAAGATGCTTTAGGATGAAGTGGGGGTGAGGGTTGCATGGCATGGTGTTTGTATCGTCACTGAATTGTGCACCCTAAGAAGGCTCAGATAGCAAAGATTACATTATATATACGCATTGTACCTATATGTTTACTTGGGTTTTTTTTTAATAGCTACAGAAGAATTCATTGTTTTGTTTCTTCGTTTTAGAATTGGAGGTTCTTGAATAAGAAAGGATCCAGGAGGGAGATCAGAGATGTTAGCCTTTGTTTTGTGTTTTTAGAGACACCTGGAAACTACGGCGTGTACAGTACAGAGGAGAAACAGAATCAGAAGAGGGGGAGATGAAGTCACACCATATTTGTACAAGATCCTCTCTGAGATGTTCCCAGAACTGATCAAAAGGCACAAAGCACCCTGGTGGAGCCGTGGGGTTTGGTCTTGCGCTACTATCCTCAAGGTCGGTGGTTCAAACCCACCAGGGAACCCACCCGGGGGCTGTCTGCTCCCGGAAAGATTCACAGTTCCAAAACCGCCCTCGAGAGTCCTGGCGAGTTAGAATCGAGCTGATGGCAGTAGGTGTGGGATCCTTGGCATCAAAATCCAGAGACAAGAAGCCCAGGAAGGGCCCGTTGCTGCCAATTTGACTCCGACTCCTGGAGACCCCGTGTGTCAGAACAAACTGTCCTCCGTGTAGTGTTCTACAGCTGAACTTTCCAGAGGAGATCACCAGGCCTTTCTCACAAAGCACTGCACTGGAGGACTCGAACCACCAGCCCAGCTGTTCACAGCCAAGCTTGTTCATGGTCTGCACGCTCAGCGGCTCTGCAAGCAGGACACATCAACAGAAATCTGGTCACGTCAGAGTGGACTTGACCTTAACCGCATCCAGAGAAAACCAAGAGAGATTCCCTCGAAGGGAGCAGCAGCAAGATGGACTGCGGACATCTTAACGGCAACCATGGGAGTGGAATCGAGTGGAAGGAGCTGTTCAAAGCCGCCACCGCGTAGGGTGAAGTTTTTGAGCATGAACGTGAAACAAGGGCACTTTGTGTTCAAGATCAAAAGCAAAGCCAACAAAAACGAAGAGGAAAGCCAGCCAAACTTGCCCCCAGCAGACCTTCGCAGGGGGAAGCGGGAGGGGTTGAAGTGTCAAAGGCAGATCAGTCTGAATTAACCTTGATTTACACCACAGCAGTTCGCTGAGTTGTGGCTCTAAGGCCGTTAGAATATCTGCGTCTTTAGACACAAGTGAGACCCGGGGAGCAGAATTTCAGCCGGGTGACCCAGGTCACCCTCCACAGCCATCTGTTGAGGTACATACCCTGGTAGGATGTGTTGAGAACACCCATGGAATCTTCCTCCCCAAATCTAACGATGGGGGAAACATCAAACCAACGCAAACTGTGGGGGTCATCCCACAACACTGTGGACCAGTTCTCAAAACTGTGAAGGTCCTCGGAACCAAGATCGGCCTGAGGACACCAGCACAGTCCAGAGGAACCAGAGGAGCCACGACAACGAGCTGCAGGACGGGATCCCAGGGGAGAAAGGGACATTGGGGGGAAATGAGCGATGTCTGAATAAAGTCTGGCGCTCAGTTCCTGATAGGGTGTCCGTCCTGGCTTGGTACGGGTGGTGACAGATGTCACACCAAGATGTTAGTTAACCGTGGAGAAAACAGGAGTGAGTGGAAGGCTGGGGTAGAACTTTGTACCATCCTGGCCACTTTTCTGTGAGTCTAAGGCTGTTAGTCACAAATGAGCTTAAATATTGTTTTGTTTGCAAGTCCCCTCTGGTGAGCTGGGTAGCAGTCCAAGACTTTGTGGAGGACTTGGGGGAGCTAGGATGTGGAGAGGGGGTGTGGACCCAGAGCAACCCCTGCTGGGGAAGGAGGGACCTGAAGTGGCGGGGCTGAGAGGGAGCTGTGGGCCCCCCACGTTGCCCCAATGGCACCTGGCAGGTGCCAAGCCTGGGGCTTCATGCCCCGGGGTCATGCTCCCAGGGTGGTTATGACCTGCGGCTGACTCAGCCCTGCTGGTGCCACCTCCACCCACAGTCATCCACTGGTGCCCCGAAGCATCTCTGTTGAGTCCCGCCCGACACCTGTGCACTGGCTCAGAGCAGGTGACCCAACTGGGGAAGGACCACTGGGTCCCACCTCCGACACTGAGGAGTGGCCCTGGCAACGACCCTGCCTTGGACAATAGAAGAAGACAGTCCTTCTCAGGGGCCCTCAGGATCAGGGAATCCCAAGAGATGACCCTGGATGGGGCGTATCCGGGTCAATGCCAAGTAGTCAGACATATGGGAGGGGACATGGCCCCTCAGTCTTCACATAGCTCCTGGGGTCCCCATGGACTCTGATGGGGTGCCCAGGGCAGAGGGTGCCCCCTCTCCTGATGTTGGTCCTATGGTTCCAGACACGCAAACCTACTCAAGGTTCCATCCAAGGGGCGCTGGGACCTGGGGCCCACAGGTGTGTCCTGGGTGGCAGGCTCACCTCCACAGCCCTGGACCTGTCTCAGGGAGGCCCCGGCCAGGAAATAAATCTCAGTCCGGTCAAACCAAGCGGCCATGGAAATGTCACAGGCAAATTGCGAGCCGACACCACCTGGGAGATGCAAACCTCAGGAGAGGTCCCCACCCCACCACCAAGCCCCAGGCTTGCCCCCTGCAGCCCAGCCCCAGCTCAGGTGAACCCCAGGAGGCCCTGAGGGGATTCTGAGGACCTGGGGCCTGCGGCGTGGAGGAAGGGGGGCTGCCCACTCACCCCTGACCTTGGTCAGTCCTCGCCCTGTGTCCATGCTGACTCCAGGTCTGGCGACCTCCATCCCAGGGTGTCCTCGGCACTCCTTCCTAATTGCCCAGCAGAGACAAAGCCAGGTCCGTCGATGGCTATACACAAGCTGGGCAACCTTCCCTGGGGACGGTGGACAGGTGACTGAGCACAGCCGCTCGGGGGCTGCCTTTCTTGTCTGCTCAGAAGACATAGGACACAAGGCCAGGGTGCCACCACAGGGGCCATGTGAGAGGGGACAAGGGTCTTGGGGCTGGGCTATCTCCGGGGCCACTGGTGGACCCTGAACTGAGTGGGGAGCAGAGGCAGGGCTGAGCAACCCGAGTGGGGCTCAGCACCTCATGTCTCCCCACCCTAATTCAACAAGGCTGCAGCTGGGCTGAACACACGAAACAGCGCTCTGAAGCCAGTCAGAACCACCCAGACCTCGAGGGTCTCACAGCCCCCAGCCACACTGCCTCCAGCTCCTCTCTCTCCGGGACTGCTGGGGGGTGGGGTGGACAAGGCTGTGGGGGAGAGGGACTGGTGGGGGGTGGGCTGCTCAACCCAGCTGGCGGCCGCTATCCACGCAGGGCCTGGCACAGACAAGCTGATCATGTGTGTCTGTCCACCCAACCTCACCTCGAGGGGGCCTCCCACAAGGTCTCTGGGGAGTGGGCGGGGAAGGCAGGAGTGCTGGGCACAGGGTTCCCAACCTGAGCCCCAGGGAAGTCCAGGCCGATGACTCACCAGCCTCCTGGAACAAACACAAAGGGGCTGAGGGCTGCAGGCAGGTGGGGCCCAGGTGGGGCCTTGGCAGGTGCCGGGACAATGGCCTTGCATGTTTGGCTTGGGTATCTGCATTTATGGAGGACAGGCCATCGCCCCTCCGGTCACGCACGCTGCCCAGCAGACAAAGCAGCAGGAAGGGTGGCCGTGCCAGCGCTGCGAGGCCCAAATAGAGCCTCCTCGGTCCAGAATTGCCCTCAGACCTGGGGCTGCAGCTCCCTGAGCAAAACACTGAGAACAGGGAGGGCCCCTGGGTCCCTATCGCCCCTGTGAGACATCTCAAGTTGCCCCTAACTTCCAGCTGGTCTGGAGGAGAGCTCTCTCAGAACCTTCCAGGAAAGGCCCGTTGTCACGTGTGCTGGACCAAGCAGGTGTTAGGGGGAAGCCTCAGGCCCAGTCAGAACCAGACCCCACCCCCTCCCAGCCCCACTCCGCCACGGGTGTCTCAGACCGTCCCCCCACAAACTCAGCCCAAGGCCCCTCAGTGGCTGACAGAGCAGATGCTCCCTCAGATCACTCACATTAGCCTGCCTTAATCTTGCCCATTCCCAGCCCCCTACACAAAATCAGACCAGATTCTCCAAGGCGGTCTCTGGCCAGGTTCCCCTGTGGAGGTCTCAGGTCCTGAACCTCATTTGTCTGAGTGTGGGGGGGGGCAGTGGACACCCCTCAATGCTCACAGCCTGGCTATCATCCTGCCCGGGTCTCTATGTCCACCCTATAGCCCCGGGGGACCCCAATCTGCCCACCCACCCATGTCTGATTCCATGCAGCAGAACCCTCCTCTGCCACTTGTCAGTGAAACCATCTTTCGGCAGCCCACCCGAGTTCTCGTTACCCCCTGCTGGACCCATTCCCCACGGAATCTCTGCAAGTCACATGCCCCCTCCATGCCCCCTCCAGCCTGCCTGCGGGCATTCTGGGGGGCGCAGAATGAGTGCACTGGATGGTGCTTCTCGGGACCCTTGGTTCTGTGACCTCCCACGCCCAAGGGTCCTGGACCCACCTTTTCACAGCTTCCACCTCAGACCACACTACTGAACCATGATCTCAGTTCCTTCCAGAACAATCCATCAGCCTAAAAGCCAGAGACCTTCCCAACACGCTTTTCACCGTGCCTTGAACACCAGCTTGTTGGGAAGCCTGAGCAGCAGTACCCTCCCCTGGGGACCCAGGGGGCATGCTGGCCAAGGTGCTTCGGCACTGTTAAACCCTTCCCTTTTTATTTTGAAATTTGGATTTCTTTCTTGTTATTGTGAAAGCATTTCAAACTTGGAAAACAGCTGTGAGTAGCATATAAGAGTTTTCTTCTGGAACCATCTGGGGGCAGGTTGCTGATGCCCCCTTGCCCAGAATGGTCAGTGTGTACATTCGTCCTACAGGCTAGGTTGTCCACCCACAAAGGCCCATCACGGCCCAGCGTCCGGAAACACACGCCGCCCCGCTGCAGCATCCTCCTGTCAGATCTGCTGCAGTCCTGCCTCGCTGGTTGTCCCAGGGTGACCTTTATATCAAAGGGTTCAGTCTGGGTCACATCGGCTTGTCCCACACCCCACACTGCCCCCACCCACTTCTGCGAACCAGCCCTCTTTGGAAAACATTCACATAAACACATTAGCAGACATGGCACACAGAGATACACCCAGGCTCACAAAGACTTGCCCTCATACACCCATATGCACACACAGAGACAGGAGCATGCACACACACACACACACACACACACACACACACGCACACACTGTCATCACCAGCCTTTGAAAAAAAACGTATTCTCCAGGAGGGAATGGCCATCAGGAAGTGATGGCGTCTCCCCTCTAAACCAGGCTGAATTATGAAGCCAGGAGCCCATTTTCCACAGACAGTGGGGAGGGGGGTGCTCTGAAAGGAAGGACAGGTGGGCCAGGTGGGCCCTGGCCCAGCGCCCTGAGCTGGGGGACAGGACAGCGGAGGGTGAGCACTGGGCACAGCGTGGCTGAGTCTCTCTCATCTCCTTCCGTGTGAACATTCCTTCATCTTTCACTTGGCTTCATGACCGAGCCCTTCGAAGGCTCCAGGCCAGCCCTTCTTCGAAGCCATACATCCCCTTCCCCGGAGGCTTTTCCTTCTCAGGAGCTCAGCTCACGTCTGCGGACAGGAAGGTCACAGGCCATGACCTCACTCTGCCCTTGCTTGCACACTCACCAGCAAGCCTGCTTCTCTCCCCACCGGTGCACTTCCTGCCTGTCAGAACGGCGTGTGGGTTCCTGCACTAGTCTGAGGACTACAGATTGTAGCCACCTTTATTTACTCTCGTGAGCAAATGCCCAGCTCAGGCCAGTGCCTTTCAGACTGGTCATGTGTCCTTCTGATACCTCCTTGTCTGTCTGGGAGTCCTTCTTTCCTTTCTGGAGCAAATAAAAACAAAAACGATCCAAGCCCATCTTCTAGCTTCCCTGCCCTGAAAGCAGCCCGTGGGCCCAGAGTTCTGGCTCCTTTAGGTGGAGGATGGTGTTTAGACATCAAGATCCGGGTTTTGCATGTGCTCATTGCTACAGGGGTGTCATCAGAGGGGGCAGAGCTGCCTAGTACATGCATGCGCGCGCGCGCGCGCACACACACACACCAATGTTTTTGTTTCTGTTGGTGTGTGTAGAATGAAAATCACAAACTGGCACCGAGATGCCTGGCTTGCTTCCTCTTGCTCCTCGGTGTTCCTCGTGCCTGTGTTTGGTGACGGTCCTCTTTCTATGCTCCCGCTGACTTGAGCCAGACACTGGCGTGACCACCTAAC
>NW_022111357.1:44300580-44308293 GCF_000313985.2 Echinops telfairi
GGGTGAAGGGAGACGTCGGACAGTGTAAGATATGACAAAGTAATAGTTTAAAAATTATCAAGGGTTCATAATGGAGGGGGAAGTGGGGAGGGAGCAGGAAAAAATGAGGAGCTGATGTCGGGGCTTAAGTGGAAAGCAAATGTTTTGAGAGTGATGAGGGCACTGAATGTACAAATGTGCTTTACACAATTGATGTGTGTATGGATTGTGATAAGAGTTGTATGAGCCCCTAATAAAACGATTAAAAACAAAAAGAAGAGGGTGCTGGTTTGGAAACCGATTGTGGTAGCCGATGTGCAAGTCTGCTGACCATGATTCAACTGCGAATGATTCCGTACATGTTTTAGTCCCAATTTAAGGAAAGGAAGAAGAGGCTGCCACTTCACTGGAGGCGATGACGCTTCCGCATCTGTCCGCTTTGGGAACTATGTCCTTTGTGGTGGTCTCTCTTCCCGTTCTAAGTAAGTACCGAGTTCCATCCCAACTTTGTACTTCTTTTTTTGTGCCCTTCCACCTCCATCCCAGGGCCCCAGGGAGCACGCAGCCCCTCACCCTGCCCCTCGCTGTGCGCCTGAATACCTTTGGGTTCTCAGCAGAGGGCTAGGACCGAGAGAACTGGCCCAAGCGATAGCTCGTCCTTTCCTTCCCGACCTGGGGGAAGTGTGCAGAGCAGACCACCGGTTTTACCCCCAGCAGTTCCTACCCCTTTGCCTCCTTTCTCTGACTGCAATTCCCACGACACAACATTCCTGATCCCACTTCCTCCTGGGGCTTCCCATCTGCCTCCCGCTCCCCTCGCCCTTCTGCCCCTGTCCTTGGGCACATGCTGCCCGTTTGGATCCCAAATGGTTGCTTCTTCTAAGGCAGCGGTTCTCAACCTATGGTCACGACCCCTTTGGGAGTTGAACAACCCTTTCACAGTGGTCACCCAATTCATCACAGTAACAAAATGACCGTAATGAAGTAGCAATGAAAATAATTTATGGTTGGTGGGGGGTGGGGGTGGGGTGGGGGACGGGTCACCACTACATGAGGAACTGTGTGAAAGGTTCACAGCCTGAGGAAGGTTGAGAACCTCTAAGGTGTGCCCATCGCCCTAGTGCTATTCTTCTCCTGGAGACCTGTCTACTGTTGGCTGAAAACTGAGCCCTGGGATGAATTTCGTTCCCAGCTGGAAGGGTGGCAAAGGGCTGGCATCCTAGGAGCTGAGCTGGAAGCCTGATGGGAGCAGAGTGCCAGGCCTTTCCTCAGCAGAGCTGCCAGGGAATTCGAGCCGCCCAGCCTTCTGTCGGCAGCCGGTCCCTAACCATTGTGCAACCAGCCCCAGTCTTGTCAGGACACCCTGTAGCCAGTTGCAGCGGCTCCAGTGCCGGAAAGGAAAATCCACCCTCCAGAACCTCACAAGGACCCTCTGCATCCCCAAGCAGTTCACCTCTCTTCTCTCCCCACCTCCCACGGCGACCTGGGACCATCGCAAAGATGCCCTTGACTGATGGTGCCCGGCTATCGAGACCTATAGCTTCTGGGGACTTAAAGGCTTGAAAGTAAACAAGCGGCCATCTAGCCCAGAAGCAACAAAACCCACATGGAAGCAGCATACCAACATGTGTGATCATGAAGGGCCAAAGGGACCAGGCTTCAAACACCAAAGTGGGTGGGGAGGATGAGCTGATTCCGGGAACCCAAGAGGCAAGCGAATTTTGGGAATGATGAGGGCAACAAATGTATAGGTGTGCTTTACACAATTGATCTAGGTATTGTGATGAATTGTATGAGCCCCAATAAAATGATTAAAAAAAAAAAAAAGAATGCCCTTGCCTCCACTGTCATAGCCATTTGCCAGCACCTGTCCCCTCCTGCCCGCCTCCCCTGCCCCCGGGGCCCACAGATGAAGGGTCACTCCACCTGGGCCAGCCCGGACAGCACAAACGTGTGATGTGTCCAACATCACCTTCCCTCCCTGCAGCCACCGCTGGCCTTCCTGAAGAACTGTCGGGACCAGGGGTTGGTAAACTGCAGCTCATTCGGCAAGTGTACACGAGGTTCTGCAGTGTAATGGAAACACTGAAAGAATATTATCCAGCTCACGGCGACTTCATGGTTATCAAACTATATTTATGGCTCTCGAATAAGTTTTAAATTGTTGTGAGGGAGAGGATTGGCGCTTCCGTCTCAATAAGTTTGCCGACCCCTGCTCCTCATCCTCCTGGTTCATGCCTGTCATACCTGTCAATCAGGTTCTCCCAGACACACACACACACACACATACACACACACACCTCTTATCAAATTTCACTACAGCCAAAGGTCAGTCCTCAGCCTGCTCACTTGACCCTGAGTCCCTTTCCCCATCTTTTTTTTATTAAATCATTTTATTGGGGATTCTGACAGCTCTTATCACAATCCATATACCCATTGTGTCAAGCACATTTGTACATATGTTGCCATCATCCTTTTCAAAACATTTCCTTCCTTCATCTTGATGTATGTCTCTCTTTGGCTCAGTGGCACCCGGTCCCCTGGGACCCCACCTTCTGCATTCCATCCTACCAGGATCCAAGCACCCCCTGGCTCCTCCTGCTTCCCTGGTTGTGGCCCCTCCTCTTCTTTCCCACTTCTGCACCTGACTGCCCTCCACCTAGCCTACCTTCTTTTCATGATAGCCCACCCAGCCCCAGGCTCCAAGACCCTCTGTACCCACCCCCACCCCTCGGCCACCCAATGCACGTCTCTGCCACTCAGACCAATCGGATAGAGCCCGTCACGCTTCGCATTCACAGCTGTACGCTAGGCCCTCCCCAGACCCATCCCTCCCCCTTCCAGAGCCCTGCTGCCGTCCTACACAACGCTCTTGCCCAAAGCCAGGGGGCTGTGCCTCCCAAACCCACCAGCACCAGCCTCCTCAGAGTGGGAGCAGCCTCGTGCACTGCCCGGACCAGCACCACCAACCGATGCTGCAATTGACTCCAGCGAGGAGCTCCACAAACCAACCCGCACACCCACCCCATTGACCAGCAGGCCAGCCTGACCAGCTGATCCCGCAGACCAAGTCCACGGACACACCCCACAACCCCTTGCCGGCAACACCAGCTCCTTCTGTCTGGGCCCCTCTCTGCCCAGGTGCCCTCGCAGGGAAGCCCACTCTGACGTGTGCGCGGGTGCTCTATGGTCAATGCCAGTCTGGTGAGGGTCCCTCTGGCTGACCCGGAGCCTGGGTGCCAGGGTCGCAGCCACCCCTGGACGTTTGATGAGTGGACTGCTGAGGGGAACTGCGACCCAGCTCAACACCAGCAACTCTCCCGGAGGTCTCGGGCTCTCAGGCGTCGCCTCGTCAAACTCCTAAAAAGCCCACATTATTTCAAAACGGCCTTGGCTCTGAAGCTGGCCTGGCCTCTCAGGGAACAACAAAGCAGCCCCTGGGCCGCCGCCTCCTGAGGCTGGGGCACAGGCCAGGAGCCCGTGGGTGAATCTGGCCCGACAGTGGGCGCACAGGAAGGCCCTATGCCTGGAGGCACTGGTCACCCTGTGCTTTCCTGTCCCAACGACACGCCCCAGAGGCTCCGCCACGCAGGACACCTGTGTCCCCTGGGAGCTGGAGATGCAGACCAGGCCAAAGAGCTGGGCCGGGGGTCCCATAGGGGCCTGGCTGCGCCACGCAGGCTTGGCTGCCTGCGACCCCAGCTGGGCACACTCAGCAGGCGTGGATAGCAGGGTTCTGCCCAAACCAGGGCAGGTTGGGGAGGGTCAGATTTGCATCTAAGCGAGCAGGTGCAGCAGCCCCCCCCACCCCACCCCCACCACATTCGCATCTCATCTGAGTGAGAATGTTCAGCTCCAGCGAGGGGGAGGGGACCAAGCAGAGCCAGGGTGGCCAGAGGACGGGCCCTTCCCCAAGACCCAGGGGACAGTGCCGGGAGGACAGTCTGTCCTTTGGCAGTGGGCCCCAAGGGACCTGGCCCTGGCCCGTGGCAACCAGGTGGGTCCAGGGCCTCAGGGGGAGGCCCTGATCCTGCCCACCCACGTCTGACTGACTGCCCTGAGCAGGCCGGAACCACCCCTGCCTCCCCTCGCAGGATGGAGTGGGGGCTCTGAGGGTGGGCTGGGGAAGACCACCCCCCCCAGCCCCTTGAGTGTGTGTTCCTGGTCTCCCTCAACTCTGTGCTTCATCTGAATCATGCCCCCACCTGGATGGGCTCAGAAGGGGGACCCCCACTGGCTCTCGGTGCTTGGGGCACTAGAACTGGGGTGGTGGTGGGCACAGTGTGTGGGGAGGTGACCCTGGGGACACAGGTGGAACCAGAGTGGCCAGCACTCACCAAGGGACAGTGAGTGTGACGGAGGCTCTGGCCCCCCGTGCTCTGCCTAGCTCAGCCACACCGGGTTCCTTTGCCCATGCTGCCCCTGCCCACCCACCCATGCTTCTCCTCTGTCTCACTTAGAGCAGCCCAGTCATCCTTAGGGTGCTCCACAACCTGTGACTCTTCCAAACGGTTAACACCCCCAATAGCCCACTGGCTCTGTGGGGTCCCCAAGCTGACACTGCGGGCAGGCTGTGACTTGGAGAAATGCTCGTCAGACAGGGGGCAGGGGGAGGAGCATAGAGGGGGAAGAAAGAGAAGGGGCCTATAGATCCTGACCTTATGCCCTCTAATCCCGTGAACCTTGACCCCATGAACTTCATTCAGCCCAATGAACTCTGGCTTTGATTCCACGGACCCTGGAACCCCACGAATCCTGAACCACGCACTCTGACCTTGTCAACTCTGACTTCATGGGCTCCATGGACTTTAAGCATATGGACCTTAACCCATGAACTCTGGCCCCATGAACGCTAACCTCATGTATCCTGACCCCATGGATTGGTCCTGTGGGCCCTGAACCCACGGGCTGTGGCCTTATGAACCTTAACCCCATGACTCCTGACTTCATGCACGCTGACCCTGTGGCCTCTGACCGGATGAATCCTGACCTCGTGAACCCCGGCCCCCACAGACTGTGGCTCCTGTCATGGCCTTTAAGGAAGTCAGAGAGCTGTTGCAAAAATTGTTCTCGGAGTTGAGACCCAGGGCTCACGTAGAAAGGAGAGGTTTGGAACTGTGGATGGCTACCTACATACAAGTGTGCTTGATGCAATGAAATGACGCGTGGCTATAAGATTTGTAAGAGCCCCCTACCCTCCAATAAAATAACTAATAAAGAGAAAAAGAAGTTGTTCTCGACCCAGCCTGCTGGTCTGGCCTCTTCATCCTCCTGGGGTCTGTGCACACAGCGTTGCAGGGAGCACCGAGGCGGAACAATCCAGAAAGTCCACATCCACCTGGACAGGCCTTGCAGCAACAGGGAAAGGACAGCTAAGAGACAGCTACAGGGACCTGCTCAGTGGGCAAGAGGCTTGGGCATGCGGGCTGGGGCCTCGCCCCAAGAGCTGGGCGCCCTGTTTTCTCTGTTTCTCTGGGCCCCCAGGTGCCACCCAGCCTCACCCGTGGCTCTCAGCTGATGCAACTGGGCATGAACACCGTGCCCACACCGGGTGTTGCCAGGGAGGGGAGGGCGCTGGGGGCTGTGCTGAGCTGCCTACAGGCCCCCAATGCCTCCCTCCCTCCTCCTGGCAGCACCAGGGAGCACTAACAAGGCCCCGGCCTACCAACTGAGTAATTGGTCCCCGAGGGCAGAGAAATGTCATGGAGAAGGAGCCCCTGGGGCTGCGCAGGGAGGGGGAGCTGAGGAAATCACGCCCCTCTTTCCACTCAACTGCCTGGGCTAATTGCCGCGCTGGGGCGCCCGCGTCACCAGGCGGGTTTTGTTTTTCAAACACACACCAGGGAAGACATCCTGCCCACCCTGGGAGAGGTGCTCCTGTCTGCACCCAGCAACCACAGATAGCGACAGGTGTCTGTCCCCAAAAGGGGTGGGGCAGATGTCCACAGGGGCTCCAAAGGACCCCGCCATCTGGGCAGGACTGAGCCGTCTCCAGGACCACAGGGGCAGACTCGGGGGTCTTCAGGGGCCCAGCACCCACCGACACACCTGGATCCTGATCGGGGAGATGGAGGGGGTGTTTTCAAGGGAAGGCAGGAGGGGGTGGGAGGCACCAGGGGTTGGGGAACCTTGCAAGGGGGGGCAGGTCCAGGTAAGGGGGATAAACCTGCCTCCAGCTCAGATCTGAGAGTTAAGCCTTGCAGGTGGCTGCAGGCGATGCAGTGGGGAGTGGGGACCTGGACAGAGAAGCTGGGCGGCTGTTGATAAGGGGGGATGGGCCGGATGTGCAGGGCCTCTTAGCCCCTCCTATCTGGCCACGTCCAAGCCAGCACCCAAGCAGGCCCTGCCAACCTGGCGTAGCAGGCCATCTATGGGGACAGAGAGGAGTCTCGGGGCCTAGTTGGGGGTGCAGAATACTTGGTGGGGAGGGGTCTCAGGAGAGCCATTCTGAGGGGGTGTGGCCACCCCTCCCTCCTCATGCCAGGGACCACTAGCTCCACTGACATGGGGGATGTGACGACCCCCCCAGCATGCTCTCAGAGAACCTGATCTCAGACCATGAAGCACATGGGCTTTGGGGCCCCTAGTCAGTGGGTGCCCATTTCTGCCAGCCCCCTTACACCCCCCTCAGTGCTAGGTTGGGAGCTGTCAGCGGGGGTGTCTCAAGGATACCAATAGGCAGAGACTGGTATTCAGCCTCAGAAGTGGGAGACTGTTGCAAAGCTGGACAGGTGGGCGGGAAGGATGCCCCCGCGGGGCCACGCTAGTGCCTTCTGCCAAGCAGCTGGACCCCTCCACTGCACCCCCAGCTTTAGGGAAAGATCTGAGCAGACCTGCACGGCTGAAGCATGGTAACATCCATGACCACACTCAACCCGGGGTTCTTGTTAAAAGTCAGCGGGGAAGCGACAGGAGTCAGTGCAGGGCCGGTGCCAGGAGAGAGGCGCACACAGTGGGGGGCAGTGAGGGTCCCCAATCTCATCACTCTCACCTCAGCTGTTTGCCAGGGACCAGTCTTGGTGTCCATGGAAACTGCTCCACCCAGACGGGAGGGGCACAATGGGCAGAGAGAAGCCGCTGCTTCCACTGGACCTCAGATTTCTGGGTGAGGGTGGGGTCACGCAGGGATCAGTCACTAGATGCTGATTCTAGCCAGACTCTACAGTTGGATCCGGAAACCCTCGCTACCCATCGAGATGGGCACCAGCCTGAGAGGGCTCCTACCAGCCCATTCCACTGCCCAGGCTCACTGTGGCTGCTCTGGGTGACCCTAGTGTGAACACACACATACACACACACGATGGGCATGCGTGCACATGCAGGCCCCTGTGCAACCATAACAGGCTCACCTTGGGCCCTTGGGCCCATGTATCTCCAGCTCATGCTGGTTGGGTTCAGGGTTCATGGAAGCCAAGCCTGTGCCCAGCAGGACAGCCACAGCAAAGGCTGGGCCAAGGGTTGCGCATGATAGGCACACAGTGTGTAGACACACAGAGCTGTGCGCACAGGTGTACACGCAGGCACGTGTGCATCCAGAGGTGTACACACAGGTGTGTGCAGGTCATTGTGTACATGCAGGCATGTATGCACCCAGGTGTGTGCATCTTGCCATGTAAGCAGGTATGCACAGGTATGCACATGCAGATATGCAAACACAGGTGTTTGCACACATAGGTGTACACTTGCCCACTCACAGACTCCTTCCCAGACACAAGGTAGGGGAAGGCAGACACT
>NW_022111357.1:44308622-44309000 GCF_000313985.2 Echinops telfairi
CTCGCCTCTCAAGGGCAGGGACGCCCACAGTAGGGCCTATGAAAGGCTACCAGGGCTCTTTTCTTTCTTCCCTTCCTTTCCCTGCATCAAAAAGAAACTTGTTGTTGTTGAGCCTCTGTGAAGGTGAGTCCGAAAGTCCAACTACGTACGACACAGAAACAAAGTTCTCAGAACACACAGCTATTGTTTCCCAGCATGCCCTCCACCTACGGCTACACCCTTCTTCTTTTTTTTTTTTTTAAATCAATTTATCGGGGCTCATACAATTCATCACAATACATAGATCAATTGTGTAGAGCACATCTATACATTTGTTGTCCTCATCATTCCCAAAATTCGCTTGCCTCTTGGGTTCCCGGAATCAGCTCATTTTCCTTT
>NW_022111357.1:44310550-44311566 GCF_000313985.2 Echinops telfairi
GCAGGGTTTGGGGAGACAGACAGAGCTACTGGCACAGCACTCCCTCCCCAAACAAGAAAAGGAACTGGATACAATGTATTGTTTGGTTTCTGCTTAACCAAAAGGGCATCAAGTGAGCAAAAGCCAAGTGCCATCAGTGGAGCTCCACAGGGCTCTCTCTAAGCTAAGACCCCTCGGGAGCACTTTCTTCCAACACCCTCACCCAAAGCACCGCGTGGTGGGTTCGAATCACCACCCTTTCAGGAGTAGACACGCGCTTAGCCGTGTGCGCTATCCAGAGAGTCTAGAAAAAGGGATTCCCAGGCCCAAATCAAAGAGCAGATACTAGGCGACTGAATAATGTCTCTCCCCCACGCCCGCGCCCCCCCCACCCCCCACCACACACACAGGTGCTCACATCTGTATCCCTGCGTCCGTGGATCATGGCCTTCTGCAGCCAGAGACCCTGCAGGGTGTGATCAAGTTGAGGGTCTGGAGATGGGAGATAGCCCGAAAACATCTGGGGGGACTGATGTAATCACCAGGGTCCTGGTAAGAGGCAGGCGGGGCAGCAGGGCCAGAGTTAGGGGAGGAGATGGGAGGAGAGAAGCAAAGACCAGGAATTGATTTGAGGATGTTAGCCTGGAGACTTGGAAGATGGAAAAGGTGCTCCAAGCCAAGGAAAGATGTCAACGTTGGTCGTTTTAAGCCACTGGCTTGGTGGCAGGTTGGCAGCGAGGCGACAGGAGACTGCCAAGTGGAACTCAGAGAGGCAGGGTGACCAGCACGGAGGCATCCCCACCCGCGGTAACCAGGCTTGTCACATGGGCACCCTGGAGGCACAACGGACAGGACAGGAGTGCAGGCTTGCTCAGGGTCAGGTGTGAGCTTCTCCCTAAAGCTAGGACCCCAGAGGGCTATGTCCCCAGAAGCTGGGTTGTGAAAGTTACTGGGTTAGGTGGCCCCAAAACTGGAGCCATGCGTTTCGGGTAAAGTCCCCAGATCTCAGAGCGCCTGAAGCTCCTAACGATCGTCTC
>NW_022111357.1:44313503-44316618 GCF_000313985.2 Echinops telfairi
TTATATATATATATATATATATATATGATAGGTTTATATATATATGATAGGTTTATATATATATATATGAGGATAGGTTTATACAGTGAGAAGGAATATAACAGCTAAATTAGTCCACACAGCAGTACAGAGGGTTCAGTTCAACTCACTTCTGTGGAACAGTTAATATGCTGGAAGTCCTTCAACTCCCGTGGGCAGCAAGCAGCAGGTGGGTCACCAACAGTCAGTAGCTGGGGAGCTTAGAGAAGCAGTCTTGGATGGAATATCAAATGCAAGCAATGCAAGGCAACAGAATCCACCAGCCTCAAGTTCAAGTGATGCACCAGCAGCATGGCGAAGCAGGTCTCCAAGGAGCCTCAAGCTCTAGTGACAGGACCCACATGTTGGCCTAGTCCACAGGTAGTGTAGCTCATGGGTTGAGGCAGAGGACTAGCAGCGTGCACACTCCAGCACGCTACGATCACCAGAGAGCAGGAAAGGGGGGCAGGCCTTGCAGAGCCATTAATCTCTTTGCCTTCCAATCAAACTGTGACCTGATTAATCCCACACATTCCTATTGGCCAGGTTGGCACAACAAACCTATCACAGATACTATAGCCTGTCCAGAGTCCCTCCTGGGCCCCAGCCATGGCCCCCATGCACAGGGAACCTACTGTCCTTCCCAGGAGCACCTCGGAGTATAAGGGGCAGCCCAGCAAGGGTCTTACTGCCTTCTGTGAATCCTCAGGCTGCCCCTTGCCAGGCCAGCCCTGGTCTCCATACCTGCCAGCGGGGAAAATGAGAGGAGACTTTCAGGAGCCTTGGAAGCTGGATGGCCCTCTGACACTCCTGCCCTGAGATCATCTTAAGCCTTAAACAAAAAATGTCCTCTGAAGTCTTGTTAAAACGAAAAAAAAGTCTGTCTTGAGCATTATCCTCCTCTAAGAACTATCTATATGGGATCCAAAATGACACACGCAGCTGGAAGGATTCTATAGGAACGGTGCAGGGCAGTGAGTTTACATTCAGGAGGGGCAGCAACTCAGAAAAGGGTGGAGGGAATTACTGTCCAAGTCAAAGAGCGAAGTCAGTGTCGGCACCAGGCACCTGCATACCCTGCCGCCTTGTCCGCGGTCGTTAAGGGCCATGCAATCTGTTCTCAGTCACGGTGACCCTCTGCACAACAGAGCAAAACACCGCACGGTCCTGGTCCTGTACCACCCTCACCACGGTTCCCACGCCGAGCCCCTCTCTGCAGCCACCATGTCCAGCCATCCCTCAAGGGTCTTCCTCTTCTTCCCACCCCTCCACTCCCCCAAATATGATGTCCTTCTCTGGGCACTGGTCTCCCCTGACAGCATGGCCAAAGCATGAAAGAAGTCCCCCTGCCTTGCCTCTAAGGAGCACTCTGGCCGAACTTCTTCCAAGACAGATGGGTGGGCCCTTTCAGCAGTCCACGGTACTTTTGATATTCTTCTCCAGCGCCACCGTTCAAATGCATTGATGCTGCTTCGGTCCTCATTAGTCAGTGTCCGACTTTCACGTCCATACGAGGCAAGTGAACACCCCCTGGCTTGGCTCAGGCGCATCTTCACCCTCAGCGTGGCAGCAGCCTTGCTTTGCAATACTCTCAGGAGGCTGACCTAAAGCAGCTGTCTTCTGACTCCTTGACCGCTGCTTCCATGAGCATGGATTGCGAATCCGAGCAAGACAAAATCCTCGACAACTGTAGCCCTTGCGCCATTGATCACGAGGGTCCCGCTTGGTCCAGTTGTAAGGATGTGGGTCTTCCTTGCACTGAGGTGTCGTCCCTCCTGAAGGCTGCAGTCCCTGCTCCTCAGCAGCAAGTGCTTCAAGCCCGCCTCACTTCCCAGCAAGCGAGACGGTGTCCTCTGCACATCGCCTGCCCCCGATCCTTCTTCATACACGCTAGCTTCTCGGATGATTTGCTCAGCGTGCAGAGTGACTAGATACAGTGAGAGGGCATGGTTGAGACAAGGAATTTGTTCCATCACGACACTGTAGCTGCTCATTCTTCCAGGGTCGCAAGGTCTGTCCTATAAACCTTTTCTTGGAAAACCTTGCCCCATGCACCTGACAGCTGGATCTTGCTCCTTCCCATTTCCTTTTGCTCTCCAGACTCAAAGAACATTTCAAAAGAACCTGGTGGGATCCCTCAACGATGTCCAAACTACCTTTTTGAAGTGAGGTTCAGCGGAGAGCACAGAATTCCCAGGAAGGGCTAGAAGATGAAACGCAGCCTTCAGCAGTGGGCAGACCTAGGCAGAGGGCATGCCGGGAAACAATAGCGTCCCATGGTGAGATCTTTGTTTCTGTGTGGTCGCCAGCCTTGCAGACTCACAGTCTCAACAACAGCAAATTCATTTTTGATGCAGGCAAAGGAAGGGAAGAGCCCTGGTCTGGAGTGTGGGGACAGCATTAGCCTTTCAAAGACCCTACTGTGGGCGTCCCTCCCTCCCCTGATAGGCTAGCCTGTGGAGTCCTTGGTCCTGGTTCCACTAAGGAGGAAGTCCAACTTGTCCGGTCCCCCAGGGAGGGACAGTCTTGTGGTTCAGGAGGGCCCTCTCCTAGACTCCCACAGTGCCCTAGTTAAAGCGTATGATCTGGAAATGCCCAGCCCCTCCTTAACCAAACCCCACCTACCTCAGCACCCCACCCCTCTGCTCATGCCTGCTCCCCTCCCACCCTTCCTCTGCTAACCACCCCACCCTGTGATTTCCCCTAGTCCTCTCACCCCCTCCTCATCTGGTCCAGCAGGGGACCCATTAGGTGGAACCCTCTGTCCCTCTCTGTCTTTGACTGTCCGTCTATCTCAGGCCCCGAACACCTCCTCCTCCCTGTGTCCAGAACTCCAGGTGCCTAAGAGAGATCCCACCAACCACCCCTCCCCCTCATGGGGCAGAGCCCCAAGTCCTGCCTCAGCGAGAGCAGCCAGTCACTTCCATTTCCAGGGACTTGATCCCTGAGTACAAGCCAGTAGATTAAAGGTCTGCCCTGCTTTCTGCTTCACGACCCCAGGACACAGAGCAGAAACACAGCCTATGGTCAAGACTCAGAATCCTGGGCCTGAGGAGATCAAGTGCCTGAGACTGAGGGGCAGGGGGGTTGGGGGGAG
>NW_022111357.1:44317625-44330300 GCF_000313985.2 Echinops telfairi
TGCATGCACGCGTGTGAGTCTATGAGGGTGTAAATGGGTGAGCCTGTGCACCTGTGCACCTGTGTGCATAAGGCAAGTACAAATATGCGAGTGTGCCCAGGTGTGAGTGTGTGCCAGAGGCTGGCTGTGCGTGCATGTGAGCGTGTGCATGAACGAGCATGGGAATGTGAGTAGCTGATGCATGCATGTGCTGCGCCACTATGTGGGGATGTGCATGACTGCATCTGAGTGTGCACCTCTGCAGGCATGGGGGAATGGGGGTGTGTGTGACTACACACGTGTGCGAGGATGTGACTGTGCATAAAGATGCATGAGTGTGCACCACTTGTGTATGTGAGTGTGCGGGAACATACGTGTGATGGAGCAGGTCTGACACGTGATGGCTTGAGTGCTTGTGTGCGCGTGTGGGTTTGCACGTACTGTGGGCATCTGTGCAGGTGTGGGTGTATTTGTCTGTGACCGTGTGAGCATGCCCAGGTGAGTGAGTATGCTAGTGTGGTGCGTGTGCACGTGTGTGAGTGCCTGGGTGCTCCTGAGTGCAGGACTAGGGCACACATGCGTATGTAGGGGAGTGTGATGCCTGAGTGTGCGTGTGCACCTTTGTATGGGGGGCTGTCTGTGACCGCGGACATGACTGTGCCTGTGTGTGCAGGGAGGAGCTGGCTCCACAGCAGGTAGTCCACGACCCAGGCCTCGCCTGGGGAAGCCTGGAGCTCCAGCACCCCCTCCACCCCCCACCCCCTGTGACTAGAGGTTGGATGAAGCAAGGGGCCGCCCTGAGCGGAGGCAGGGGAGAGAAAGAGGACGGTCCACCTCCACGCTTTCAACACTGCCTTTCTGGGAAGGCCCCCCTGAGCAGGGTTTGGTGACAGACACAGCACGCAGTCCTAACAGAGGCAGCCTTCTCGGCCCAGGCCTCATTTCAGTGGACAGGTGCGCAGCTGCGCGCCCAGGGGCGGGGTCCCGGGGGGTGTCACCCACAGAGCGTGCCCCTCCCGCCCCCTCAGCACAGCTTCCAGATCCAGATCGGGCCCGGCCCCCCACCCTCCCTCCTCTGGTGGAACACGGCCAGTACCCCAGCAGAGGTTCATCCCCCAAGCAGTGGCCACCCACCCACCCACCCATCCACCCTGGGACCCTCCGAGTGGCCTCGAGCCCCCACCCGACTTTGCGCCCAGACCTCTTCGGGAAGAGGATGTAGGGAAGGTTCAGCACGTAGGTGCCCAGGGAGGGGGCGGGCGGGCGGGGCAGCCTAAGGGCGGCACTACCTTTGTCCCCACACCTGGCAGAGACTCAGGTTTCCAGCACACTGCTCCTCTCCTCCGCCGTCCTTCCCGGCTCCAGGGGGGGGAGGGGGGACGCCGTGGGACCATGGGGTTTCTCTGGAAGGAGGGGGATAAGGGTTGCCTCGAAGCTGACCCCCGTGCCCAGGAGTGGATAAACTAACGAGGTGGGTGGGGCTGAAGAATCAGACCCATGGAGGCCTGGGTGTGAAGGGACCACGCCCTGCTGGCCTCTGCCCCTTCCACCACCTCCCTGGCCACCACACTGCCTGTCCCCTCCCAGGGTCACCTCCCCCCACCCCCACCCACACTCTTAACTGTATCCTCCCAGATTGTCAGCACACTGCCCGCCCTGCCCTGGAGTCCCCTCCGTGCCAGTCCCTGGAGAGTTACCCGGAGGACGCTGCAGCCTGGTTGGCCACAGCTGCACCTGGCCTTGCAGTGGACATGGGCAAATCAGGGCAGATTGAGGTGCGGGACCCAAAAGGGACATCCCCAGAACAGAGCGCCTTCCCAGGAGTGCGCCCCCAGGGTCTCTGTTTACAAACACCTCCCTGCCAGGCACGTGAATCGGAGTCCCAGGGTGCCTGGTGCCTCACTGGAGGGGGATTTTAACAGTGGGCCTTGGAGAGAACCCTCTCCCTGCACTGTCCAGGGACACTCACTCTCAGTCGTTTCCCCCACCCCCACCCCAACCTGCTCTCTCTGCCCCAAGCAGGCCAGTCCACTCCAAGCTCCACCCCCCCCACCCCCCAGCGACATCCCTCCCGCTTCAGCCTCCTTAAGAGCAGAGCCCACCTCTCTGCCTCACAGGGGAAGGCCAAGCTCCTGAGGCCCAAGCTGAGCAGGAATGCTCCCACGCCCTGCAGAGCTCTGAGAACCCCGCCCACTGCAGCCTGTACCACCCAGAACCTTCCAGGGGGTCCCCCTCAGGCCCTCCTGCCTCTTGAGCACAGCTTCACCTCACCAGCCCCTCCACACACTACAGGCCAGGGGCAGCATGCGGACCGCTGCCCACCCCCAGCCAAGGTGAGGCAAGTGGAGGACCCACCACCACAGCCCACACAGCCCTAGGGCCCCCTGCTGTCTGACCCAGCTTTCCCATCCTGGACAGAGGGACCCATTGCCATTGGAAGTTCCCACTGGGAATAAAAGAGGGAGGTTTGTGGGGAGGTGAGTCCGCATACGGTGACCCCTCACACAAGAGCTGGTAGCGACTGATGCCGGCGCAGGACAGGAGAAAAACGTAGAACTTTCCAGAAGCCCTCGCCCAAGGGTCGGATGCTGGGCAGCCGTACTCCCAGCTCTTTGTTAAACAAACAGCATCTGCACCAGGATACGTGCCCACCGAGAGCCAGTCGTTAAATGTTGGCCAGCACATGCCAGTGCTGGGGTCCCAGGCCAGGCCCACTGAAGGACCTTGCCACCCAGATGCCACCAGGAGCCAGGAGCATGGTCACAGGGTGGTCAGAGAGGCTGGGAGGTTGGGGGGCAGGGACTCATTAGAGTCGTGGATAAGGGCAACCTGGGCCTTGGTGTCAAGTCAGCGGCTGGAGCTTCCCAAAGTGTACCCCGGCCACAAGCTGCCCAGGCCACGGGCCCAGCCTCACCACTGCCAGGCCCAGAAATGACCACCAAGGTGGACGGAGCCTGTGCCAGGGGAACCCAAAGACCAGCCCTTTGGGAGGACTCTTCGGGGGGGGGCGGTCCGGGGCATGTGGGGCTTGCCAGGGGGTGACGCTGCGCCCAAACTATTCGCATGAGGTCAGTGTCTCAGGAGGAACAAAGGTAGAAGCCGTTACCCCTCCCCCTCCTGGCTCCACGCACCTCGTCAGGGACTCCAGAAATAAATGCTGAGTTTATGAAATCATTGATTCATTTTCGTGAAACAAAGCCTGGAGTCCAGTTCTCAGAGGCTTCCCCCTAAGCCGCACAGCCCACCAAGCCAGAAAGCTCCACTGCCCCATGGCTCCCTTCCCCCCCACCCCCGCCCCCATTCGTCCAGGTGGAGCTGTCCTGGGGACTGACTGAGCCCAGGCTGGCAGCCAGATGGTGCTTGGACTAGAAGACACGCTCCGCAGAGAGGGTTAAAGGGCCCGCCTGGGGTTAATCATACAGGGGAGGCAGTCAAACATTAAAACTCAGAGAAGCTGTTTCCCAGACTGACCCTTCCTCTAACTCAGAACCGCCCCCCTCCCCCACCCTCATCAGGTGCCTGTGCTGACATTGGGGGCAAGGCCTGGAAGCCCACTGAGGGCCCTGGGAGTTGGCTAAGGAGCCTAGGCGGGCAGACAGGTACCCCCAGCTCAGGTCTCCTGCCTCTGTGGGCATCACAGCTCTATGCGCTGCCCTGAACACATGCAGACACCCCGGAGAGGCCACTGGGCCCCATCAGGCTCCCTGCCCATGTTCGCCATTGAACAGTCCTGGCTTGTACAATTCCCCGGCATGGTGACGTTCTTGGAGCTGGGCCACCATTATCTGGTTCCTCTGCTACATCACTCCACGCCCTTTCAGCTAAGCTCCACTCTGACCCTCCCTCCCACTCCTGGTAGCCACCAATTGCTTCTTAAAAAACACTTCTTGGTGAATGGGGTGGGGGCTGTGATCATCTCGGGCATCTCTACCCTTGCCGGTTTTAATCCAGCAAGATGGCAAAGGGTTCTCCACTTGGCTAGTTCACTGGGCGTGGATGTGACGTTCACCCCCGATGGCGGCTGTCTGCCCGGGGAGAATTCCATTGTGTGTCCACGACATTGTATTTAGCCACTCTCTGTTTAAGGGCTCTGGAGCGCTTTCTGCCGGTGAGTTCTTGTGAATGGGCATTGATGGACAGGTGATAGGCATTTTGAATACCTTGATGGGAACACCCACCCGTGTCACTTGGAAGAAGGGTGTAAGGGTGACTGTGCCTGCTCCTGGCTCATTAACTCTTCCCGGGTGTCCATCAACCGTAAGTGCAGAGAGCATGTGCTTCTATAAGGACAGGAGCCCTGGTGGCGTGGTGGCATGTTGGACTGTTCACCTCCAGGTTTGCAGTTCAAAACCACCAGCTGCTCCATGGGAGAAAGATGAGGTTTTCTACTCCTGTGAGGATGTGCATACGTGGGCATCCACAGGGGCAGTTTTGCCCTGTCCTATGGGGCCCTGCATCAAAAGGTGGCAGGGACTTTCTGGAAGGAAGCTTTTTTTTTTCCCCCCCTTTCTTTTTTGTCAGAGCAAGCTTTAGAAGAACGAGGGGTCCCATGGATTTTCTTGGGTGGGTGCCTCCAAGACACCCCTCATGGAAGCTACAGTCATGAGCACCCCCAGCAGCCCTTCCCAAGGGGTGCTCACTCCCAGGGAAGCTAAAGCCAACATGCTGGCTCCACGCCCCATCCTCACATGGGGGAGGGCCTGCAGGTGGGCTTTACAGGTGTTGTCACGTTGGCGCTAACTGACACAACCAGACTGTTGTACCCAAAGGCTAAAACCTTACCACCGTTCCTGTGGGCCCCTCTCTCCCTCAGCCTCCCCTCTAGCAATTGGTGTTTTTGCTTTTTTTCCATGTTTGCCAACATCTCAACGGATTTCTCACCTCAAATAAAACTTCAGTGCCAACCTTATTGGCAGGTGTACTGGTCCCAGGGCTCACAGCTGCCTCCTTCTCCAGAGGCTTGTCCGTGGCCCCGACAGCCCCACACTGACAATGGAGAGGTTGTGGTATGAGACGTCACCCCAGGCCCTGTCAAGGCAGGTGGTTCTACTTACAGCCACTGCACTGGCCCCTCCAAGCTCCCTCCCACCCCTGACCTACTTTCCCCAGGGCCTGGGTTTCTCCTGAGAGTATTCCTAAACTGGAACCCCTGTCTCAGGCTTTGCTTTGGGAGAAGCACTCCGGAGCCAAACCCATGGTTCCTTTGAATCTTTCCTCCTTGCAGATTTCTGGGACCTGAACTCCCCTGAAGCCTCGGAGTCCCGTGGATTCACTCTTTTGTGGATTGTAAAGGCCTCACTCGCCTTTCCAATGCGTTCTTCGTCTTTTGCTCAACAATTTCTTTTTTTCTTTTTGTTTCATCTTATGGACAACTTCTAAGAGCTCTTAGTGTAAGATTGATTTTTGCCACTGGCCGCCTAGAGTAAAGTTGTATTCTCAAATCAGTTGATGCCAGTGTGTGGAATCTTTTACTATGAAGGTTTCATACCCGTTTTCAGAAATAAAACAAAGCACCCCAGAGCGTGACACCAGTTTCTCAATGTGGACAGTGTAACGATAGGAGGGTGCTTGAGTTAGTTAATTGTGCCAACCTGGCCGATAACCACATGTGGGGCTAATTGAAAGGCGGAGGGATAAATGGGTGGTGAGCCTCGCCTTTCTAGTTCTCGGGTCTCTTGCTTTGTGATGGTCGCACCAGGGTGCAGCTGTCTTAGCATAATGTATTAGTCTAGGTACTTTAGAGAAACAAATCCACAGCAACTCATGTATAAGAGAGTTTTATGTAAAGAAAGTGTGCATCACGAAAACATCCCAACCCAATGCTGCCCAAGCCCACAAGTCCAACATTAACCCATTAACCCAACACCAGTCCACAAAGTCCTCCACCTCACAAAACAGAGGCAATGATGCTGACTGCAGGAGGAAAGCTGAGTCAGTGAACGAACAAGCATCTCAGCACTAGCAGCGGCCTCCACACGGCTGCTCCAGCACCCAGGGCTGCATCGGGATAGGTCCATGCGGCTTCTCCTTGGGGATGTCTTGTAGGAAGTCAATCTTGCAAGCTGAAGCAGGGAACTGCTAAGGCAGCTGCACCTGGTGCAACCATCACAAAGCAAGAGACCCGAGAACTAGAAAGGCGAGGCTCACCACCCATTTATCCCTCCACCTTTCAATTAGCCCCACATGTGATTATCGGCCAGGTTGGCACAATTAACTAACTCAGTGCTGAAAGAGCAAACACACAAATGAAAGAGAAGAAAAGTGTGCTTCTTCCAAAACAGCATCTGTGCAAAGAGAAGACAACTGTAGGTAGTTACTCTTAACGCCTCCATAAGAAACAGAAAACATTGTGAAGGTGGGACAGTCCAGAATGCTATAAGAATAGTCTCTCAGAGAAGTGAATTCTTGACAATCAAGGCGGTAGCATTAAAAGATGGAACTTGATTAAAAATATGAAAACTCCGTGCAATAAAAGAGCTGAAAGGGAGAGTTCAGGAGATCTTGAAAGGAAAGCAAAGCGCAAGGAGAAGAGGTAGAAAAGACGATCTGGCCCCGGAGGTCCATCGTCTAGGATGCTGGGCCACATCACTGACATTTCAGTAGTCCCCTCGGGAGGGAGAACAACCGCAACAGAAGGGGAACAATAAGAAACAAAAACCCAAGGAACTGAAGGGCATGGATTTCTCAGTTGATGAAGAGCACAAAAGGTGAGAAACATAACCCCCCACATGTACATTTTCATGAAAAGCCAATCCTGGGAACAAAAAAGGAGGCCCTAACAACCAGGGAGACCACTCACCAGAAACGGACCTCATATGTAGTGAGAAAGAAGGTCGGGAAACCCCTCCATGTAAGCTATTGACATGGCCCTCTCCTCTTCATGTGACAGGCAGCCACATCCTCCTTCCCGTGTAGTCCCAGGCACCCCCAGAGACACGGTGGAGAAGGTCAACGTCTACGCATTTGGCCACATTGGGTGCCTGGTCACCAGGGTTACTTTCAACTCCAGCAAAGTAGACGTTGTTGCCACCCATGACCCCTTCATGGACCTGAAGTACATGGTCCACATGTTCAGTATGATTCCACCCACGGCGAGTTCAATGGCACAGTCAAGGCTGAGAACGGGAAGCTTATCATCAATGGGAAGGCAATCTCCGTCTTCCAGGAGCGAGATCCCGCCAACATCCAGTGGGGTGAGGCTGGTGCCGAGTATGTCATAGAGTCCACGGGTGTCTTCATCACCGTAGAGAAGGCTGGGACTCACTTGAAGGGCGGTGCCAAAAGGGTGATCATCTCTGCCCCTTCTGACGATGCCCCCATGTTTGTGGTGGGCGTGAACCACGAGAAGCATGACAGCTCCCTCAAGATTGTTAGCAATGCCTCCCGAACCACCAACTGCTTAGCCCCCCTGGCCAAGGTCATCCATGACAACTGTGACATTGTGGAGGGACTCATGACCACAGTCCACGCCATCACTGCCACCCAGAAGACCGTGGACGGCCCCTCTGGGAAACTCTGGCGTGACAGCCATGGGGCTGCTCAGAACATCATCCCCGCATCTACTGGTGCTGCCAAGGCTGCGGGCAAGGTTATCCTGGAGCTGAAATTCACTCGCATGGCCTTCCATGTCCCCACCCCCAATGTGTCCATCGTGGACCTCACCTGTCATCTGGAAAAAACTGCCAAGTATGATGACATCAAGAAGGTGGTGAAGCAGGTGGCCGATGGTCCCCTAAAGGGCATCCTGGGCAACATTGAGGACCAGGTTGTCTCCTGTGACTTCAACAGTGACCCCCCCTCTTCCACCTTTGATGCTGGGGCTGGCATTGCCCTCCATGACCACTTTGTCAAGCTCACTTCCTGGTATGACAATGAATTTGGCTACAGCAACAGAGTGGTGGACCTCATGGTCCACGTTGGCCCCAAGGAATAAGAGGCCCCCTGGACCACCAGCCCCAGGAACAGCACTAGAGGAAGAGAGGCCCTCAGCTGCTGGGGAGGCTTGGCCCCAACTTGATCCCCCAACACACTGAAAATCTTCATAATCCCAAGTTTCCATTCAGACCCCTGACAAAGGGGAGGACCTTAGAGAGCCTAATCCCCTCAAGTACCTATAAAAAGAACAATGTACCCAGAAATGAGAGCGAGAGAGAGATTGGCATAACAATCTCAACAATAGGCACAAACACATCAGAGATCATGGAGATGATGAAAGGACCAGACAATGATTTATTTTGTTTTAAGATTGCAATGAGTCGGGCTGACTCAACAACCAACTGACAACAACAATGGAAAGTCCCAGGGAGAAAATAACACACTAAAGAGTAATAATTAGAATGCTACCTTTTGGAAGTTGCTGGAACAATGATTTCCAGACAACACTGAAACAATGGTTTCCAACTTTGGAGGAAAAATGACCATATTGGAATTCTATACCCAGCTAAACTATCATTTAGGTGAGCGTGCAGAATAAAGACATTTTACAGCAATATATCTCCCGTGTGTCCTTTCTTAAGAAGCTACTGAATGACACACTACACCCAATCCAGGAGTCAACCAAGAACGAAAAAGACTTGGGAGCCAGGGAAAGGGAGAACTATCCCAAGGGAGAAGCAGTGGGGACTTAGGGGATGAAGACTACGGGAGTCATTGATGCATGCAAACTGTGGTGCTGGAGAAGAATACTGAAAGTACATTAGACTGATAAAAGGACAAGCCAATTTATCTTGGAAGAAGTGTGGTCAGAAGGATGGCAAGACTGTCTTACATACTTTAGACATGTTGGCAGGAGAGACCAGGCCCTAGAGCAGCAGTTCTCAACCTGTGGGTCGCAACCTTTTGGGGGGTCAAATGACCCTCTCACAGGGGTCGCCCGATTCATAACAGTAGCAAAATGACAGCAATGAAATAGCAATGAAAATAATCTCATGGTTGGGGCGTCGCCACCACTTGGGGAACTGTTTGAAAGTGTTGCGGTATTAGGAAGGTTGAGGACCACTGCCTTAGAGGAAGACACTGTGTTTGTGAGAGAGGGAGCAAGGAAGGGGAAGTCCCTCAGGAGATGGCTAGACACCATTGCTGCAACAGTGGACTCAGAGCAGGAACAGTTAGGAGGATGTGTTGCATGCAGCTGTGCATAGGGTCGCCGTGGGCCGGGATGGATCTAATGGCACCTCCCAACAACAAGACCAGAGAAATGCTCAAGATGCCAGCCTTGCCCCAGGCCCGGGGAGCAACCACACAAGCCCAGGGTGTAGCAGATGTCTCCTGGAGAGATTTCACCAGAAATCATGTGTTTCTGCTGAAGCTACTAGGGAAGAGTCTGAGGAATAGGGACAAGTTCAGAGAAAACGGGCAAGCCAGTAAAAACAAAGGCAATGATTAACTCCATGAAAAACCGTGGGGTTAGGAAAAAGCAACCAGGGGCGTGCTCCTTGCCCACCAGCATCATCACTGGGGGTTGACCTCGCTAGAATGACACCCACTGGGAAGATGGAGGGACCCCGGAGAGGTGGGTGGGCATGAGAAGGGACAGAAGAGAGACTAACGCCATCTTTCTTCCGAGACGTCAAGAAGACGTTGTGTAGTCCTGTCCTTGAGGGAATGGAGGACATGCCCGGAGAGGACCAAGACCAGATGTGGGGCTTGGGGAGGGTGCAGGGCATGTCCAAGAAGCTGCTGCTTCTCCAAGTCTCCTAGAAAGATTTGATTCTTAAATGATGTCCAAACATAACTGATCAAAACGTACATCAGAAATCCACTTCTCCTCTGAGGCCTGGGACAGGTCTCAGGACTCCTCTGGACTTGAGTGGCAATTGCAAGGGTCCATCAGGAAGAAGACCCGGTTTCACTCGGTTTCCTCGCAGACATTGTGAGTCAACGCCACCTCCCAATCAGGGCAGAGAGGTTGGCTTCCAACCATAAGATGGGCAGTTTGAAGCCACCCGGTCTTCTGCTCCCGGAAAAGTTACGGCTCAGAAACCCACAGGGACAGTTTTCCCCCCTGTCCCGTAGGATGGCAATGAATTAGAAACCCCTCCATGCATGGTGTGGATGGTGATAGGAGTTGTGTGGGCCCCTAATGAAATGATTTAAAAAGAAAGAAAGAAAAGAAACCACTCCATAGCTGTGAGTGGGGCTGTCTTGTTTTCCTTGTCTCCAGGGAAACATCTTGAGTTTCCTTTCAAACCTTCAGCAGTGAGTCTCTCCCCCACCCCCACCCCGGGGGTTTTCCACTTCCTCTTTTCTGGCTAGCTGATACTCAGCGGTGACGCCTTTCCCTCTGAGCTGCCGGTGGCCCAGCACCTTCACCCACCCACCCAGGCTGTGCCCCCTCCCACCTCGCTCTGCCCACCCTGTCACAGCTCCAGCAGGTCCAGGCCAGCACCCCTGCTCAAGGGGCATCCAAAGGGAATTCACAGGACGCACGGGTCAGGCTTGTGCAATAAATCAGACTCGGCCCTCAGAGCTTCTAGTCTGCTACCACGGCCGGCCAGGGACCAAGATCAGAGGCATCTCGGCCTCCTTGGATACCAGCCCACCTGGGAGATGGCTGGGGCTCAAACAGGCCCCAGGACCAGCTCGCTTTGACAGGAATCTCGGAAACACCCACAAATGTGACAGAGGTCAAGGACTCCCTGCTCCTGGGGGAGCGGCGGGTCCGGCCTTTCTCACGCCAGGGAGGGACTTCTAACCTGCAGGAGCATGGGAGGTGTGAACCCAAGGATGACCCCCACCCACCCCCGACCCAAAGTGAGCGCAGACTTGGGGGAAGCCCAACTTCTGCAACTGTTGGCAAACTCACAGATGCGGCCATAGCGTGACCCCCGCATCCCTAACAAATGCCATCGATCAACCTCCAGCTCCAACCACCCTGGTCAAGGCCCCGGCTTCCTCTTCAGGCTGTCCCCCACTGGCTCAGACCCCCCCAGGCCTGGCCACCGCCCGGGATACCTCAGGTCCGAGTGCTACTCAGCACCGGGTGTCTCAGCCCCTAGGCCGATGTGGCAGGGACAAGTCTGAAGGAATGTGGTCTTCTGAGTCACAGGCTGCTTCCTGGGACGGCAGCCCCAGCCCCCACCCACCCATTGTGCTCCCAGACCCCCTCGAGCTCCCTACCTGGCTGGGGTGACAGTGCAGGCGCTGGGTTCCGGGGTCTTATCTGCGGCCCTCGGAATGTTGGTGGAAACCTTTGCCTGGTACGGCCCACTGCCGCTTGGCCCAGGAATCCCGCATTGAATAATTTTTAACTTGTGCTCCTGGAGGAAGCTCCGGGATGGTGCATACTGGTTTGTCCTCACAGGAATGCGAAGGGGCTTGCTTCGAAAAGGACATGCCCCACAGGAAAAATGTGAGGACTTTTTTTTAGTTCCATATGTTTCTACCACAATACAAACTTTTAAAACGAACACAAAATAGACGTTGACTCATCTTACCTTTTAAAAACATGCTGTTTAAAGCAAATCTTCTGATTATAACAAGAAAAACTGACCTTGGGAACGAAAAAAAAATCAAAGAACAAGTTCACCAGGGCCTGGGGGACTTGTGGGAAGGTGGCTGGGCCCTCCCGCCCAGACTGAATACCGCGCCCTCAGCCCCCCCCACCCACCCCCACCCCCGAGTCCACAGCAGCTCTGAGTCCCTGGGAAGAGGGAGGAGTAGGGTTTGAACCTCGCCTCCACACCAAGCCCTTTCCTGCCCATCAGCTCCGTGCCCATCCCTTGATTCCTTGATTTATTTTTCTTTAATAATTTTTATTGTGAAGTAGGTGAGCCATGGTGGGGTAGTGGTTCTGTGTTGGGCTGCTATCGGCAAGGTCAGCAGTTGGAAACCACCATGTGCTCCTCGGGAGACAGAGTAAAGAGTTAGTCCCGGGAGCCCACACATACGGCTCTAGAGTCCCTGAGTTGGCATTGCCTCGACGGCAGTGAGTTTATCACCAGTCCCCCTCACACCACCGGCTGAGGTACCTACACAAGCTTGAAAACTGGGGTCTCTCGGTCCAGGTCGGGCCAGACCCATCACAAGGGTTGGGTACCTGCAGCCCCTGGTCCTCAGCCCTGGGGGAGGACCCTGCCCTGGACATGGCACAGGCTGCCCGGAGATCTTGGGGGCCTGTGACCTCAAGAGGGGCAGGGAGGACTGCTCACCCTGGCCTAAGTGCCCACAGCACCCAGTGAATCGAGAAACAGGTGTTAGAGATCCAGTCTCTCTCTAACAACATGAGACACCCCCACAGCTGCAGGGCAGGTGCTGAGCAGACACCGGGGGTGCTGAGCAGACACCGGGGGTCCTGGTGGACCCACAGATCCCATGTGGGGACATCTGCTGGGGGAAGTTAGGGTAGAGGGGATGAAGGGGAGCAGAGCATGGCATGGGGGATAGAAGGGAGAACAGGGGAGCCAGGTAGAGACAGAGTGGACAACAGAGAGGGGTCTGGAGTCGGCCAGGAAGGACTCAGGCCGCTGGCCCATGGCTCAGCCCCATGACTACTGCTCAGTCACTTTCTGTCTGGCACCATTCACAGGCTCAGCTGCCGTGGTCCCGGGGGAGCACTTGGGATGTGACATGTGGTCACTGAACAGTGGCCAGACGGGAAGGGCCAGAGCCGAGGAGCAGGAGAGTTCCTGGAGTACAGACTCACCGTGTCCTGCACCCCCTCACCCCCTCAGATCCCCAAACTCTCCATCTGGTGGG
>NW_022111357.1:44330965-44347709 GCF_000313985.2 Echinops telfairi
GTGTTGCTCTGTCCGTCCAGGGTCGGGGCTGTTGAATACTGAAGGGTTCTGGGAACCCCCACCTGTCCTTTGGAAGAGGAGGAAGAAGTTCTCCCTGTCAGGAGCATGGACCCCCCCACCCCCAGGGCTTCTTAGGGCCACGGGCTCAGCCTTTCTATGTATTTGAAAGTTCTCTCTCTAGAGAGCTGGTATATAGTCTCACTTAACTAGCAGGTTATTTTTCGGTTTTCTCACAACTATAAATTCTACACAGACTTTTCCTTTTCCTTTGTTTAACATTTTCGAATTGGTTATTGCCGATGTAGAAAAGGACAGTTTGGTTTGGTTTAACTTTGCACTTTTTAAAAAATGGAAGTCAAGCTCACGCAACGTGAAATTAACTGTTGCTGAGTGTTTGGTTCAGTGGCCTTTAGGACGTGCACAATGGAGCACCGCTCGCGCGCAACCTTTCTCTGGCTCTCAATCCATTTCCAGGACTCCCAATGCAAACACCACACCCTTCCAGCAGCCCCGCCCCACACCCCACGCCCGCCTTCCCCACCCTCGACAGCCACCGATCTGCTTTTGGCCTTTGTGGGGTACCTGCCCTGGAGATTTCACAGACGTGGAAGCACACCACATATCATCTTTTGTGTCCTGGACTCTTTATTGCTATTGATTTTTGTGAGCGGAGCTTTGATTCAACAGCCTCGTTGAATGCTCCTTCATTCTAATGGCTTCCCTTTGACTCCATTGGCTTTTCTGGACACACCGTCATCTCCTCTGTAAATAACGTCACTGGTCTCCTCTCTTCTGATCCCTGTTGTCCTTGCCAGGGGCCATCAGGCTGGTTCCCACACAGAGAAACCCTTTGTACCCCAGAGCCAAACACAGCCTGGTCCTGAGCCGGTCTCACTCGCCCTGCTCTGTTCCAGCCCATTGATGCAGCCACCACCTTGTCACTCTGTCTTGTTGGAAGCCTTCCTCGGCAAAGACTATGCCCACCCCTCCCCCCCGCCCCCAGCGGGAGAGAGGATGTGGGGACAGGAAGGTAAGGAGGGTGGGAAATGAAAAGACAAACAAAAAAGAACCACATGTGGCCGGGGCGTGTGCATGGGATTCGATGAGACTGGGCTATGCAAATTCAAGCCAAACCAAGCTCACTGCCGCGGAGTCGGTGCTGACTCAGAGCGAACCCCTGTGGGCTTCTGGGACATCACTGCTTCCCGGAGTAGAAAGCCCAGCCTTCCTCCTGGGGAGCTGCTGGTGGTTCCAAACTGCTGACCATGCGATCGCAGCCCCACGCGTCACGGCTGCACCACCAGCGCTCCGTGCAGCTACATAGAATGTGTTTTCCTTTGTCGGGATTCCATTCCACCAACACAAGGGAAGAGATAAAGAAAATATATCCTGGTGGTACGGTGGCTGTGCACTGGGCTGCAATCAGCAAGGTCGGCGGTTCAAGCCACCGGCCAATCCGAGAGAGAGAGAGAGAGAGAGAGAGAGAGAGAGAGAGAGAGAGAGAAAGACAGGGCCTGCTACTCCTGCGCAGAGTCCGTCTCAGACACGCACAGGGCCTTTCTAGCCTGTCCTGTAGGGTCCTGTGAGTCTGCGTGGACTCAATGGCGGTGAGTTTGCCTTGTTGTTCGGGGCTGTCGAGTCGGCTCCGACCCAGAGCGACCCGTGCTCGGCAGCAAGAAACACCGCCTGGTCGTGCGGCACCTCACAGGGGTTCTGTGCCGAGCCCATCGTCCCAGTCACCGGCCCATCCATCTCGTCCACGGCCGCCTTCTTTCTTGCTGCCTGTCACATTTAAAAAATGTAACGAGAGAGAGCGCCGCGAGAGAAGGGTCACAGGCCTGGCCACCCCACCCCCAGACACCTTCCCTAAACCCTGGTCTGAGCGGTGTAAAAGAAGGAAAAGTTAAAATAAATAAATACATACATTTTTTAAAGAAGGAAAGTGAAACTGATTTAAATTCTGTTGTGACTCAAAAGTTAATTTCAAACCAAAAAAAAGAAAGATAAGGAGGGAGGGAGGAGAGAGAGAAAGTCCTCCTCTCTTATGCTGACCCTCTCCTGTACAAACACAGTGTCCTTCTGCAGAGACCCGTCCCTCCTTCATGGCCAAAGGACATGAGGTGGAGTCTGGCCACCATCATTTCTCAGGCCACTGTGGCTGGACTTCTTCCAAGCCCGACTTGTCCCTTCTGGCAGTCTGTGGAATCCTGATCTTCCTCGCCCACGCCCTGGTTCTTCTCGGGTCCGCCATGTGTGCCGTCTGGCGGTTGGCATCTTTGCTTTTTAACACTCTCCAGATAGCCCCTGAGCCCGTGACTGTGCCGTCCACCGGTATTGATGGTGCGTCCGAGTAAAAGTAAACCCTCGACAGCTTTGGCTCTTCCCATCTTCTCTCTGTGCTAGAAATCGCTGCGATAAACATGGGTGTGCATCTATCTGTTCGTATTTTGCTCGTTATTTCTTTGAGGTATATACCAAGTAGAGAGACCACAGAATCCCATGGCATATCTATTTGGTTTGTTGAAGGAAGCACTATAGTGTTTTCCACACCGTCTGTACAATTCTGCAATCCCACCAGCAACGCGGGAGCATCCCAGTCCGGGGCAGTTACATTAAAAACCTGTCAACTTGTGAAGGGGTGGAGTCTAGGCTGTCAATCAGATCACAGCCAATGAGACCTCTGTGTGGGCATGGCCTTCTCCTGAGGATTCTGGGCACTCCAGTCTTCCTCCCTGGAGGCCAGACAGACATAATCCCTGCGAGACAAACCACATTCCTGTTGACAAACCACATGGAGCTACACTGATGGAGCCAGAGCCCTGGAGCTGGAGGAGCCACGTGGAGAACCACACCAGCACTGAGATGCTTCCACCACCACTGGATCCACAAGACTTTCCACCTACTGGCCTGTGATCTTCCTGCATTCAGCATCCTTGCATGGCTGCGTGAGTCTAAAGAGGAATTTATAGACTAGTATTGACATATGGGGTAATATCAGACGTATGGACTTGATCTGGACTAGGCTGGGGTGTTTTCTTAATGTATAACTTTGATAGAGAGTTCTCTCTTACACACCTGAGTATCTATGAATTTGTTTCTCTAGTCATCCCGACTAATACACAGTCTCTCCACATCCTTGTTTTCCGGTTGCTAAAAGTGCAGGTGTGAGGTGGCATTTCATCATGTGTTCATTTGTATTAAAGCACGGAGCCTTTCTTCCTATGATTGTTGCCACTTGGAGGTCATCTTTGGTAAATCGTCTAGTCATGTTTTGTGCCCATTTTTTAAATTGGATTGTTTGCGTTTTTCTTATTAGGGTTTTTTCTATAGATTTTTGAAATTAGCCCTTTCTCTGATTTTTCATTGCTAAAAATTTTCCCCCCAACCTGTGGGTTCTCTTTTGATGAATTCTTCTGATATGAATACATATCGTATTTTCAGGCCTCTGTCCTCTATTTTATCTTTTGTAGTGCATGTTTCTCGTTGTTTGGTAGTACATGTATGCCTCGTATTAGGGCCTGTAGGTTTGTCCCTAGTTTTCATGGATGATAGCGTATGGTTCTAGCACTTATATCTAGGTCTTCAATCCATAATGAGTTTGTTTCTGTATATGGTGTGAGGTAGAGGGTCTAATTCTTCCAACACCATTTATTCAAGCGAGTATCTCTTCCCCATTCAATGTATTTTTGTTCTTTATAAAAAACCAGGTGTCTGTAGGTATTGGTTGTATTCCTGGGTCCTCTGTTCTGATCCATTGGTCTACTGTCTATCAAGGGGCCCTGATGGCATAGTGGTTGTGCATAGAGCTGCTAACTGCGAGGTCAGCAGTTCAAATCCACCAGTGGCCCCTCAGGAGAAAGTCAGGGCTTCCTACTCTCATAAAGAGCTGTGTGTGACTCATACAGTCACACAGGGACGGCTCTACCCTGTCCTATAGGGTCACTGAGTCAGAATCAACTCGAAGACCTGTATGACCTAGCCGTGACTGAATGACCTAGCCGTTTTGATGGCTGTGGCAGTATAATAAGCTTTCAAATCAGAGGGTGAGAGGCCTGCTACTTTTTGCTTTTCCATCGTGTTTCGTTGATCCTGGGGTCCTTTCTTGTCCACATGAAAGCGGTGATCTGTTGTTGTTATGGTCAGGGGCCGTCGAGTGGGCTCTGAACAGAACACTGCCGATCCTGCACCGTCCTCCCATGGGTGCCTGTGCCTCAGCCCCATGATGCGGCCACGGCGTTCATCCATCTTGTTGAGGGCCTTCCTCTTTCACTGCCCTTCGGTGTTGGTCTGGGTAGATGAGAGAAACGAATCCAGGGAGACTCATACGGGTCTAAGAAAGAGCTTTATGTGTGAGAGCAGTTGAATATTGAGGAAAACATCCCAGCCCCATCCAGATCAAGTCCATATGTCTGATACCAATCTATAAATTCCTCTTCAGACTCACAAAACACATGCAATGATGCCGAATGCAGGAAGGTCACAGGCTGGTGTTGTAAGCATCTCCATGTGGCTTCTCTGGTTCCAGAGGTCTGGCTCCATCAGCCTCTCTCCATGTATCTTCTCCACAGGGCTGTCTCGCAGGGAGTGAGCAGAGAGAGACTGTCTCCCACCTCTAAGGAGGAAGACAGGAGTTCCCAGAATCCTCAGGAGAAGGCCATGCCCACAGAGAGGCCTCATTGCTTATATCTTGATTGACAAGTCAGACTCCACCCCTTCACTCGGCATCCTCTCAAATTGACACCAGATTACGTAACGACCACACCCTCTACAAACTAATTACTGGTTCATTTTTCCACTTCTTTGAAACATTATGCTGGGATCTAAATGTACAGAGCGCTGTCAGCCGTAGACAACTCCAATCATGTCTCCTTTTATCATTTATGTAACTTCTTGGTCCGGTTGCGAGGCATTTGGGCTTTTCTTCCCGTATAGCGCTGGCAATGGTCTCTAGCACTGTGTCAGGAGCACCCTTGGACTGATCCAGATCGTACAGAGAATGCACAGGGAGTTAGTTTCTCCATGTATGGACAACTTTACTCTGGTGACTTTACCACGTTAGTCAGCGTCCCTTCTATCCCTACTTTGCTGAGAGGTGTTGAAAAACCACAAACATGCTTTGAAATCCATCACAAAGCTTTCTCTGCACTCCTGAGCGGAAAGTCACATGTTCAAATGGGTTCTTTTGACGACACTGTCCCCCTGGATCCGTTGCAGGAAGGATCTGCTGGATGCAAAGGGCCAGCTCTGGCCCGTGCTGAGAACCTCCTAGACCCAGGGGAAGATTGATGCGGAGTCTGGTGGCGATCTCCCTGGAACACCAGGCATGGGGATGTTGACAGGAAACCAGGAACTTCCCGCAGAGCTGGCCAAGAAGAGAACCTTCCCCTAGAAGCGAAGCCCTGGGTTTGAATGTCTAGCCTCTAACCTGGGAGAAAGTAAGCTTCTGATTCTTAAAGCCAGAGAGAAGCAATCGCATCTTTCCACTGAAGGGCCTAGTGTGAATGTTCCCCGTTGTGTTCTTACTAGACAGGGTTTCAGAGCTGAGAGCTCTGGCTCTCCCTGACCTTTGTGGGGACTTTTCAGCTTGTCGTTGTAGTTGCTGTTGTTGTGTGTGTGTGTGGGGGGGGGGTTCTGCCCCATAGCGACCTAATCCACAGCAGAGGGAAACACTGCCCTGGCCCTGCTCCATCCTCCCGATCAATCGCTCTTCTGCCTGAGCCCTGCTCCATCCTCCCAATCAATCGCTCTTCTGCCTGAGCCCATGGTGCAGCGCTGTGTCCATCCGCCTCCTTGAGGACCTTCCTCTTTGTCGCAGCCCCTCCCCTTCACCAAGCACCATGTCCTTCTCCAGGGACTGGTTTCCCCTGACCACAGGTCCAAAGGGTGGGAGACAGAGTTTTTCCTTAGGGTTTCTCTAAATCAAGGCTCGGGGGACACAGACCTTCCAAGGGTCTCCTCCTCAGAACCAGTGGAGATTACTGCCCACGTGAGCAAGCCTGTGGGGGCTCCCCCTACTGCCAGACTCTCCCCCCAACCCGAGGCTTCGGCCCTGCACTTTCTGGCCCCTGGGCTGAGAGGGTGCTGCCTGCCGGGCTCTGGCAACAGGGATGAGCAGCTCTTATCACTGAACGCCTTGTGTGTGGAGGGGTGCCCTGGGTAGCGTGTGTCCCCCTGAGTGGACGTGGGCATCTGGCACTTGGTCAACGTCTGTCTTCTCTGAGGTGCCATCTGTCTTCATTGTGCCCACTTCACTAGGGTGGGGTAGGGAGAGGTGGGTGTATTTTAGGGACCACTGTCTCCTGTGATACATTTCTAGCAGGAAGGAAATGAGGGTATATTCTGGAGGCAAAGAGGAGGGGGCTGTAGGCTCTGAAAGTCATGGGTATGAGAGGGATGGGAAGGGGGCAGGGCCGCACTGTGCTGCCACACAGTGGGCACGGGGTCAGGAGCAAGGGGCATCTGGCTGTGTCCTGGGGTTCCCTGGTGGTGCCACACATTCCAGGGGCATCTGGAGCCTGAAGGGCCGGACACTGCAGTTAACTGCGCAAGTTGCTGCTCCTGGCCGCTGCCCATGCCTCCTCCTCCCTCTTCCCCCTCGGCCGCCCCACCACCACCAGTGGCCCCCTGCCCCCATCCTGCTACACACTGGATATGAAACAGCAGGTTTTGGTGCTTCCTGTGCCAAAGGCATCGTTTCCGGCTCTCTGCCTGCTGTGCGCGCGGCTGCAGGCAGGGTCTGAGCAGAGAATGTGCTGGGGTCTCCTTCACCAGGGCGCTTGCTCCCTGCCTTCCCCACACCCGCCGGCTTTCCAGAAGAGCTGTTGTCAGACTCAGTGCTATGCTGCCCCCTCCATGCCCCTGGGGCCAGAAGGAATAGTCTTGACTGGTGTCCACAGCTGCCCAGGAGGACCCCTGGGGCCGGGCTGGGGACCTGGGGAGGGAGATGGCCTCTGGGCAGATGACCAGGGTCCAGGTTTCAGCCCACATAGAGCATTAACCAGCCCCTGGGAAAGGCCACCCAGAGGGGGAAGGGAAGGGGAGCCCTACCCACCCCCATAGGCCCAAGCCCTAAAAGGCTCAGGATACTGCAATCGGCCCTGCCATCCCGCCCCCTACCCCAACCCCGGCCACACACAGCTCCTCAGGGCCGGGGCCATCTCCCTCGGGACACAGGGAGCCAGCTGGAGGCAGGAGGACATCAGGGCATGTCCTATCTTGGCACAGGCCACAGCCTAGCTCCCTCGCCCCCTCGCCCCCACTCCTGGCCCACAGCAGCCCAGCCCCTACTCCTCCACAAGACACACTCCCCTCCCCTCACGGACTCCCCTCCCTCCTGACATCTCTCTTCCTTTCCCCTCCCCCTTAGGCCATCTTTATGGTCCCTTCAGGGTCAATCGGCCATCAGAGTTTGCTCCTGTGCCAGCTGTGGGAAGCCTTTGCCAGCTTCCCTCCTGGTGAGCCCTTATTTGCCAAACAAACATTTGCCCAGGGTGGGGCTGGGCCTCGGGTTAGGCATTAAATGGGCCTGAAGTCGGAGGAGCCTGCAGAGGTGGGTGGGGAGTCAAGCTGCCCACCTGTAGCCCTGACCCCAGCAAGCGCCCCAGCCTCACTGGGACACCCAGAGCAGGGCACAGAGTGGACCCTCGGCCCTGTTGGCACTAGGCCAGGCAGCACCAAGGGGTGGGGGTGGGCGCAAGGCTGGGGAGCCCACCCAAAGACGGATACCCCTAGGTCCCATGGTTCTAGATGGGTTCTCTCTGCTGACCCTAGGTCACCAAGGGAGCTGACATCATCCCATAGCTTGGGCTAGAGGTCCAAGCCCCAGCCCCCACCGAGGACCTCTGGCTGGGCTGCCCCACACCTGCGGCTGAGGATCAGCAGGGAACCAGAGCCCAGAGAACATGCTCTGTAGTCCACAGGAGTGTGAGCCTGCCTCAGCAAGAGGACCGCACAAGAGGCAGCTGCCGGCACCACCCAAGACTGATAGCCACATTGGGCCGAGCAGGGTCCTGGCTCACCAGTCCCCAAGGATCCATCTCAAACTGGGGGAGGGCCTGCCTCAGGACCAACCCCGCATGCCCCTTACATGCTCAGGTGTTGAGAGCCCTCCCAAAGGCGGCCCTGCCATCCTGCTAGCTCATCTCTCCCCGCCCCCCAAGCAAAGCCAAACACACAGCCATCAAGTCCATGGGGACTGGCAGCGGGAAAGCCAAGAGGTAGGTGGTCACTAAATCCACTCGGAGAGATGCGCCGCCTACAGGCAGGCGTGAGAATGCACCTGCCCGAAACAGGCCTCCTTAACCAGGGTCTGCTCGGCAGTCCACACCTGTGTCTGCCCTCCCATCCACCCAACTTCAGCCCACCTCCCTCAGCCCTCCACCACAGAGCGAGGGCCGCGGCTGGAGCCCACTCGGCCGCAGGAGGCCACCTGGCCATGGTCACCCCGGCCCAGACTGGCTTCAGCCTCGGGCCACCCTAGCCTGTGGCCTCTTGCTACCGAGGAAGGCCCATCCCTAGGAGGAGCCCCCACCTGGGGTGGCCCAGATGCTGAAAGGCCTCTGAGGCCACGAGCCATGAGGCCCCGATGTGGCCCCCAGCGCAAAGCTCCTCCGGAAACGGTTTGCCTTCCTGAAGGTCTGGCCTGGTCCCTGGACATGGACACCTCACGCCCCCCCTTCCCGAACAGCACTCCCCCCTCGAGGACAGTGCTGTCCAGCCCACAGCCAGGTGAGGGAGCTGAGCCTCGGTAAACATGGCAATTAGGGCCGCTCTAATTGCCGGCGGTTAATTGCGTGCAGGTAATTGCGGCTCTCCGGCTGCTGCTGCGCAGGAAGAGCTGCCTGCCGCACACCTGCTCCTGGGCCGGCTGGGACCCGGGCGAGTCTGGTCCGGTTACAGGCCGTCTGGCCCCGCCGGGGCATGAGCGCGAAGCAGGCCCGAGTGTAAGCCCCACGCACCCTGCCAGAGTGCCCCTTTCCGGTGCGCTCACAATGACGGCCCAACGGCTGTTCTTGGGCGGAGGAGGAAGCAGCCCAGGAGGTGGGTCTGTCTAGAAAAACAAGCGCTCCGGGAACTGCGCGGTCACTGGCCCGCGGGGCAGCGGGAAGCGGGCCCCAGCACGCCTTCCCACAGGCCGCCCTGCGGGTCCCTCCGGCAGAAAACCAGAAACCGTTCTGCAGGGCCCCTGGGGGGCTCCGGGGCTGAGATTTTGCTGGGTCCCGGTCCCGATTCTGAGGGGTGCAGTCTCTCTGCCTGGCCAGAGCCAGAGAGAGACCACTCTTAGGCCTCGGGCCTCAGAAGGCCTGGCCCCTTCGGCTCTAAGGCTCTGCTTTTCCCATTTCCCAGCCCCGGACGCACCTGCTTTGCCTAGGACTGTCCCTGACCCTGAATCACCTGGCACTCCTCCTGGCAGCCCGCCTAGGGTCTCTGGGTTCTCCCCATGTGCCAACCTCCCACCTGAAGGCCAGGTACTGTCTCCAGCCCAGTGGCTCCCCTGCCCCTGCCCCACCACCTCTCACCCCAGCCTTCCTACAAGATCTCCCACCCGGCTGGCCCTCCTGGTAGACCTGCCTAGCCACCCTGGATGCCCACCCCCACCCCCACCCCGCAATCACCATGGGCTGGGTGTCCGCACAGACTGCTGAGCGGACCCCTAAGCACGGCCAGATCAGTCGGGGTCATGGTCAGCAAAATCTACCGGCCCTCCTGAGCCCCCTCCCTGCAACTGAATGCCTGGCCCTGAGAATCCATCCGACACCTTCAAACAGTTCTTTAAAATATATTTATATTTTACTTGAAATAACTTGGGGTTCACGGGAAGATGAAAAGATAGCATCACGTCCCTGTGCCCGTTTCCCCAGGGGCTAGTCTCATGTGACCATACGTCGTACAGTGGCACAGCATCACGTTGGGGAGCTGCTGCGCCCCTGTGTCCTGCAGCTCTGGGCTCTTTCATCACCTGTGTGGAGCCCCATGGTGGAAGAGTAAAGGCTGCAAGCTTGGGGAGCCGGTACCAGGGGCAGATCCCCCAGGTAAGCACCGGCTTCTTTGTGCTTCCTTATGAGTCTGAAGGTCAGACTGTTTACTGCAGATTAGTTAGTAAGCACATACTGTACAAGCAAGAGAAAGACTTGGAGATCCGCTTCCGTAAAGAAGCCAAGGAAATTCTGTGGTCAGTCCTACTCTGCGACAAGCAGCCACTATCAACTTGGCAACAACAACTAGCCTCCGAGCCACCACGATCTCCCCCAGCAGCCCTTTATCCACACACACACCATCGGTTCTCCACCTCTGCTGAGTTGCCATTTCGAAAATGTTCTATGAACAAAGTCAGGCTGCCTGTGATCTTCTGATAGTAGATCTTTGTCTCTCTCGCACAGTGCCTTTGGGATCCACGCATGCGGTCTTTATATGGACAGTCTGTCCCTGGATCGCTGAGGAATGTCTTGTGTGGACCCACCACAGCTGGTTTCACACCAGCCTACTGGGGGACTGCAACTACTGCAAATGCCACTCCTGTGAGCCACAGGGTACAGGTTTTTATGTGGATGCGGTTTTTGTTTCTCTGGTAAAACACCCAGGAGTGCAGAGGCCGAGTTGCCTGGTGACTGTATGCCGTTTTGTCCTTGTCCCCACCGCAGTGTGTGAGGGGTCAGCCTCGAGGTGTGGGACTTGGCATCGCTGGTGGGCCTAAGCAGTGACTGCTCACTGCGGGCTTGTTCCCTGGAAACCTTGTAGCCAAGCCGTCCTCTCCTGGGCAGTTTGCTGTCCGCATGCCCTCCTCAGCGACCTGTCTCCCCAGGCCTCTGAGTGCGCGAAACTCTACCAAAGTCACAGCACTGGCAAACCACAACAGAACAAGCAAGACGAAAATGACCCCAAATTGATTGTGGGGATGATGGCACAACTCTGTTGAACATGATTGGATTAGATTGGATTGCCTGACAGGTGAATTATACGTTACTGAAACCGTTAAAAAGAAAGGAACAAATAAAACAACCTAGGGAAACCACTCACTTTCAAGCGAATCGTAAGTTGCAGGAGAAGCGTCCATTTAAAGTTAACACAAAGTTATTTAAAATTTTTTAAAAGTTGGGGGCCAGGTTTCTCCTGTCCTATGTCAAAGAAATGGACGAAATCATCCCAATCCAACAAATGACCTGCACCGAGTGACACTTACACATCCGTTGTCCCTACAGCTCTGGTCAGATCCCCAGGACGGCACACACATTTCCCTCTGGCAGCACAGTGGATTACGTCCCGGGCTGCTCATTAAAAGCTCCGCAGGTCAGCCCCCTCAGCCCCACTTCAGGAGACAGATGACAGACAACACCTCTCCTGTGAAGAGGCTCAGTCTTCAGCGCCCCGTGAAGCAATTCTAATCCAATCTACAAGGTCACCGTGCATCGGAATGAGCTCAATGGCAGGGGGTCTGGGACATGACTTTGGGGAGATTTCTCTTTAAAATGCCAAGTCCAAGGTGTGTCCTTGTTTGCAGAGTGACAAAGCCAACCCCCTCACAGGACATAGTCTCTCCCCCGCACACATGTTGTGATTGTTGCTGTAGGTGCCATCGAGTTAATTCTGACTCACAGCGATCCGATGAGTCACGGAACTGGACAACCCCCGGGCCTGCGCCATCCTCACAATTGTTCCCAGGCCTGAGCCCATGGTTGCGGTCACTCTGTCCATCCATCTCGTTGAGGACCATCCTCTTTTTACCGCCCTGCACTTGACCAAGCATGATGTTCTGCTCCAGGGACGGGTAACATGCCCAAAGTCCATGAGACGAAGTCTCGCCATCCTCGCCTCTGAGGGGCGCTCTGGCTGTACTTCTTCCAAGACAGGTCCGTGTGTCCTTGTCGCGGTCTGTGGTGCTTTCCACGTTCTTCTCCAGCACCACAACTCAAAGGCACTGAGTCCTCGTCAGTCCTCCTTATTCGGTGTCCAACTTTTACACACTTAGGAGGCTATTGGAAGTACCCTGGCTTGGGTTAGTCCTCAAGGTAACATCCTTGCTTTCCAACACTTTAACGAGGTCTTGTGCGGTAGATTGATCCATGTCATTCGTCTTTTGCTCTCTAGACTGCAGCTTCCAGGAGCAATGACTGTGAACCCTAGCAAGAAGAAGCCCTTGATAACTTTGATGTTTTCTCTGTTGATCGGTAGATTGATCCATGTAATTCGTCTTTTGCTCTCTAGACTGCAGCTTCCAGGAGCAATGACTGTGAACCCTAGCAAGAGGAAGCCCTTGATAACTTTGATGTTTTCTCTGTTGATCGGTAGATTGATCCATGTAATTCGTCTTTTGCTCTCTAGACTGCGGCTTCCAGGAGCAATGACTGTGAACCCTAGCAAGAGGAAGCCCTTGATAACTTTGATGTTTTCTCCGTTGATCGTGATGTTGTCTACCAGTCCAGTTGTGAGGACCTCCTGGGGCTTCTTCACACCGAATTATAATGCATATTGACGCTGCGATCCTGCACCTTCATCAGCAAGTGCTCCATGTCCTTTCAGCAAGCACAGCTGTGTCATCTGCATATTTCAGGTTGTTAACCAAGCTTCCTCCAATCTGACCATCTGCTCAGTACACAGATTGAATAAGTATGGTGAGAGGATACAACCCCGCTGCCCACCTTCCCTGATTTGGAACCCTGCAGGAATCCCTGGTTCTGTTTGTACAACTGCCTCTTGATCCCGGTACAGGTTCCACATGAGCACAGTGAAGTGTCCTGGAATTCCCATTCTTCTCAAGGCCCTCCATAGTTTGTTATGATCCACACAGACATATATACCCTCTCAAGTGCATACACACATGTGCACACAATGTGAACACCTTCTGGTTCTCTTACACATTTGCACACTCAGTCTCACACAGATGTGTGCGCATTCACCCGTGCACAGGTGCTCTCACACATTGACATTTACCCAACATGTATGGGCGTCATTGACACCGTGGCACCACTGCTGGTGCCCTGCTGACCCCCAGCCCCTCTACCTCTCCACGGGGACAGGACACTAGCTAGCCCAGGCAGCTGAGGTGGCCACCAGGCCTTAGCTTTCTGCAGGAGCTGCCAGTCCATCCTGTCAGGTTCTCCTGCAGCCGTCAGGTCGGGCAGGTGACCCGGCCTTGCCCTTGAAGAGTCCTCCTGGCCTCCAGGAAGGATTCCGTACATCTGCGGACCCTCAGGGGAGAGATCTGCCAACCAATGAAGCACGTTCTTTCTTTTCCTTGGGACCAGCCAGCCCATGTGTTTACAGAGGAAGGGCTCACCCAAGTCAGGAATCTGGAGTGACTCTGAACTGTGGCCACTGTCCACCAAATGTCCCCCTGCGACTCATCTACATCTCATGGGGAGGGAGGGTGGATGTCCGGGCACTGGGCAGCCAGGGATTGGCCACCAGGTGGCGCTGACTCCACGACAAAAGCCTTCCCACTGGCAGCAAACCCTGCCAGGCCCACAGGAGAGCCCGGTGGGGCAAAGGATCCCCTGTCAGATCACAGCCAACATGGTGCCACAGGTCCAGCACCATCACATGGCTGGCGGAGCAGACCTGGAGCCCTCTCCTGCAGGTGGCCTTAGGAACAAGTCAAGAAAAGGTTCCAAGGATGAACAGTTCATGATTCTTTGGGATAGATATATATTTTTATTGTGTCAGGTATATATTTTATTATGTATCAGATATATATACTTATTATCTATCAGGTGGGAACATCAATTTTGTATTGAACAACTTAAACTAATCAAACCGCCTCCCAATTGTTTTCCCCCCTTATGTTGATTAGTCTTCTTCCCTTCCCCCTGCCCCCCCCCCAGGTAACACCTGACTGTCTACCCTCATCAATTGCTTCATCTTCCCTCCCCCGCCCATTAGAGCAAGAACCATGAGCTGCGAAGCCAATGGGTGACTCCACATGGCCTTACAGATCATCTCAGGGTCCTGTATTTGTCACGGCCTGCCTCATTCCAGAAAGGACAAAGAGTGATGTGCAAAACATTCCCAGCCCAGGAGTGAAAGTGAAAGTTAAAAACCAAAGGGAGTGTGGGGAGGGGCAGGCAAGAGTACCACCACTCAGGTCCCCAGGGGATCCTGACAGTGTCTGGACAGACCCCACAGGGACCCACCCATCATGGGGCCAAGCCCTCCCTGTCCTGCTGGAGGAACCAGGACTGGCCACCTGACTGCCTGGTCACCGGTGTCCTTACCTGCACAAGGATGCAGCTTAAGGCTGTGCGGAAGAATTACACATGAGTCTTCTGTAGGCTGGTTGAAACACTGTAAACCTTCATGTAGAGAACAAAATGAGCTCTTAGAATCTAAAGCATTGCATTTAAAGCCCTAGATGTCAGAAATGAAAAGGAAGACAAAATACAGGAACGTCCCTAGTCCACGACAAGAAGGCCACATCTGAATTCCAGAGGCAGGGACTGGAGGCCATGGGAGTAGGTGGGGCGGGGAGGGGGGGAGTTTATCGTGCCAACCTGGCTGATAAACACATGTGGGGTTAATTGAAGGGCAGAGAGATAAATGGCTCGGTGAACCTCGGCTTTCTAGTTCTCGGGTGTCTTACTTTCTGATGGTCACACCAGGGTGCAGCTGCCTTAGCCAGTTTCCTGATTCAACTGGCAAGGCTGACTTCCTGCAAGACATTCCCAAGGAGAAGCCACATGGACCTACCCCGATGCAGCCCTGGGCACTAGAGCAACCGTGTGGGGACCCCTGCCAGCGCTGAGATGCTTACGCGCTCACTGATTCGGCTTTCCTCCTGCAGTTGGCACCATTCCCTCTGTTTTGTGAGATGGAGGAGGACTTTGTAGATTGGTGTCGGACATATGGGCTAATGTTGGACTTGTGGGTTTGGACAGCACTGGGTTGAGATGTTTTCTTGATGTGCACTTACTCTTTATATAAAACTCTCTCTTATACATGAGTTTCTGTGGATTTGTTTCTCTAAAGTGCCAGACTAACACAGGGGGGGGGTTCAATAAAATGACACCCAGGTTCCCGGCTCCAATGGTCACAGCGGGAGGTACATCACTGCTCAATACTCAATGAGTGAATGAAATGATTAAAAGATTCAAGAAAAAAAATGTTTAAGTCACATACAAAGATCTAATATCAAGACCAGCATCAGAATTTTCAGCATCAACTAACACCAACTAATGCCTTCAAAAATTCTGAGAGAACTTATTTCCAACCTCAGATACTATAAACAACCAAATTATACCTCATGTGCACGGGTAGACAAAGATAGTGTCAGATATGCAAAGTTCCCAGTTTACCTAGCTGTAAAATAGGGGCCCGGGGTTAACTATAACATCGTCAGGGCCCGTGTAACTTCAAGAGGGAAACGTGAGAATCAACAGAACTCAAGGCAGATCCCTGAGGTGAAGGTCAGACATACCTATACTCTAGTGGCAGTTACATCATCGCCTATCAACTGGCAAAGGGGTGGAGTCTAGCTTGTCAATCAGGCCATAGCCAATGAGGCCTCTGTGTGGGCCTTGCCTTCTCCTGAGGATTCTGGGAACTCCTGTCTTCCTTTCTGGAGGCAAGAGATACTTTCTGCTTCGTCTTCCTGCTGACAAGCCACATGGAGCTACACTGATGGAGCCAGAGCCCTGGAGCTGGAGGAGCCACGTGGAGACTCACGCCAGTGCTGAGATGCTTCCACCACCACTGGATCCACAAGAGTTTCCACCCACTGGTCTGTGATCTTCGTGCATTCAGCTTGAGGCTAAAGAGGAATTTGTGGACTAGTATCGACATACAGGGTGATATCGGACTTATGGACTTGATCTGGACTGGGCGGGATGTTTTCTTGATGTACAACTGCTCTTTGATACCAAGTTCTCTCTTACACAGATATGGGTGTCCCTGGATTCCTTTCTCTAGTCAACCTGGACCAACACAACTCCAACATTTTACCAATTCGGGCAGCAGCCTGTGCTCCAGCAGCACGGCAGCACACTCTGCTTCTCTTCTGGGCGTGACAACCCATTCCCATGGCCACACAGAACTCACAGACCCCCGGGACAGTTGATTGGCTTGTTAAAGGAACAGGGCACAAGCTCAGAGCAGGAAGCATGCAGGCAAAGTCTCTCTGCTGCAGTGTAGGACAGCTCCCACAGCTGTGCAGGACTGAGGACAGACCTCCTTTCGGCGTTGCTTTCTGTCCCTGCCAGGTCTGCCACTAGGCCCTTTCTGGGCCTTTCTCTTTTCAGCATTATAGCCCTTGACTGTGCTGTAGCTCTTTGAGAGGTTCTTTGACCTCTGTCGTCCTTCTCTCTTCCTTCTGCCTTCTGCTTTTTCCTGTTCCCGGCTCTGAAAAAACCCTGTGGAGCTGCCTGCTTATACACACAAACTCCATGTCAATTGCATGGCAGGACATTCCCAGTTGGGGCCAGGAACTGACCAATCCCCTCTCAGTAGACCACAGGTACCTCATTTGCATAGGAGGCTACAAATCATCTCATTTGGATTGCCTATTGATCAGCTCTTGGAGATGCATATCAACAGGAGGGCAGTCTGTAGCCCAGGGTCAGAATAAAAGAGCAAAATCAAGTTGTTGACAGTTTGACCCAGGAAATATTCATCCATCTGGACAAAAGTGCCAAACCCTCTGGGGTAGGAAACTAGGGGGACATAGGAGACAAATCTCTCCAGCTGTTTTCCCAAAGGACCAAGGCCAAGAGCCACATAAAAGAACTCACAACCCCAGCTTACCCCTCTCTCCGGGGGG
>NW_022111357.1:44348069-44350123 GCF_000313985.2 Echinops telfairi
CATTCCTAAAGAAGGCCACATTCTGAGGTTCGGGGAGACCTTGCTTCAACCTGCCACGCTGATGGAAATAAAAACCTCCAGCCAGGATGGAATAGCAGAAATCCAAATTCTCCTCCCACCTGAAACGCCTTACAAATAGCAAAAGAACAGTTTTTCGAAACACGGGCACCTTTACCCGGGCCCTTCAGGCATCACTGGAGGATGGTGATTTCAAAGGGGAAGGGAACAATCCAGGTGAGTCCGGCTGGCCAGGATGTCCCGGGCCTTCATGCAGAAAGGGCTTTGAGAGTTTGGGAGGCACGGAGGGAGCCCAGCAGCATGCTGGCAAACTCCCTGAGTTGAGACCAGAACTCTGAAAAGAGAGACTGGGGGTGGGGTGGGTGAGCTGATACCAAGGGCTCAAGTTGAAAGAAAAGGTTTAGAAAATGATGATGTGAGAGGAGCTGTGGGAGCCCCCAGTAAAATGATTGTCTAAAAGGGCAACAATTAGTCCAAAGCAAAGATGGGGACAGAGAAATAGATTAGTGGAAGCAAAACATCCAGGCAGGAATTGAGAACATGAACAGATTGTGAGGAAATACGCCAATGTCTTAGAACAATTTGTATAGTAATTACCACATATACTCGAATAGAAGCTGACCTGCAATTTTCGAAATAAAATTTTGAAAATTTTACTTCAAAATGTTCGGGTTGGCTTATACTTGAGTACATATGGTATTAAATGAGAGCCTAACAGGCTGTGTAAACTTTTACCAAAAGTCCAATAAAGTATTATGCAAAAAAAGGAAGATTTTAGAACCTGTTTTTAAGTTGGCCTACTATAAAATATGGAAAATTTTTGGTAGAATAAATTCACTTGGATTAAAATGAATGAATTGAAATATAAAAAGAGAGACTGGGTACCAAGAGAAGCTCTGAGACCTGCAGAGGGCCTGCCTCGCTTGTTTGGGAGCGGACAGCTCAGGGCAGTGCTCGACAGAACTGCCCACGGTGGGGAGAGCTCTGGACTGAATCAGAGAGAACAAACACATGGCTGGGAACAGGCCTGTCCCAAACAGCTCAATTCACAGGACAATAGGACCCTCTACGACAGTGGTTCTCAACCTGTGGGTCGAGACCCCTTTGTGGGTCGAACGACCCTTTCACAGGGGTTGCCTGATTCATAACAGTAGCAAAATGACAGTGATGAAGTAGCAATGAAAATAACGTTCTGGTTGGGGGTCCCCACCACATGAGGGACTGTATGAAAGGGTCGTGGCATTCGGAAGATGGAGAACCATTCTCTGGGAAAGGGTTCATAAGGCTCTTACCCCAGTGATGGGCATAATTCGCCTGAGTGGACACCGCCCTGGAGCCCCCAAACAAAGACTCTGAGGACTCAAACTGTTTCTAAGCACCTCATATGTGACCCAGAACAAAGCCAAGAATATTTATAGGAATATAAAACACCCAACAAGGTTAAAAATCACCATGTCTGGCAAGCAGTAAAAAATCAGTAGGCATACAAAGAATCAGGAAAATAGGGCCTATAATGACGGGGGAAATAAAGTGACGAAAAACCTATGCAGACCTAACACAGATGTTAAAATTAACAAGACAAAAACTCACTGCCATTGAGCGACAGCGTAGCACTGCCCGGTGGGTTTCTGAGACTCACTCTTTATGGGAGGAGAACGCCCCATCTCTCTCCCTCAGAGCAAGGATATTAAAATGCTTATTCGAGTTGGCCTTGGAACAACAGGAGTTTGAGCTATGTGGGTCCACTTACGCAAGGATTAAAACAACAAACGCTGGGTGGCACTAGTCATCATCATGTGGACCGCCTGCCCATCACAGCCAAGAGCGCTCTCTCAAGGATCTCACAGAGGTTTCGTGGTAAAACGCCGTGGGACCTACACAGAGCGTCCTCGTGATGCTGGAATTGCTCCCAAGAAGCAGAGAGAAGTCACAACGTGGCAAGAAAAGGCTGAATTGCCTGCCAGGTACCACAGACTGCTCTCGGCGGCTGTGATTGCCGAAACATCAAAATGAACGAACCCAATGTAAGGCGCATT
>NW_022111357.1:44351448-44353016 GCF_000313985.2 Echinops telfairi
ATAAAAGTATTTTTTTAAAAAGAGCATCTCAGAAGCCCACAGGGGCAGTTCGACCCTGTCCTACAGGGTCACTCGGGGTTGGAATCGACTCGATGGCCGTGAATTTTGTTTTTTATTTTTTATGCCATCAGTAGGGCTTGCAGTCAATAGTAGTTAAGTTTCAAGAGAGTCTAAAGTTATATGAAGACCATGCAGAGGATTGGCTAACCCTAACGCCTATGTTGTTCAAGGGTCAATTATATAACTGTACCCCATATGTTCATAGAAGCAAGTTTGGGCATGTCATGGAAAGTATGGAAAGACCCAAAACAAACTTGTAGAAATAAAAACTATAGTGTATGCAGAGATATAAATACAAAACTCCAATGAACATCGGTTACGGACTGCAGAAGGAAAAAGCAGCAACTTCAAAGACGTAGCAATCGACACTCAGCATCATGTAAAGGGATTGCACTTCAGTATCAGTAAGATAGAGGGCTGTGAAGTGGCCAAACACATGAGGGGCTTCAAAAAGCTCATGAAAACAACAACAAAAACTCCATTATTTTCCCCCCTCAATCTCCACTGATTGATACAGTTTACATCGAAAGGTTTAGCCAAACTTAGAACCGTTTTCCCCCATGATCTTTTAATTCCCCTAGTATGTGTATAATCAGATCCCCAATTACACATGCAAGAGAAGATACACATAAAGAGAAAGTCTTTTTAAAACATCTAGAAAAACAAAAACAAAACAAAAAATCTAGAGATGGCAACATGGATGAGAACAGAAATAAGGAACAAATTTCTCTTTCAAAATAATGCACTTTTTAAAAAAATAATGCACATTTAAAAAAAATCAACTACCCAGAAAAAAAATTGTTTTTCAGAAATAAAGATGAATAAACGCTTTTCCAGACATACACAAACTGGAAGATTCATCACCGTCAGACCCACACTCCAAAAAAAAAAAAAGGTTAAAGGAAGTCCTGTAGACAGAAAGAAAATAACCCAAGATGGAAATTGAGGAACTGAGAGAACCAGAAATAGGAACTTAGTGGGTGTCTTCCTCATCTAGCGCTGCCGGAATGGAAACATCGTAAGGGGGGGCTGTAGCAAACAGAAGTGTATTTCTCCACAGCTTAGGAGGCGAGAAGTCTGACTGTAGGCTGCTGGCTCCAGAGGCAGGCTCTCTCTAGAAGAAGCTGCTGGGCTCCTTAGGGAGCACGTTGCGTGTGTCTTCCCTCCCTTTGTCTGCCTGCTGGTTACATCTGCAATTTCAGGTCTCAGAAGAGATGAATTTGAGGCACACCCTATATATACTATGACTGCCTCATTTGCTTAACAAAGAGAGCCCATTCCGAAATGGAATGATCATCTGGGTTTAGAATTAGGATTGACATCTTTGGGGGTAGCTGGGGGTGGGGTGGGGTGTGTGTGCAGACAATTCCATCCGCAACTGCTATAAAAGGACTATTTAGCCCCAAAAATATCAAATGGGAAGGTGATGCCCTTTTTAACAAGTGGTGCTGGAAAAAATGGATATCTACCTGCAGAAAAATGAAGCAAGACCCTTATCTTACTCCATG
>NW_022111357.1:44356605-44367138 GCF_000313985.2 Echinops telfairi
AAAATAAAATAAAATAAAAGGACTATTTAGACAGAAATAACAACAGTGCTGTGGAGAAGTATATAGAAGTAAAATGTATAACAGTCACACAAAGGCTAAGGGAGGAAAGGGTAAGGATTAGCCGCTAAGCAGACCACCTCCTGTGTGGAGTTCTCCCCTGCAGGAAGAACACCATGCCAAGTTAAAGACGGGCCCAGTAAGCAACTCTGCAATGGCAGTGCATTAGAGCTTAAATTCTGAGTCCCAGGTTTGCAGAAGGTATGGATGACAGTGACAGCCCAAAATGCACTTGGATTAAGCTTCCAGTGAATTCCCTTGGACCGGGGATGTTTATAGCCTTGCCCTGTGAGTGCATCAGAAAGCAAATTCAGGCAGTTAGAGCTAGGTTACATTGTAACAGCTGAACCTTTTCCCCACTTTTGACCCAGTTTTAATTTGTTCTAGTTACTGTCTTCTGCTTTCTTTTGGATGTAGGCTTTTCTGTGTTTTATCTTGCTATTCTGGTTGAGCAGGTTTGGGGATATGATTTTCTGTATATGCATGGGTACATCTATACAGACAGTAACTGGATTGATGGCTGCCTGGGGCCTGGCAGGAGAGGCTGGCAGGGGAGAGAACCGGAAGCTAACAACAATGAGTATGAGAAGAAAATGTTCTGAAATTGATTATGGTGATGAGTGTACAGCTATTAATGTGAATGGATGATTAAACTGTATAATAGGTGAAGTATATGCCAATAATGCTATTTTTTTTTTTAAAAAAGAAAGAAATACAGGAAAGAGAAATCTATAGAGACAATAACTAGATTAGTAGTTTCTTGGGGATTGGCAGGGAAGTTGGGGGGAAATGGGGAGCTAAAAACAGTGAGTACAAAAATGAAGAGGTTCTAAAATTGTGATGATTGTCAAGTTGTTTTAACAGAGTCAAATGATTGAATTGTAAGGTGCATGAATTATGTCGATTTAAAATAATTTTTTTAAAAAAGCAAGTCACAACTATATGTGTTTATAAGAAACTCACTTTAAACATTACTTTATGGGTTACAAGTAAAAGGATAGGGGAGGGGGAATATTGTATTAACACCTTTCCAAAGAAAGCTGGCGTAGCTCTATTAATATCAGACAAATCAGAATTCAGATTAAAGGTGGACATTTCACAAAGATGAAGTTATCGATTCCTTCAAAAGAGATAAGCCGTCCTAAGCATTGATTAATAATAGAGCTTCACATACATGAAACAAAAACTGCAAGGAAAAAATAGTGATTTGAATAGTACCCTTCTCTCAATTAAAAGGAGCCCTGGTGGCATCGTGGTTACTCCTCAGGCTGCTAACTGCAAGGCCAGCAGTTCAAACCCACCAGCTGCTCTGTGGGGAAGAAAACAGGGCTTTCTACTCCCATAAAGAATTGCAGTCTCTGAAACTCACGGGCAGTTCTACCCTGTCCGATAGGGTCGCGGTGAGTCCCCATCACTCAATGGCAGTGAGTTTGGTTTTCCCCTCAATAAATACTAGAATGAAGAGGCAGAGAGCCAGCAAGGGGAGAGAAGTCGAGTAACAACTTGTCCTGATCCTCATTGGTAGGAAACTCCACCCAGCAACGGACTTCCCCTTCTCATCAAGTGCACCTGAAACAGGTGCCAAACTAGACCACATGTGGGGCCCCAAACCAAGCCGCCATAAATGTAATAGGGCTCAAGGAATGCAACGTATGTCCGCTGACCACATGAAACCAAGTCTGCAATCACCCGCAGTTCCTCCCCAGTGGCTGGTAACGAAATAAGACACTTGTAAGCAACCCACAGATCAAAGAGAAGAATTTGAAAATAAATTAGAAATTCATTTTCATTGAACGAAAAGGCAAATCACTAAGTACTCTGACTAGTACTTAGGAGGAAATGGGTAGTTTACAATACCTACCTTACAATGTACACTGTACATGACAATACCTCCATTAGCTGTGGGGTTAAGAGTACAGGGGGAACCCCACAAAACATCACAGGTTCGGTAGGCGCAATTGTACAGCGATAATAAGTAGAGATTACAGTAAAGTCATAGAGAGCATGAGAGTTAGAGGATGGAGTCAAGTAATGGAGTTAGACGCAATTCATGGTAGCATATCTCACCTCAACCCGGCTTGATGGTCCTCGTGGAGGGGGCTTAGCCGTCAGAGAAGAAGCCGCTGCTTCGTCCTCCTTAGTCACCTTCTCCAGCCACCCTCCGGCCAGCCACCCTCCTGAGAACCAGGGAGCCTCATTATTTATTGCTAACCACGCATCATAGAGTCATACATCACAGAAAGGGGCAATACAATTCATTCTAGAACAAGTTTGATCACTCTAACGTCTCACATAATAAAAACAGACAATTACTATTCTGGGAGGCATGCAAGTTCCCTGATAGCGGACAATAACCTGAGTCACCAGGAGGGGTATTAACATAGGCAATACAATCAATGGGAGAGGAATCACCTAGGGGTGTGTCCACATTGGTTGTGGAATAGACAGTGGTGTCTACTTGATCTAGACAGCTGATAATGGCTAACTACCCTTGGTCACCCTTGGGCGGGTTTGCCCTCTCTGGTATCTCTTGCAACTGAATAGACCACCATTATCCTTATCAGAAGGGAGTGGGTCTTATTCAGGGTGAGTCAGACTAATAGTCCAGCCACTACAGATGGCCAATGTTAAGGAGAATAACCTCTGACCTACTTTCGCTGCCTATTGTACAGTTACGCTTAAGCAGCTAAGTCTGGTACATATTTTGGGGAGACAATTTAAGAGAAATCCTTCTGTTCCCCACAATTAGCCATGCAGCAAGGTCTGCTCCAGCTTCGACCTTGAGAAGCCAGACAAGAGCAGGTGGAAGCTAACGTGAGTGGAAGGAGTGCTAGAGAGCAGCAGAGACATCCATCGATGAAAGAGCAAACAGACCAATACGAGAGACAGTCGGTGAAAAGGAGAGTTTGCTTTTTGAGATGAGCAATTCAGTTGTAAAATCCCTAACAAGGCACCCATCGTTTCCTCTGTTCAGGAAAACAGACACTCCTCACCCACATCAGGAGTGAGACAGGGGGCATCACAGCTCATCAGATACACGGCGTGGCTGTTCCTCCTGGCTCCTACCAGCTTGCTTTGATATCTACTCTCAACTTCTTGCTGATCTTGTTATCTGACAGTTCATGTTTACAACCACAGGAAACAGTCCACGAGGCAACTGTTTTGCACATCAGGGACACGGGCTGGCGTGAAGGCGAGAGTACCACTGGCCGTGCGGGTTAAGCTCGTGTGCCAGCTGGGCGGGGTCACGATTCTCAGTGGTTTGACAGTTATGCAATGATGTCATTTGGTAGCCATGCAATGATGTGGTCATCCTCCACTTTATGGTAACTCATCATGACCAAACCAGGATGACCCCATGAATGCAAGGTTGGTTTCACAGTGGGAGGGAATCAGGCAATGTCACTCACCAGCTGAGCAAACTAAACAAAAAAATCCACGCGATCATCTCCATAGATGCCTCCCCCCAAGCAGAATGGAAGGAAATGGAACATTTTTTTCCAGATTCTACGAGAAAAGACCCCTCAGTAAACTCAGGAGAGAGGGGCCTTCGTCCACTTCGTGAAGAGCTGGGATTTCCTACGCCCCTGGGGAATGTGAGGCTGATCCTGTCACGTGGTGATGATAGGAGGCTTTCAGAAACTCTGGTACCGGAAGAATCACCAATAACTTTATTGTTATTTCAGGGACTGTGGGGAGGGGGTGAACATTTATGAACACAAGCCTTGTATCCATCCCATCGAAAGCTTACTCTCCTCTCTTACAAACCCTTGCCCAGCTGTGTCCACGAAATCTGAACGATGATTTCAGGCTTCTTACCCAACCCTCCCAGGCTGCTTCACAGGAAGATGAGCCTGCAACCAGAACCCTAGCCTCATTCGGATCCTGGTTTGTTCTCTGGTCTAAGAGGGGGGTGTCCTGGCGGGGCAGCGGCTCCGTGCTCAGCTACCAACTAAAGTCAGCAGTTGGCGGCTCCCACTGCCCCATGGGGAAGAGAAGGAAGTCTGCTTCCGTGAGAATGTACAGCCTTGGAGCGTGATGGGGCAGAGGCAGTCACATCCTGCTCTGTAGGGTCACTCGGGAGTTGGAACTGCATGGAGAGCGGTGGGTTTTTATTCCTGTTGCTGTTCATTCATCTGAGAGGCCCTAAGACTCAAACCAGGAGAGCTAGATCAAGGGAAACAGAACAAATTGAACAGAATAACCAGAGGATCCACGTTGTAGCCAATGGCAGGGAACACTTTTGTAGGAAAAGTTAAATGGGAACCTCATTTGCTGCGTAAACGTTCACACCTGAAACACACAAGCAAATACTGTTTTAAAAGCCAAAGGAAACAACCCAGCTTCGTCTCATCAGCAGGTTTCCTGGAGGGCATATTTGGGAGCTTGTGACATTGCACACAAGCACTGGGTGACATCACCCTCTGATGTTAAATGACACATTACTAACGGCACTGAGGTAGCTTCACAATGATGCACCCTTGGGGACACGTGTCCACCAGCCTTCTTCAGAAATAACCAAGAAGGGGACCCTCGGGTTCAGCCCCTGTGATAACAGAACAACTCCATGGGCTGTAGGCTGGCCAAGGGCAAGGGCAGGGCCAAGGTCCCAGTGGAGGTCCTCAGACAGCAAAAGAAAGCTTTATCTTAGACAGTATTCAAGGAGATGAGAGGGCTGCTGCGTTTGGTTCTCAAGAGTCGCCGGCATCTTTCAAGGATCACGCCTACTAGGAGCCTGGGGTCAGCTCAATAGACTCCAAGACCAACTTTCTGGTGGATCCAAACCCTGTGCTCTTTCCAAGGTCAGACTTGGGAATCGACATTGACTCTTGCGGCAGAGGCTGGGACTGGGGGGTGGGGGTGGGGGGCTCCTGGGACTGATGCTCAGGCCTCTAAACAAGGATTCCAGCCCAGAGGCTGGGACCAGGGGGTGGGGATGAGGGGCTCCTGGGACTGATGCTCAGGCCCCTAAACAAAGATTCCAGCCAGTGCTGTCCTACAGAAGAGAAGAAGTCCCCCTGACTGTCCATCCTGTCCCCTGACTGTCCCTCCTGTTCCAGTATACCAGCATACTCGGATGCAGAACATACCCGGACATCAGACAACTGGGGCTCTGTGTCCCCAGATCACTCAGGGCAAATGACTGGAGGTAGCCATGAACCCCAAGGAGAAGACACCAGATTCAGGATGGGTGGCCATTCCCCCTTTGCCTGGCCAGAGCAAACAAGCTGGGTGGCCCTGTGGGCACCAAGGCCCCAGATCACCTGGGAACACCTACCCCACACCTATCGCCTTGGCCCAGGCCAGGAAATAGGGCCCCAATGACATGGGAGCTCTTACTTGGCTTCCCCGGAGAGCCCCTCTTATTCACATACAGCACAAAGCCCCTTCTCTAGGGGAGGCTCTGCGGAAACATCCATCAGGAAGTGTTGAGACCTGTCTGATGCTTCCATTTCAGCCTTACGTGTAGAAATTCCACCTGCTGTGGTGTCGCCCAGGTGACCAGACTGTCCCTGTCACCGACTCAGCCAGCCATGGGAACTGACAGCAGTGTGTTGCTGGCTTGCTCTCCTCCCACAAGTCCTTGGGCTGGACACACAGAGGCTACAGGGCGGGGTTCAGTGGGAGCCTGCCACCGAGAGAACCTAACCAGTTCTACCTGCTTCACCAGCTCAGGTAAACCTGAGGTCACCTGCCTCTCTCTGCGGTCCAGTCAGGCAAGCTCCTGTGTAGAAGGCGTGGTAAGAGAACCTGAAAGTCAGCCATGGCTGTGGGTGCCCTTCCTGGCCCCAAAAGGTCATAGAACTTGGTTCACATTCACCATGGTGCTGGAAACAGCCTCAAGCCAGGGACTGCTGCTGGTGCAAGCCCATGCCCATCCTAGTCCTCTCCTGGCTGCTGCCCTGGGGGTAACCCCAGCACGCCTGGGTAAGCAGCTGGGAGCAGGGTCCCTGTCCCCCTACCTTCCCAGTGGCCAACTCCACTTGCCCAAGGGGTCAGCTGCCTTTGTCATCACACCAAGGTCCTGCCACCCAGGTCCCCTCACCAGGGGCCTTGCGGGCCCACTCCTTGACTGCTCCCACATGAAGCACAGGGCCCACCACTGATCGTCACCACCTGTTGCTGCTGTAGGTGCCATGGAGTTGCTCCGACTCACAGTGGCCTTATCAGCAAAAGGGAACACTGCCTGGTCTCGCGTCATCCTCACAATCGTTTCCGTGCTGGAGCGCAGGGTTGCAGCCCCTGTGTCCGCCCATCTCCTTGAGGGCCTGGTCCTGTGTAATCGTAGCCCCCTGTGAGGAAGGCAGGGTCTCGCCAAGAAGCTGCTGAGGTCCTGCCAGAGAACAGGCCTGGCTCCTTCCACGACTCCCACCTGGAGCAGCAGAGGGCAGTCTCTTCTTGCCACCTCAAGGGGTCCTGCTCGGGCCTTTGCATCAGAAAACCTAGGGACCCAGGAGCCCAGGGGTCAGAGAACAGACACCCCAAACCTGAGAGAGGAAGCTCTAGCCGCCAAGGTGTGTTAGGAAGCATATTTCAATTTCACGAGTGGAATTTCCCTTTGAAAACAGAGGCATTTGCTTCCTTTTCATTCTAACCCCAAGCTCATTTGTATTTAAAACATGTCTTCTAACGGCACTTCTAATCCCATTTGTAAAACAAATCACACCCTTCCTAACTTTTTGCCTTAACAATAAAACCAAAGGCCACTGAACAATTGTAAAAATGCACCAAAATGGCCTTGGCTACAGAACTAGTGATGTCCCACTGACAACCAAAGAGGGGCCGACACCCCACTGTCCAGGAGACTTTCCCCTTCAGTAGAGCGGTCATTCAGGCCACGCCCCCCAGAACCTGTCCATTCTCGCGCCACCCGCCGTTTCCTTGCCGCCAGGCTTCCCCCGTCCCTTAGCAACACCAACGGCGGCCGGCGCGCGAGTGATTCTGGGAAGCGTAGTCTTTTCCGTCCCGTCCTAGCCCGATCCAAGGCTCGTAGACGCGAACTCAAGGGCCCGAGACTACATGTCCCACTAGGCTCAGCGCGCACCTCCTGCAGCCTCGCGAGAACCTGATGCCGGAACCCACCTGTCGGGGGACGGGGACGGGTTCTCGCAGGGGCCACCCGGAGTTGTAGTTTTCTGTCCAGAATAGAACTCCTGGGTGCCGCGGGTCGGGGCAGCGGAGAGACTACAAATCCCAGGGGACGCGGCGCGACCGCCTGCAGGGCGGGGGGTACGAAAGAGGAACCGAAGGGCGCTGGGGTGAGTGAGGGACACGGGGCGGGCGGGCGGAGCGGGGGTGCTGCGCGGGAATGGCCCCTGCACAGCCGAGCCCTGGTCGCAGGCGAGCGGCGCCGGCAGTGTCGGGGGGGCGGGCACAGGGAGCCCCGCGAACACGCGAGCTGGTCTCTGAGGGTCCAGATGGCGCTTCCCCAGCGCGTCCACCCGCAGCTCCTCTTGACCCCACTTCTCAGCCGGCGGAGAGAGCCTACCCCCAACGGAGCCGAGCGCCCAGAGGCTCCCTCCCGGGGCCGTCACTGAGTTCGGGGCGACTCCCAGCCGGGGCGCAAGGCCCGGTCCGCGCCCCCTGCCCCTCCTGGGCGGGAAAGTGGAGTCCTCAGACCGCCGGGCCGATTGGCTCTGAGCTGTTACCGCGTGGGCTGTGACCTGATCTTCGTTCTAGGATTTGTTTTTGTCAGTGTAGGGAGCCCTGGTGGCGTAGGGCGGACCCGTTGGCCTGCAAACCCCACGGAGCTCCGCGGGAGAAAGACCAGGCTTTCAGCGCCCGTCGAATGTGTTCCTGTCGGAAACTCACAGGGGCAGTTCTGCCCTGCCCCATAGCGTTAACTCGGTGGTCAGTGTCATCCCGAGATCAGCGGGCTTCCGGCGTGATGCGTGTGCAAGGAGCGTATTGCTACCACACGGCATGCCGTTTGAGTTGAAGTCGTTTCTTAGGGCATAGCAGAGCGTGTTGGCAAAGGCAGCTTTGCCCCGAAAACAACGGGTGTATCTGAGTTCTTCGCCCGCCTCATCCTGTTCAATAGGAAGGAGATGGTGTATTGCTTTCGTCTCGGGCACTAGGACTGTATTGAGAAGAGGTAGAAGCGAGCCCCTGTCTTGCTCTAGATTTCTGTCTAGGGAAAGTCCAGAGGGGACAAGCTGGTCACCCGTGAGAGGTTTGCCCAGGGGCCCAGAGTAGTCCCATTCCCACTCCACTTAAGAGCCACTGCACAGGAAGAGTGGAGCTCTAGTGGCACAGTAGGTTACAGGATTGGGCTGCTGACCACAAGGTCAGCTGTTTGAACCCACCAGCCACTTCACAGGAGAAAGATGAGCCTTTTCTTCTCCCAAGGAGACTTTTGGCCTCAGAAACACAAAAGGGGCAGTTCTCTATGATGTCCTAACGGGTCGCTGTAAGCCGGATGGCAGTGGACATTGCACAGGTCCTGTGTGGAGCCACGCTGCTTCCTGCCACCCCACCCCATTCTTCCTAAAAGCAGAGCAAGCGGGAGCCTTGATGGGCAGGTACCAAACAGCTAGCTGGCCAACCGAGCTCATGTGTGCACCGGTGCACACGCACACACCACACCACACACACATTTCCTTGATTGGCTTTGTCAGGTGATTCAATTAAAGAATCCAATGGCCCCCCCAGCCAGCTCTGCTTCCACCTTACATTTTGCTTCAGCACTAGTTTCCTACCCAAACGTGGAGGGTGGTGTTAGGGGTGTGTGAGTGTGTGGGTGCTTCCTTTGCTTCTGTGAAGACAGCCGCTGGGATTGGTGGCCTGGAGGCTGGAATGGCCCCCCTTTTTGGTGTTCACCAAGTTTTGTGTGAACTTTCAACGTGATCCGAGAATAGAGCTTCCCATTTCACTGGAGACCCAGAAGAGAAGGTCATGATTGTGAAAGACAGAGGGACCATCTAGCCCTGCCCCATCATCCTCACTCCTGCTCCCCCACCCCCATGGCCACCATCACCCACAACCCACCCCACACTACTTCTTACCACTCCACCCACCCCTCTTTTCAGCCACAGCAGCTGTGGAAGGCTGGCGAAGGCCGGTTGTGACAAGTGTCGGTGGGTTCTGCCCCTGGCCTAACCTGCCGGGCACCTAGGCCTTTGTTGACCGACCAGGTACAGTTAGTTACCTTCCACCCACCCAGGAAGCAGTGACCAACAAGTGTGCTTCCTTCAGTCAAACCCATTCTCAGGGAAAACCAGAGTTGATTTTCATTGTCTTGTGGAATTTCTTTTAACCCCATCATTTAGTCTTCCAGAAGATTTTCAGAATAGATCACCGATTGCACTTCTCTAGCCAATGATCGCAATATTGTTGTTTACATGCATGGAGGTACGTGCTCACTCGGTTTTGACAATTGCAAGCGCCTGTGCAGCCATCGCACATGGAGCCCTGGTGGCGCTGTCTAGTAAGCATTGGACTGCTAATGTCAAGGTCAGAGGTTCAAACCCACCAGCTACTTGGGAGAACATTGAGGCTCTCTGCTCCCATACAATTTACAGCCTAGGTTCCCAAACTTGGCAGATCATTGGAATCATCTGGGGGATCTGGTGGAACGATAGATCCTTGGACTCTTCCTCTAGAGCAGCGGTTCTCAACCTGTGGGTCGCAACCCCTTTGGGGTCAAAGGACCCTTTCACTGGGGTCGCCTGATTTATAACAATAGCAACATGACCCAGTGATGAAGTAGCAACGAAAATAATGTTATGATTGGGAGGTCACCACAACATGAAGAACTGTATGGAAGGGTTGCGGCATTAGGAAGGTTGACAAACTCTGCTCTAGAGATTCTGAGTCTTTAGGTTGCAAATGAAGCCCAGGAATCTGGAGTTTACATGGGGTCATGGGGAGTCAGAATATACTCAATGGGTGTGGGTTTGGGTGCAACCCACACACCTATTAAGGTCAGTTTCCAGGAACCTCACTGTCCCCTACCCCAAGCTAGTGCTCCTTGACCCTTCCCTCCCTCCCTCCCTCCATTTCTTCCCACCTTCCTTCCTTCCCCAGCCACGCACCTGCCACCTCCATTTTCCAAAAGGTTTTGTGTACTTATCAGTATTACGTACTTCTTTAAATGTCTGGTAGAATTCATCACTTAAGCTATGTGGACCTGTTTGCTTTGTAGGACATTTTCGAATCATGAGTTCTGTTTCAGTAATGGACAGAATGACCATCCCCATTTTCTGCTGCACCTGGTGTCCTTGTGGGCAGCCCTTTTGCCTTTGAGCCAATTCGACCATCCCATCTGCTGTTGAATGTGTAGGCGGGAAGTGGTTTGTCATGTCTGCTGATTGTCCCTTGGTGCCTGTAGGGTCTATGGTGGTGTCTCCTCGTTCGCTTCTGGCACTCGCCCTTGGCATGACTTTTTCCCCTTCCTGATGACACTTGCTAAGTGTTTACCAATGTATTCTTTTTTTTTTTTTTTAATCATTTTATTAGGGGCTCATACAACTCTTA
>NW_022111357.1:44368992-44380145 GCF_000313985.2 Echinops telfairi
TGTGTGCTCCGATCAGATATGTCCCTCTCCCAGAGCTGCGGATTCAGTGCCGCCCTTTGAAATAACTTTTTCTCGGGGGAGGGGCAGGCATCCACTTAGTATTGGGGACTGGGGCCAGCCCCCCAATGTATTCTTTTCAACGAGTCGACTTTTGGCTGTGTGCATTTTCTCTAATATTTGTCCGTGCAGTTCATCGTCATTTGTTTCGAGGCTTTTGTCTGCTGAACTGGTTCTTCACAAACAGTTTGAGAACACTACGAGGGAGGTACCCCCCAAACAGAATTTTTCTCCCCAAAGCTATGCATTCGATTTTTTTTTTTTTTTTTAAGGAAACAACATCACCTTCAAAATACTCTCCATTACACATAATACATTTGTCAAATCTGCAGTTCCATTCTTGGAAACACTTTTCAAACTCATCTGTTTGGATGGCTGACAGCATGTCCCTCGTATTTTCCTTCACCTTTTCTGAGTCTTCCTTTCATGTCCCAAACTGGCGCACTGAGATGGCTGCATGAGCAGGTGCATTGTGGTGGTGGCAAAACCCCATCTCTCACAAATCAGGCCCTTTTTGTCACGCACTGTTATGCAATCTTTTCAGAACCTGTAAATAGAAAGCTTGATTAACAGTCTGACCTGGTGGAACAAACTGCAAATGCATTCCAATCGACATTTTCATCCATTCAGGAAGTTGACGGGCATCCAGAACGAAGTTTGTCATCAATTGACATTTCACCTTTTCTGAAATGAGAAAACCACTCGTGCACATTTTCCCCATAGCACTGACCTTGTAAGCTGTGTTCAACATCACAACAGTTTTTGCAGCATTTTTCCCAAGCAGGAAACAAGGTATCACAGCCGCACACTGTTTTCTTAAATCTGCCATCACAAAAAACGAAGTTTGAGCAAAACTGCTTTTATGAAAAAATTCACCGTGACCAGAAAGAACCTTCCCAGGCAACGCCACTGGGTGCAGTAACTCAGAGCTAGTTCTTCTATGCTCGCTTAGTGGGGAAAATGCATCGTCCTACAAAAACTCTGCTCCACCCAGTGCAATTCCAGTTTGGTGGGGGGCACCCCCTTGTAGACATCTGATTGCTATTTCCTCCTCCTAATACTCCTTTTTTTTTTTTTTTTGCTCCTAATACTCTTAATTATCATGTCTTTTGCTTGTCCATATGCTGTGAAAGTCTATAGTGCCAGGTTGTTATTTTCACTTTAAATAGTTAATAGCCTTTTAATAATAGTCGAAGGCATATTAGATTTGCTTTTTGCATCTTTTAAATTTTATTTATTTATTTTTTGCTTTTTACATCTTAATTGCCTGGTTAGATTGAGAATTTCATGAGTTGCCCCATGATTGGCCAGACTTCCTGAGTGTCTTGGTTGGCCCTTGTAAAACCAACAGTATTTACTAGCTCTGGGTGGAAAGCCCGCAGAAGCCAGTTAGTTGGGGTGGGTAAATAAACACAGGCCCTGGAGCCAAAGGTCCCGGACCAGTTCTCACCCTGTTGCACACAAGCTGCAAGAGCTTGTGCACGTCCATTTCATCTGTAAAATGGGGTCACACTAAGCATGATTGGAAAAATGCGGAGTTAATCACACAGCGGAGGGCTGGGCACATGTTAAGTGCTACATCCATATTCTTGCCACTGTTAGCGATCATGGACCAGTTCAGATGCCCTAGAGATCCCCCACATCTCCAGAAACTGGATCCTTCTCAAACAAACATGATCTCAAGTGGCCGTGTCAGGCTTACACACTGTTTGTGTAATAACCCGCCAAGGTTAGAAAATCTGGATTGAGTAGAGAGTAAGCCCCAGAGGATTATTTATTCATCAGCTCATTCCTTGGGGACTGCTTGAAAGATGAAAGGAACTCCCAAAATGATGTCCAAATATGTCTCCTTATCTTAAATGTACCCTTTAGCTGCGAGACGCACATCCTGAGCCACAAGAAGAATGTTTTCTTTTACATTCTCTGTGTGCCTCTCAGAAGCCAGCCCACAAGCCAGCACAGTCTGTCTTTATTTGTTAAGTTAGTCCCTGACTCTTGCCCGGTGAAGATAAGACTTTATGGGGAGGCGTACTATTCTCTCCAAGGACCTGATTGCTACCGACATTACAGCTTATTAAAAGCCCTTTTGACGTGCATCTTACCTGTGAGTTCTATGCAGCCATTGCAATGGATACTAGAACCCAGAGAAGGACACTAGAGAACCCTAATTAAGACCACACGGCCATTACCAAATACCTTCAGAGAATGAGTCGCGGGGATGGGCGCTCAGGACCACACTCTTAAGAACATCGTGGTCAGTTGGCACCACGTCGTCCACCAAGAAAATGCTCTACATCCTCCTTTAGTGAGTGATGACCGTGGGCCTGAGTGGCCACCATGTGACCACTGGCCTCCGCCTGTCTGCAGGAAGGAAGAATGAGGAAAGTCAAAGACCTATCGATCCAATTAGGCCACAGGACTAATGGATCACTCAAACCTCAGCCTCCCCAACCCGAGATGAGAACTAAATGGCTCCTGGCCACCTCTGCTCTCACATCAGAAGGTCCAAGATAGTGGGGGGAAATATAGAACAATAGAGGAAGAATGAGAGACATGGCTGGAGCCCAAGACAGTGAGTGGCCCTAGTCAGCTTTCAGGCCTGGAACTGAAATTCATCCCACGGCTCAATTTTCAGCCAAATAACAGACAGGGATAGAGAGTGGTTATGCGTTGGGCTGCGATCCATCTGATCAACAGTTCAAAACTAGCAGCAGCTCCGAGGGAGAAAGACCGGGGTTTCTACTCCCATCAACAGTTGCAGTCTCGGAAACCCACAGGGGTGAGCACTGACTCAGTGGCAGTGAGTTAGGGGTTTGGGGGCATATGCGCTCTGCACTCCTTAGCACTATCCACTATTGGCCATCAAAAGGGCAGCATTTGCCCAAGGAACAACGTTGAGAAGGCAAGGCATGGAAACAGGAAACCCAGGGTAAAAGTGGGATGAGGGATGTTATAATTTGGGGATGGCAATGACATGAAACAAAATGTGTATGGGTGTGATAGTTAGGTTAATTGTGCCAGGCTGGCCAATAGGAACACGTGGGATTAATGGGTCCCGGTTTGATTGGAGGGCAAAGAGATAAATGGCTCAGCAAGGCCCGCCCCCCATCCTTCTCACTCTCTGGTGACCAGGCATGCTAGCGTGTTCCTGCAGCTGCTGTAACTAGTTCTCTGCCTCAGCCGTGAGCTACACTACCTGTGGGCCAGGCCAGCCTGTGGATCGTGTCGCTAGACCTTGAGCTTCCTTCGAGACCTGCTTCACCACACTGCCGGTAGGTAATCGCTTGAGCTTGAGGCTGGTGGATCCTGTTGCCTTGCATTGCTTGCGTTCACTCTCCCATCTGGGCCTTCGATAGCCCATCAGTAGCTCCCAAACTACTGACTGTTGGTGACCCACCCTGCTGCTTATTGCCTGTGGGCCGACTTTGCCTGCCTGGCCCCAGGGAGGACTCTGCTGTCTGCTCCCTTGACCGTGGACCCGGCAGCCCACGTGAGTGAAAGGGCTTCCGGTATATTCCCGGTTCCACGGAAGTGAGTTGAACCGAACCCTCTGTACTGCTGTGTGGACCAATTAGCTGTTATATTCTTTCTCGCTGTATAAAGCTTTCTTTGTATATACATAAACCATAAGTGGCCTGGTTTCGTTTCTCTAGAGAACTCTGCCTAACAATGGATTAGAGTGGAAAACTGGTTTGCTCTGTAAGCTTTCCCCTAATTCACAATGGAAAATGTCTTAAAGGACTAGGACAAGGATGCCTGCTGTCAGCACCCCAGTCAACATTGCACCAGAGGCCCCCGCCTTCTTCAGTCGTTTTAGATAGCCACCGCATTAGTGTGAGGGGTGGGAGAGCCAAAAAAGATTGGAAAAGGAGAAATAAAACTATGGATGAAATGGTTTTTTTGGTAGAAAACCCTAAGGAATCTACAAAGCTATTAAGTACATTTAGCAAAGCCTCAGAAATCAAGAGTAATATGTAAAAGTTTACTGTGTTTCTATAGATTAACCGTAAACTATTGGAAAATGGGATCAGAAACTAGATTCTGTTTACAAAACTAAGCCTCAGGACAAGTTTAATAACATAAGACCTCTTAACAAAAACTATAAATCGTTCCTGGGAGAAATTAAAGCAGACTTAAGTACCTGAGAGATAAGCATGTTCATGGATTGGAAGACTTGACATCATTAAAATGTCAGTTCTCCCACACCAGTCTACAGTCAACAAAGCATCGGCATTTCAACAAGCTCTCTTGCAGAAATGGACACGCGATGCTAAAATATGAAAATGCCTCTTACCCAGAATTGCCCAAGCAATGAAACAGAACATGGCTGGGGCTACCTTATTTTCAGAGTTTCTATTAAACTACAATACTCAAGACCCGGTGGTGTTGGTGAAGAACAGACACATCGATTAGGGAACAGATGAGAAAGTCCAAAAAGAGACCCACACGTATGCCAGCCAATTGACTTTCACCAAAAAAATGCCAAGGCAATCAGTGTGAAAAGGAAAGCCGTTTAAGTAAATGGTGCTAGAACAACCAGGTCTGCATTAAAAATAAAAATATAATAGCAAACCTTGAAGTAGCTGTCACCAGCCCAGACAGCATCCTGTGTGGTCGAAGAAACACAGCCTGGAAGTAGGTGAAAGTGAGAGGGCGCTTTTACCCTTGAATGGAGGGCAAGAGATAAATGGCAAGCCAGGAGCAAGCCAGGACTAGAGTCGCCAAGGCAAGCCACCCAAACAAGAGGAGGGTTGGCCGTTTTCTCCTTGTATACCGAGAAGTCAACTGAGGGGCTTATGAATATGTAACCAGTTTCCAAGGAATGGTTGTTGAATATGCATGGGACGGGGTTATGATTCTTGGCCAAGAGGTGGCTTGCTTCTAAATGTCCCAGTTGGACTGGTGCCACCCTTCTGGCGACTTTTTGTTCCTCAACCCAAGTTCGTTTGTTGGGGGGAAGGGGGTGGCATCTGTAAATTGGGACTGCCCTTTCTGCTCGTATTCAGCAGGCCAGATCTGGTTAAGACTGAGAATGACTTCCTGTGATTGGATTCTTCCCTCTGGCTCATGTGGAATTTGTACATAAGCCAACAGGCAATCACTTTTCAATCTGTATGTTGAGAGCTAATGGCAGAAGCTGGGACCGTGTGCAGAATTCCACAGCTGTCCTGTCTCTTTAATGACCCTTTGCTTCTTCATGTCTGATGTTCTTGGTGTCACGCACCACCAATCGAGTCTTTGGTTGTGAGTGTTCAAGGGCCCCAGTCGGCACCGGAGAGGATCTCAAAATCCAGGTGGAATCCTCACAGTCAGATTTGGCTTCTGGTTTTCCTTTCTTTTTTGTTTTTCCCCCCTCTTATTTCGAACTTGCACATGAGCAATGGTTCATAGTCGGCCCCGGCCTTGGGTGGGCCGATAATATTGAGCTTTTCTCCATTTTCTCTTCCCACAGAGGTAGTCCGTTTGAGTCCTGTGTATTCCACCTGGTGAGGTCCACCTGTAGAGTCATCATTTATGTTGTTGTTGTTGGGGTGGGGGTTATTGCTGTCAAGAACTTGTTGGTCTGGCAAAATGTGATCTCCAGCTTTGCTTCTGTCACCAAGGACATATTTTCCAACCACTGTTCCTTCCTCGTTGTTTCCAACGTTCACAGTCCAGTCGCCAATAATGATCACTACGTCTTGATTACATGTTTGATCAACTTCCGACTAAAGAATTTGGTAGAATTCTTCCATTTCTTCATCATTGGCTTTCCTGGTTGGTGCGTCCCTTTGAGCACTAGTTGTATTAACGAATCTTCCTCGTAGCTGTATCGATAGTACCCTGTCACAGCATTGAGCTTTAAGATGGCTCTGGGAATGTTCCTTTTGATAATGAACGGGACGCTCTTCCTCTTGAACTTGTCATTCCTGGCGTCGACCGATCCCAGCCCGTTTCAGCTCCCTAATGCCTAGGATCGTGATCTTGATGCATCCGTTTGCTTGCTGAAAGCGAAGAGGGCTTTAAACACTGACTGATACAGCACGAAGACTTCACCGCTTCAGTGTAGACAAGCGCCAGGTAAAGAGGACAGAAATCCTCACAACTGGACCCGTAGGCAACAGAATCATAAACCAAGTGCAGATTTAAATTGTTAAATGTTTCGTCTCACTTGGATTCCGTCAGTGTTCACGGAAGCAGCAGTCAAGAAATCGAATGATGTCTGCATTGGGGAAATGCGCTGCTCACGACCCCTTGAAGTGTTCAGGAGCAAAGAGATCACTTTGAGGACTCAGACCAAACTCACCACCATGGATGCCACTCAGAGCCACCCTAGAGGACAGGGTAGAACTGCCCCTGTGGGTTTCCCAGACCACACACCTTTACGGGAGTAGAAAGTAGAAAGCCTCCCCCCCTACCACCCCGCCCCGGAGTGTCTGGTTGATTTCAATGGCTTATCGTGTGGTTCGCGGCCCACCGCATAACCCACCAGGGCTCCGGCGGTGAGGACTGACTGATGTGTGGTCGTTTCAGTTGTCTTATACGCATGCGAAAGCCGGACCGGAAAGAAGGAAGACCGCAGAAGAATATGGTGAAGAATCCTGCAGGTGCCATGGACTGCCAAGAGGACAAACCAATCTGTCGTGAGAGACGGACCCAGTAGCGTCTTGTACTGTGAGTCGGCGCCTAACGCCGCCGCCAGCAGAAGCATCGATACCTCTGAATGTTGGCGAAGAACATTGAAAGCACCATGTACTGTCTTGGAAGACGCACAACCCGATTGCTCCTCAGAACGGAGAATGGCAAGACTTCATCGCGTGGACTTTGGACATGGTATCCGGCGAGCCCAGTCCCTGGAGAAAGAAAGGACATCCTGCTTGGTAAAGCAGAGGGTCAGGGAAAAGAGGAAGACGCTCGACGCCATAGATTGATACGGTGGCTGCAACGATGGGCTCAAGCCTAAGAGGAGGTCTGTAGAGGGTACCAGACTCGGCAGTGTTTCCTTCGGTTGTACGTCAGGGTCACTCTCAGCACCTGACAACAACGTAGGGGATCTGACATCACCGAAGATTGATTGCTGCTGTCCACTCGGCCCTAGTGCCCAGTGAACCCACATGCAACAGAATGAAGGCTGCCTGGATTGGCACCATGCCCGTCACCGCCAGCAGGTTTGAGTGCCTCAGTGTGGCTCATGTGCCAATCCAGCTCACCAGGGTCTCCCTGGCCCCCAAGGACCCTTGACTTGGCCAAAAATGATTCTCCTCCAGGAGCTCGCCCTTCCTGAGGATGTCTAGAGCAGCGCTTCTCAGCCTGGGGGTCGAACGACCCTTTCACAGGGGTTGGCCGATTGATAACAGTAACACAATGACAGTGAGGAAGTAGCAACAAAAGTAACGTTATAGTTGGGGGTCACCACCCCATGAGGAGCTGTGTGAAAGGGTCGCGGCCTGAGGACGGTTGGGAACCGCTGGCATTTGAGTTGGGGGATGTCCCTATGTGTTGCGGTGCGCCACATATTTCCATCGGCCAATATCTAGGAGTCGCTCACCAGACCACGTTTCCTGCCCACGACGGTTGACCGTGCTGGTATTTGAAATATTGACGACATCGCTTCCAGCATGTAACACGGAAACCACCACCATGCTGCAGCCTGGCAGGGAAGGTGGTGGGCATCCTTGAAAGGGACAAGGTGAAGCCGGGAAAAGGCGCACTTTTCCTGATGGCTGTAAGTCATCTTTTTAGAAAGGCGATGCGGGGCGGAGAGGGGATTGTAGAGGACACCTCGCAGGGCTGGTTCTAGGCTCCCTCAGCCTTCTTTGCCACCAGCCTGGGAAGTACAGGGTGAGTGAATGACAGGCACTGTCACCTTCCCTTGCCCATCAGAGCGAACCCCACCCAGCCCGGCCCCTCCTCCCAGTGGTTCTCATGTCCAAGCCCATTGTGGCCGCCACCGTGTCCGTCCACCTCCTTGAGGGCCTTCCTCGTTTTCACGAGCCCTCTACTTCGCCAAGCGTGTCCTTCTCCAGGGACCGGCGACGCCTGACCTGTCCAAAGAGTGAAATGAAGGCTTGCCCTCCTTCCCCTCTGAGGAGCGTTCTGGCCGACTTCTCCCATGACATGTTTGTTTGTTCTTTGGACTGTGTCCTTCGGCAGTACCAGAGTTCAAGGGCATTGTGTTAGACAGGGTTCTCTAGAGAGATAAAACCAAATTGCTGATAATTCAATATATTTATTTATAAAGATAATTAGATATATAACAAGAAATGAACTGTCAAATCATATACAGATAAATATATAATACAAGAAATGAATGGTTAAATTATAAAGCACTACAAATGGCTCACTGCAACTGACTCCCTTGAGAGAGTTGTGAGAGACTAGCAGTCCTTCAAGTCCAGTCTGCTGCCAGATCTTCCTCTATTTATAGAGAGAGCTAGGCTATGTCAGCACAGCAGCCAATCAGAAGGCAGGTCACCAACTGCCAGCCAGGTCACCAACTGCCAGTCCCCAGCTCCAGCGATCCCTTAAAGGGACCTCAACTTACAGCGACACAGTCCATAGGCTAGGCGTCCCACAGGTAGTGTAGCCTTTACATTGAGGCACAGAACAAGCAAGGCAGCCGCACACTGGTCCGATGATCAAAGAGCGAGAGACAAGAAAGGCGAGACTCACCAAGCCATTCATCTCTCCGCCCTTCAGTCAATCCCACTTGTGTTTATCGGCCAGGCTGGCATAATAAACTATCTCAGGCATTGATTCCCCATCGGCTCATAGGCACGCCCAATGCACGGAGGCTGGTTGGGCGTGCTGGCCACAGGGCCCTTCTCGAGACCCCTGGCATGGGGTGACCCATTGCTCCAAACTACAGCTGGGGGCTGGCCAGAGCCCACAGCAAGGGTGCTCCCCTGTCCATCGTGGTGTCCAGTGGCATCTTGAGGACCCAGGACATGCACTGCTCCTCTTCAGGTTAGAAAGTTCACCCCAGAAAGCTTCTCTAGAGGCTGTGTGCCAGCACACTGACCCAGCCACACTTGGGACAGATAGCCCTTCTGGTCACCACTTGACCGGCGAACAGAACTCTTCGAAAGGCTCCCTAGCAGCACATTGATCACAGAGGCTTCAAAACGTTTGCGGGAAGACGCCATCATCTTCTCATTCCATTTTCCCATGGACTTTCGGAAGCCCCTTGTACTTTGAGAAGTTGAGCCGCTCCCTGTGCTTCCTCTCGTTGCTAGGGGGCTGTGACAGGTAACCGCCACGTGGGGGCTCCAAGAACAGAAGCGTGATCTCGCCTCTCTGGAAGCTAGGAGCTCGCCCTCCATGCGCTTCGTTCTGAGGCTCAGGAGGACCCATTCCAGACCTCTCTTCCTAGGTTTGGGGAAGGCCAGCAGGCCTTGGCTTGCGGCTGCAGCACTCCAGACTCTGCCTCCATCATCATCGTCATCCCACCGTCTCTGTCTTTGTCCTCTTTGATCAGCACACCCCTCAGAGGGAGCTAGGACCCATGCTCCCCTGGCAGGCTCCATTCCGGTTAACGATGTGAACAGTTCCTGGACTGGTCATACTTGTTAGCTGATAACATCATCCAAGACCTTGTTTCCCAACAGGGCTATGGCCACAGGTCCCGGGCTTGGCACCCAGCTTAAGTACCGAATTAGTTCTTTGGGAAACAAACCCAGTGTCCCCCCTGTCCCCCCTCCGCATAGCCCCACTTCCAGGTCTCGGAGGTTGAGCCGAAAGCTCCAGAGACCGGAGTGAAGTGCCGTCCTGTGTCTGGGGACTGGTGGGGTAATGGTGGGCACCCTCCATCTCCCTAGAGGGTCTCCCTTTGTCAGGCCTCACACCACACTGTCCAGGGCCCAGGTGGGCATGAGCCCTAGTCACCCACGACCTGCAGGCCACCCTGGGCAGTGGAAGTCTGTGTGTGCATGTCAGCCCACAGGGCTAGCTCAGGTGCCCACACTGCCCTCTGTGTTACTTACAGATGCTGCGCCGGGACATGGCGCTCCCTCACGCCATCCTGCTGGCGGGAGTCTTGGTGGAAGTCACCAGCAGGTCCACAGAAAGTACGGTAGGTGAGGCCGAGCAGCAGCAGGGGTCCAGGGCCTTGCCCATCATAGCTGACCCCCCACCCCGGCCGTCAGAGTCCCGAGCGGTCCGAGACACTGTCTCAGGTTGGCCTGGGCCTTGGCCAGCTCTCTGCGTGGCCTCTGGCCGTAACCATCATGGGGTCTGCATAGAGCTGCCACTGGGGCTGGCAGGAGCTCTGCCATCTACTAGCCCCCAGGTAGACCAGACCTCCTGCGGCCCCTATTCCCAGCTCCAGCGCCCACCCTGTGGCAGCACCTCCCCACCTCTGTTTCCCCCAGAGACCAGGCACCCGTTGGTGTCAGTTGAGAGGCCTTTGGTGCTTCTCAAGCCAGGAGACCGGTGGGAGCAGAGCTGGGGCTCGAGGGGCCCAGCAGGGCTAGGGACTCACCGTTCACCCCCGTCCCCAGGTCCCGCAGCCCCAGTGTTGTGTGGAGGTGGCAGATGTCAATGGCACCTGCCCGAGCACAGGCCAGTGTGGCCCAGGTAAGCAGCCCCTGAAGGCCAAGGGTTTGAGCCGGCCTTCCACCCTGCCCCCAGGCCCTGGGGATGGGGAACTGGCGTGGTCCCGTGAACCAGGCGAACAGTCTCCGACAAAGAGGGACACTGGGTTCCCTCCACGGAGCTTCCTGGAGCAGGTGACAGCAGACCCCCATGGCGTCTGCAAGGAGACTAGGCAGCCAGGGACGCACTTGCAGAGGCCCTGGTCTGAGGGATGCTTAGTGCACGACTCTCACGCGCACAGCAGCCCTCGCAGGCCGCGGTCTGCTCAGCTCCACTGGCTGCAGTAGGCACACATGACATCAGATGCATACCTGCCCCAGCAGCCCCCCGAGTTAGCAGTGGGCACTGTCCTGGGGCCGGAGCAGCAGCTGGAAGAGTGACATGTGCCAGGTGGGACCTGGGGGTGAAACCGAGTTGGGGGGCCTGGCAGGGCCTGCCCAGGCAACCATGGGGTCAGCCATAGTCCCCACGCACTCAGAGAAGGCCCCGGCAAAGGACTGTGACACCCACCCCCCACCCCACCC
>NW_022111357.1:44380247-44384973 GCF_000313985.2 Echinops telfairi
TAGAGAGCAGAGCACCCCCACCCCACCCCGTGCAGGCTGCTACCAGCACAGGGCGGAGGACGGGGGCATCAGCTGCCTGCAGTGCCCCAACACCTCCTTCCCGGCCGCGGCCACCAACAGCTCCGAGTGCCACAGCCGTAAGTCACCCTCCTGGTCCCCCAGCCTCCTCGCCTGTGACCCCCAAAGCCCTCAGCTTCACTCTGGCCTCTCATCACAGCCTCCAGCCGGGGGGGTCTCCTCCCCATGAACAGGAGCACGGGGACACCCACGATGCCAAGTGCCAGTGAGTCACCCAGCACAGACGGAACCCACACATCTGGCCCTGCTTGGGGAGGGGTGTGGGAGCCCGGGGGCTTTGCCAGGGCTGGTTCCCCTGGCTGACCTGGGCCAGGGCCACTCACACCCTTGTCCAACTCCTGCCTGGCGGGGGGCAGGAGGCCGGGCCAGCCCCGAGGGAGGTGTGGGGAGCCAGTGGGGCCCCGGGACTGGCCGTCACTCTGCCGCAGGGGGCCCCCAGGTGGTTGCCTCGCTCTTCCTGGGCACGTTCTTCGTCAGCTCGGGCCTCATCCTCTCTGTGGCCGGGTTCTTCTACCTCAAGCGCACCAGTAAGCTCCCCAGCTTCTGCTGCCGCAGAAACAAAGGTGTGTCCCTCGTGGGCAGCCCGGCTGAGCCCAGGGCGGGAGGAGGGCGGTCAGCCCAGAATGCTGCCGAGCAGGACATGGGGTGGCCTCCGAGATCGCCTTGTGGACCACACGGCCACCAACTCTCTCTCCTCCCGCAGCCCCGGCTCTGCAGCCCCGGGAAGCCGTAAGTAGCTGCCTGCCTCCAGCACCCCAGCCCGCGCCTGCCTGCCCCCCCACACACACCCCCAGGCCAGCCCTGCCGTTCACTCTGCTTTTCTCTCCCTTCAAGGCGGCGATGATCCCCAGGCCACAGTCCTCAGGTAACACACACCTGGCTCTGCCCATCGCCTCCTCTCGGGGGTCACCTCCCAAAACATCCAGGTCCCTCCAAGGGAGCCCACTGGCTCCTCGGGAGCGTCAGTCCCACTGGCGACCCCAGGGACCCCATGAGGGGCCAAGAACACAGAAAGGGCACCAACTCCGCACCCCACAGCGCAGCCACCCAGTGCCAGCCCCAGAGCCCACGCTCTCTGCCCTGTGCGGGTGGGGCAATGGAGTGCTCTTTCTTTAGGGACCAGAGCAGCGGGTCAGCTGCTCCGAGGGTGGGAGTTTCAAAGTGAGCATTGGGGATTGCTCAGGAAGACAGGCCTGCGTGTTTCACCACTGGGAGCTGCCCCCAGCCCCCCATCAAGCCTCCCCACCCCCCAGGTGTGCGAGCTGCCACTTCCGGGCCAGGACTGTGGGTGACCACACCCCCAAGTCTCAAACACAGCCCAGCCCCCATCTGCCAGGAGTCCCTTATGGTGGGGGGCTGTCAGCAGGCTCTAGGGGACCTCCTTCCTTGTCCCTCTGTTCTCCCTGAGTTGGGAGGGCGGGGCCCCTTCACAAGTGAGCTTGCATTAGGAGGGAGGGTGAGAGTGAGCAGGAGCTCGCCCACCCCACACTGGCCTTGCTCCCCTCCCGCCTGGCCCTGACCCGTGCCCTCTCGGCTGACCCTTGTAGTGCGGAAACCACGCTACGTGAGGCGAGAGCGCCCCCCGGACAAGCTCGTGGGTGCTGCAATGCCCCCCTCAGTGGAGGCCCGAGTCAGCAGTGTCTAGACCCGGCAGCCAGCCTGCAGCTGGACCAGGACAAGCCCTGAGGCCTGGGAGGGCCTGGACTGCACCTGTGCCCTGCACTTGGAGTGGCACCCTCAGCAGCAGACACCCCGAGGGAAGCCAGCTGCACCTGGCTCCCTGGCACCCGCCCTTCCTGCTCACTGACACCTGTTTGCAGTGACTGCTGCAACTTCATCTCAGTCCCCAAGAGTGGGGGCGGGGGTGGGGGGGTGGCCAATAAGAACCAGGGGTAGCTCTGAGCCAGTGGTGGGCAGCTGCCCCCTTTCCCCAGCCTGCCCCTACTCACACTCTGGCCTACATACCAGAGGTGCCAACTAGGCCAGCCGGGGTGCCTTGTCTGTGCTCCACGGGCCAGGAGACCCATCTCAGCTCCCTGTGGAGTGAGGCCCCAGCCACCCTTGCCCTGGCTGCCATGAAGGGACGGGTCCCGGGAAAAGGAAAACTCAAAACCCTCCACCCACTCTGGGCCCCCTGCCTCGGGCCGGGACCTTCATTTGCCTGCGACAGGGCAGGACAGTGTCCCCTGACACCTTGGCATCCCTAAGCCTGAAAACTCGCGGCCATGCTCGCTGGCCATGCCTGGTTCCCTGGGCTCTCCCTGGGCAGACTGAGGCTGGCCTTCCAGGACCTGTCATGGCCAGCAATCCCCTTCTACTGGGGTGTCCTGCTGGGAGACCCCTCCAGGCCTTGAGGGCTACAGACAGCCTGGTGGGGAAGCCTCTGCCTGGGCCCTGGGCCCTGGACTCCTGGTCATGTCCCTCCACATCAGAATCCTAGAGAGTATTTTTATTTTTGTATTTTTGTACTGTGTGGTTTCCCAAGACCACTTGCACCGTGGGCTGTCCCGGTGCGGAGAGCAAGTGTGCCATGGTAAAAAGCCACATCACAGTGATTTGGAGCTTTGCTGCCCTCTTTCAGTGGGGTTGGGGCGGGTAGAAGGGAGAGGGGCACAGTTAGTGGCTGTGGAGTCTCTTCTGACCTGAGGTGACCCAGGGGAAGTGGAACCAAAAGTGCTTGCCTTGAGCGTCAGCGAGTCGGCACCACTCAAGGATGCCCAGGAGGTAGGCCTGCCCATCCGTCGGGGCACTAGCTGGGCACACTTGGCCACTGTAAAGAGCCGGAGGGTGAACCCTGCAAGGCTCTGGCCCAACCCCGGTTCTGTCCGCCACTCAAGGACCCTTCCAGAGCACCGCCCCACACGCTGGGAACGGGGAGCCAGGAAGGGTCTCCACATGCCCCCTCAGGTGCAGCCCCACGCCTCGGGACCCAGGGCCCTCTCTGGAAGCTGAGGTCTTGCCCACAGTCCTTGGCCCAGGAGCGTGTTCACCCACTCTCCCCACCCCTGCCATGCAGGATCTGAGAGGGGAGAGTTGTGAGGGCCTCGGCTTACTGGTAGCTTTTCTGTCCATGCCAAGCCAGCTAGGGACTGTGAAGTATGGCAGATGGGATTCCCCAGGGGAGGGGCTCCCCGGAGGAGCCCCTACCCTACCCTCCACCGGACGGCAGCTACCCCTCCCAACCCTTTCAGGCCCCAGCTCCCCACCCTCCTCTCCTGTTCCCACCCATGAGGGCCGCCTCTGCAGAGGGTCAGACCAAAGGGGAGTGGCCTGGGCCAGGCTAGGAGCATGCCAGAGAGGGAGGCCGAGATGAGGTGACAGTGTCCTAGAGAGCTGGGGGGGCTGGAGGGGGGACCAGCAGTGTCCCTGCAGAGGGTAGTGTTCAAGCCCACGGGCCAACCACCAGGAGGGTGTCTGTCCAGTCTCTGCGAGGAGCCCTGACCCTGAGGGGAAGGTCACCAAGGTCCACTACATGTCACTTGGTGCCCCAAGCGGACCCTGAGCTTAAAATGTCCTCCACGTTCCCCACAGCTCTTCGTCCCTCCCTCCCCAGGCACAACTTGATAGCCCCCAGCCAGAGGGTATGTGGCCTGCAGAGTGGGGAGCCCACCCCCAACACACCAGCTGGTGATCCATCCTCCCATGCAGCTTGAAGGAAGGGCAGTGTGAGCCTTGGGGAGGGGAGGCCAGAGGAGGGAGAGACCCCCCCACCCACCCACCTGCCCTGTGTGTGCGCGGAGAAGTGAAAGCCGGGTTGGCCTTGGCCCTGTAGTGCTCAGCTTCCGAGTCTCTTCCTGGGTAAAAGCCCATCTTCTGACCCATGGGATGGCTGATTCCTTTTGAAACACTGTCCGGTCTCGATGACCCCACCCCCTCGCCCCTTTCTCACCCTCCTGGAACGTTCTGATGCAGCCCCTCCCTGCCTCCCCACACCACCTTCCCCCCCACCAATCCCCACAGGCTGGGGAGCCGAGTCTGAGTCTGGCCTGTCCCTGGTCCCTCTCAGTTCCTACCACCCTAGGGACACTGCCTGCTCCTCCTTGTCAGCCTGTGCAGACTCACGGAGACTCCGTGGGTGCAGCAGGAAGCGCTGCCTGCTCCTGCCCCTGCCCCTGCTCCCATGTCACAACCCGGCCGGTGAGAGCCCAGGGTGGCCGCCCTGTCATCCCTTGGCTGGGTCCCCTTTCCTTAGAATGGGAACAGATGTGGGCCTCGCCTGGTCAGGCACCTAGCTGTCTTCCAGTGTGCTTGGACCAGACCAGTGAGCACACCCAGCACTGACCGCTTTCCATGTGGTGGTCTGTCGAGTTCTGGGGCCTCCGTTGGGTCTTTTGTTGGTGCCTTCCAGGGACCTTGGACTTCTTCCTCCAGTACCCTCAGCCCTTCATCGACCTCCTGAAGTGGTTAGGTGGCAACCAATTCCTTTTGGGGCAGCGGCTATGTATTAGTTCCACTTTTGGGGGACAGTAGCTGTGTATTAGTTCCATTTGGGGGACAGTGGCTGTGTATTAGTTCCATTTTGGGGGCAGTGGCTGTGTATTAGTTCCACTTTGGGGGGACAGTGGCTGTGTATTAGTTCCATTTGGGGGACAGTGGCTGTGTATTAGTTCCATTTGGGGGGGACAGTGGCTGTGTATTAGTTCCATTT
>NW_022111357.1:44385073-44388141 GCF_000313985.2 Echinops telfairi
GGGGACAGTGGCTGTGTATTAGTTCCATTTGGGGGACAGTGGCTGTGTATTAGTTCCATTTGGGGGGGACAGTGGCTGTGTATTAGTTCCATTTGTGGGGGACAGTGGCTGTGTATTAGTTCCATTTGTTCCATTCCACAGTGGCTGTGTACTCCATTTTTTAAAAATCGTTTCTTGGGGCTCTTACCGCTCATAACATCCACACATCAACTGTGTCAAGTGTATTTGTACATATGTTGCGATCTTCTTTCCAAGACATTTTCTACTTCTTGAGCCCTTAGTGTACGCTCCTCTTTCTTACCCACCCTCCCACCTCGGGAATTCTTGATCAATTATATCTTATTCTTTCATATCTTACACTGTCCGTTGTCTCCCTTCACCCACATTCCGGTTATTCACCCCCTTGGGGGGGTTGGCTATCTATCCGACCTTGTGATGGGTTCCCCTGCGCTCCGGTGTGTTCCATGTTTGGGTGCTTCCTGTGTTATGCAGTATTCTGCTCACAGAACCCTTCAGTATTTCAAGTCCAAGCTTGAGAGACATGCAGCACGCGCTTCCCTCTGGTCTTCCGACTGTAGGACTTTGCACTTTTCATCATGGTGCTTTGTCCACTCTGGCTGCTCGCTGACATCGCGTCCAGCTCCTTGCCTCCTCCTCCCATTTGCTGTAGCGTCTCCACCTTCTCGGGCCAGTCTCAGAGTCTCTCCTGACGTCGCTCAGTCACGTCTCTCTCCTGTCTTTGCAGCGGCCTGGTGCCTTTCTCGTGTTTGATGTCGTTCCATGTGTCAAATCTGATCCTGAAATGATCTCCAAGCTCTACTTTGGCTCTCTCAGACTTGTTTTAACTTTTGCTTCAACTTCAACCTAAACGTGCTAGTGAGCACTTGATGGCCACTTCCACAGGTGGCCCTGGCCCTGTTCTGATAATAGTGAGCCTCTTCATCGTCTCTCCCCACAGATACAGTCAGTGTGATTCCTGCATTTTCCGTCTAGAAAGGCCCGCGGGTGTCCTTACCATTTACGTTGTTGGAAAATGGTGTTTCCAATGAATACCATTGCAAAATTCCATCACGCGATCTCCGGTGTCATTTCTACCACCAAGGTCCCATTTTCCAACAATATGATCTAGAAGGAGCTCCAGTGAGCCCAGGATACAGGCAAGGAGGTGGCGGGCTCAGAGGAGTGGGCATCAGGCTGATCTTTGGAGATCCAACTCTCACTGGAAGCACAAGTAGGGACAGTGCTGGCTCTAGTCCTGCTGGCTTGCTGCCCCAAAGGTGGAGACCAGGCCTGTCTGATGCCAGAACCCAGAGGCTAGGGCAGAGGTTAAACCCAGGGACACGCCCAGCTCCTATAGCCCTCCAGCCCTGGCCCAGTCTCTGGGCTTCCCGGGGCTGCTAAGCCTCTCTCCCAGGACTTGAGGGTAGGGAGGATTTCCCAACAAAGCTGCATGCTCCAGTCCCCACACTGGTCACCCCTCCTGTCCTCAGTGTGTGGAACAAGCTTGCAGGGCATGTAGCACCTTACCACCTCTGTTCACCCCACTAAAAACACCTAGACTCCAGGCGGCTCTAGAGCTCAAACCCTCCCTCTGTGTAAGAGTCACCTCTGAGAGCAGGGGCTTCTCTCCTCCAGAGCAGGGCACGCAGACATGACCCACACACCTGTGGCCACCCAGACTCCCCTCCTGCACCCACTGGTCGGCACATGTGCACACCCACATGTACATCTCACACCCTCACAAGTGCAGACATGCACGGGTGTCTGTCACCCACATTAACCTGCAACACAGTCCACTCGCTCACACCAGCATAGCCAGTCTCCTGGTCTACGGCTGCCCAGGGCCAAGATGGGAAGCAAGCAGGTGGGCTAGGAGCCAGGATGGGGACACCCCCCCCCTGGGCCCCACCTCCTCAGGCAGCAAGGCCTGCCACCACCCACATAGCAAATTCCATGAACCGATAGGCATCCAGTCACCTCTGCCTCCAGGCCACTGACTGTCCACTGAGGCTCAGCATGACCTCAGCTCCCAGACATTCCCAGGAGCCCTCAGAAAGAGTGTTGGTAAGCGACTTCCTGGAGGGGCCACTGACCCCATCACATTCCCCCATGGAAACCGGAGCCTGCAGCCCCTGAGCCCAGCCTGGCCACCCCTCACTGCCTTCTCTGGGCCTCCAGTCTCCTCAGGACCCTCTTAGGGTCACTACCCCTTCTCTAGGCCCAGGTCCCCTACCTCAGCCCCCCTCTAGGCCCCCACACATACATAAGCTTTACTCCTCCCTTTCATGAGAAGACAGGAGCCATGCCCCTCCCCTTGAGCCCCCATCTCCCTCCTCAAACCACTCTGAGCCTCCCAGCACCCCCTCTGAACCCCCACCTTTCTCTGAGCCTTCACCCTTCTCTGGACCCCACCTCCTTCCTCTTGCCTCAGAATAAGGCCCAGAGCTTCCCAGGGCCCCTCCTGAGCCCCTTCCTTCCCTCACTGAGGAGGACCCTGTCCCCCCAACCCCTGATGTGACGTTACCCACATCCTTAGAAGTGGCACTGGGGGGGCCACCTCTGCCCTGGGACCAGAGACAGGGCTATAGGTGAGATGACCCGGGCCAGCAGGGAGTGTGGAAGGACAGGGTGGGAGATGTCCCAGGACTAAGGCGCCAAGACCCTCCTCAGTTTTGCCCCCTGGGGTGCATCACCCCTGCCCCCTCCAGGACACCTCCCAGCCTTCCCTGCTGGAGGCTGGCCACCACCTGCCCTGTGATGGCCAGGCTAGTCCCCCCCATCTCACAACCTCACCACATTCGGGGGCATCCCTGACCCTCCAAGCAGCACTTCTGCCCCAAAGACAGCAGGCTAAGGTGGGGACCTGAGGGGGCAGCATGCCTGTGTGTGGACAGTGGACAAGCAGGTGGCGAGGGGTGGCCTCCCAACTCAGAAGCCCCCCCCCCCAAGGGGCCTTGAGGACACAGTGGGGGGCTTGGAGAGCCCCCTGGGGAGACAGAGGACCTCCTTTGTCCCCACACTCACTCCCAGTACAGCCCGCCCAGGCTCTGAACCCTCACCTAACTCCC
>NW_022111357.1:44388241-44417907 GCF_000313985.2 Echinops telfairi
CTTCTGCCCCAAAGACAGCAGGCTAAGGTGGGGACCTGAGGGGGCAGCATGCCTGTGTGTGGACAGTGGACAAGCAGGTGGCGAGGGGTGGCCTCTCAACTCAGAAGCCCCCCCCCCCCAAGGGGCCTTGAGGACACAGTGGGGGGCTTGGAGAGCCCCCTGGGGCAACATCCTGGGGAGACAGAGGACCTCCTTTGTCCCCACACTCACTCCCAGTACAGCCCGCCCAGGCTCTGAACCCTCACCTAACTCCCTGCCCTGCCCTCCCGCCTGGGGAGAGCCAGCCAATCCCCAGGTCCCAGGCCACACCCCTGGCCAGCGGTGACTCAAAGGTATATATACACCTGCGTGCAGGCCTGCGAGCCCACGCTCAGAGCGCACACACCTACCTGCTGGACCTAAGCTCCCCAACCTGGAAGACACAGGCCCGCGGCTCCCACAGCAGCCCCCACTGTGCAGCGACCTTGCCTGCCGGAACCAGTCACCAAGACAGCTTCCAGTGGCTGCCTGAAAAGGGACAACTGCCAGGTGGTCCAAGGGAGGAGCAGCGAGAGCCTCCGGGGGTTCTGGAGCCAGGCCCGCTGCCCCTGCAGCAGGCAGAGAGGACCATGCCCGCCTCCCGCTGAGTCCCAGCCTCCAGGTAAGGCCAGCACAGCAGCCCTTGCTTCTCACCTGTACCCAGAGCTCAGGTGGGGCCCTTCTCGGAAGGGTTGTGTGGGGTGCGGTGGGCACACCCCCACCTGCCGAGGCCACGACTTGGCTCGATGCCCGCCTGCTGTACCCAAGCGCGTGATGTTGGGAAGTCATGCCAGAGGCACCTGTAGCTTCATCATGACATGAGTCACAGTGGGTGGGCAATGACGAGGCTGCAGCTCCCGAGCCTCCCTGGATAGTCACAGAGCGTCACCACCACCCGGCTGCCTGCCGGGAACCCGGGCACCCTGGAGTGGGTGCTGGGACAGCAGCTGCAGGTCCAGTGGAGACAGGTTCCCTGATTAGGCCTTTGGGCTCCAGCTGGGCTTGAGAACCCCAGCGAGGGCAGCCTCCGGGGGTCATCTAGCCAGCTCGCCCTAGCTCCCTGACTGACCTGACCCACCAGAAGACGACGTGTGTCACCTCACCTGCCTTCTAGGCAGAACCTGTGGAGCCCTCCTTCCAGGGGTGCCCATAGCTCCCCCAGGTGAAGAGGCAGGGCTGGGGCTTGAGTCTAGAGGGGCTCCCAGCAGACCCCTGGACCTGGAGACAGAAGCACCCCCAGCAGGGGAGGGGGCATCTCTGGGGGGCATACATCTTTCTTGGGTGGCCGGCAAGTCATCACGGGTCCAGGTGGCTGAGCGTGAACAGCCCAAGGTCCCGCATACCCCAGCACCTTTAGTACTGCTGGACCCTGGTCACCAGCCTGAGGAGCTGGCCAGACAGGTTCCAGCCAAGGATGGGACATACCCCCCATGAAGACTGGGCCTCTGCCCACCCCTCAGGCCCTGAGCTCCCCTCACTGGGCTGGCTTGGCCCAGGCTCCTACCTCCAGGCCCAGGGCCTGAGCCCCATGCTCAGGGGCGCCTTCGTCCACTGCCAGCTCATTAGGGGGGCGGTCACTGCCTAGACAGGCCGGGAGCCACACTTACACCCACCGCCCCTTCCCAGGGCCTGTCTCCTGTGTGGGTGCAAGTGGTCTCTAAGCTAGTGACCCTGGCTCTGCCACCCACACTCTTTAAGCTGCATCTTCACCATGGGGACATGTGGGTGGCAATGGCTTTGACCTTGCAGCAGGTCTGGGGCAGAAACAGTAACCAGCATGGGGCGTGGGGTGTATTGTCTGTGCTGTTGCTCTGGCTGGGAGAGGGAGAAGGAGGGGCAGGACATCAGGTCATCAAACCCTCCCTGCTCCCTCAAAACTAGGCTGGAGGTCCGGGAGAGGTTGCTGAACTGTGTTCTTCCCTGGGGTCATGGAGACGGGCTGGGCTACAGAAGAGGGGGAGGGGGGAGAGATAGAGAGACTGGTTCTCAGGAAAGGGCAGCCTAGAGTCACTTACACCGACTTTGTTTATCCTCCAGCTTGAAGGCATGTCGTCAGACCAGCGGCTATGGCACACAGCGGTGCCTCCCCCCAGCTGGAGCAGTCCCACGGCCAGGGTGCCCAGTACTCCCAGCTCCGCCAGCAACCCCGGGTCCCCCAGCTCCACCAGTAACCCCGAGTCCCCCAGCTCTGCCAGTAACCGCAGGTCCCCCAGCTCCGCCAGTAACCCCAGGTCCCCCAGCTCCGCCAGCAACCCCAGGTCCCCCAGCTCCGCCAATAACCCCAGGTCCCCCAGCTCTGCCAGCAACCCCAGGTCCCCCAGCTCCGCCAGCAACCCCAGGTCCCCCAGCTCAGCCAGCAACCCCAGGTCCCCCAGCACTCCGGGTTCTGAGAGGGTGGCCTCTCCACTAGAGTGCTCCATCTGCTTCTCCGGCTACGACAACATCTTCAAGACACCCAAGGAGCTCGCCTGTACCCACGTCTTCTGCCTGGAGTGCCTGGCGAGGTTGGCAGCCGCCCAGCCCACCAGCCGCACTGGCAATGAGGCCATGCCCTGCCCCTTCTGCCGGCAGCCCACAGCTGTGCCCCCAGCCGGGGCCCCCGCACTGCGAACCAGTCGCCAGCTGCTAGCCAAGATGCCAGCCCACCTGCGGCGGGAGGAGCCCGTGTGGCTGGAGGGCACCAAGCTCTGCTGTCGCCCCCTAGCCTCCACGCCCGGCCACACTTCGCCGGGCTTCGTGTGCGTGGATGTGGCCCTGAGCAAGCCCCCTGAGCCCGTGCCACCCTCGCCCCCACCGGGGCCCGTGAGCCGCCGGGCCCGCCTGGCCCGCTGCTGGGCAAGGTGCAAGGACTGGAGGCGCATGGCCCTGGTCTCGGCGCTGCTGCTGGTGCTCTTCTGTGTGGTCCTGTGGCCCGTGCAGTGCGCGTTCAAGACGGGGAACCTGCGCTGCTTCCCACGGCCCCCCACGGCAGCTGTCACCGCCACCACCACGCTCCCCCTCGGACCCCTGACTGACAACTAGCCAGCCAGCAGAACAGGATCTGCACATAAACCCCAACCGCTAAGACCACTGGTCCAGGAGAGCCCCAACATCCGTGAGGACCCCTCCTAGGCCTAGGACTTTCTGAGGCCTGGTCGGACAGAACAGACATGAGGGTTCCCCAAGTCTTCCAGAGACCCGGGCTCCTAGCAGCACCCCAGAGGCCACCCACCCAACCCCATCCTACCAGTAGGGAAACAGGCCCCGAAGCGCCAGACCAAAGATGGAAGCCTGAGCCGCCCGCTCCAAGGTCAGCCACCAGCAGGGTGGGTTTATCTGGCCTGCAGTGTTCACATTTCACCCCAGGCCCCTTCCCAGGCAGGGCTGGTCCCTTCCTTTGGGTAGGTGGGCGGGGTGCCCATCCTGCCCCTCTGAGGAAGAAGCCAAGGGCAGCAAGTGGAAGGTGGGCCCCAGGCGGAGCTGCCCCTCCACTCTGCTTCGCCAACTGTATTTTTAGAATAAATTATTTTGTATCCATCCTGGTAACTGGTCCTCACTCTCTCCTGCCATCCTTGGTCCCTGAACCCCCAGCTCTATCTGGAGGCACTCCCACCCCAGGAGGAGCCTCCCAGCAGATCCTGGGGCTTGGTACCAACCAGGTTCTGGAAGTCCAACCCTCTGCCCTCCAGATGGCTGCCTGTTTCAGGGATGCAGCCCCCAGCAGTGGGCACTGGGGAGCCGGGGAGCATGGGCCCCAAGGAGGATAGACCAGCGAGGGGGCACTTTCCTCTGAAGGCAGCCTTTCCATCCCCCACCATGCTCCGGCTGCAAACCAGCACTTGGACCCCTGAGCTCCTTCCTGGGAACTGGACCTGAGGGCCCACAGCCAAGTAGGTGGTGCAGACCAGGAGGCCTGGGCACAGACCAGCCCACTGGGCCTTCAGGGACGAGGCATGACTGGTGAACAGAGGAGTGTGATCCCAAAGGGCCGGGTGGATAGGCGGGCGTCTACCCCCCTGCTCACAACCCCAGGAATCCAGCCCCACCAGGCGGGCGTGAGAGGAGAGGCTGGGCCGGTGCTGGCTCAGGCAGGTCCCAGCCTCCTCACCCCAGAGCCCAGCCACTTCCTGCTCCAACCAGCTGGGACACCATGGGTGGTAGGGAGACAGACGGCTGGGTCCCTGACAGGGCAGGGAGGACACAGATCTGAGAGAGGGACACTTTACCCAGACTTCTCTCTCGGCCACCCTGTCTGGGTTGTGAGCTAGCTGCCTTGATCACCCCACCTGTGATGTCACACCCGTCACAGTCATGCACATGGTCTAGTCACAGGTGGGACACACTCACAGGAACACCATGCATGCCTCACTCCACAAGCATTCGCTGCCGTGGGCTGTGGACACAGGGTGCAGAGCACACAGAAGCCGAAACGGTCACAGGCAGGGCAAGACTGGCCCTTCTTTGCACTAATCGCTCATGTGGCCCACGTGGGTACCAACAGGGCCCGCCCTCCCTATCACTCCACTGTGAAGTGGGTTCTGGTGGTCACTTGAAACCAACCGCCATCCCGCTGTCCCACAGCCCTGCCTCTCCTTTCTCCACTCTGGGGATCCCGGTCGCAAACACACACCCCCATTTCTGGGCAAATCTTCGTGTTAAGTGCCAGCCCTTTGAGAAAGAAGAGAGCAGGAGGCTCCTAGCGGGCAGGGCAGGTCGCTAGGTCTAATGCCCTGGACCTTGTAGGTTCTCTTGTGGAGAAAGGTTGGGAGGGCTCTCCAGCACCGGGTGTGGGCACGGGATGGCCCCCAGGTGGCCCAGGAGCCTGGGGAAGGGATCGGAAGGAAGGTGTTGGCCCGGCTCCCCCGGTGCAGCCGCGCCCCATGACCGCCCTCCCGGGAGGGGCCACTTCCTGGCCGCTAGTGCCCAGGACACCCAGGTTTGGGCGGCAGCGCTGCGCCCAAGTTCACACCATCACGCTCCGCTGGAGCTTCCGGTGGTGGCAGGGGGCGTGGCTATGGAGGTGAAGCCCGCACGGCCCCGCCCCGGCCCGCACGCGCCGCCCCGCCATTTGCTAGCTGCGCCCCTGGGGGCGGGGGCGCTCGGAGCAGAGGGAGGGGCGAGTCCACTTGGGGGGCGGGGCGAGTTCCCAGGAAGGGCGGGCTAAGGGGAGGGCCTAAGGACTGGAGGGTGGGACCAATCGCTGCTAAGGGGCGGGTCCTCTGGGAGGCGGGGCCCAGGAGGCTGGCTGGAGGGGCGTGGTCATGAGGTGGGCGGGGTCGATGGGGCATAGCACGGAGGTGCAGGGTCTGGGAGCAGGAACGGGAACAGGGGCAGGGAGGGGTAGGCGCACCGATGTTGCCCACCAGGATGTCAATCACGGTGATAGCGCCAGCGGCTGGGGCGGACCAGGTGGCAGTGGCGCGTTTCCCAGCCAAATGGTTCCGGCCTCTAATACCACACATCCTAACTGTGAGGGGCAGTGAGGGCCAGTGCCCGAAGTCCCCCTACCTCATCCAATCACTGTCCCCTTCTCCCCCTGTGGGATTATAAAGAAACTTTTCCCCAGTCAGTTGCTAGACTACTGTCTGGTCCCACCACAGGTAGGGCCCGCTCCCTGCTGTTAAGGACAGTGGGCTACTTCTCCTTAAAGGCTTGGGACTAAGCCTGGTCCCTGTAGGTGGGGTTTACACCCTATTGATAATGGTTTCTATGGAGATCCAGAGAACAGGTCAAACCTGCTCAGTGACATCCAAAGTTAGGCTGCCACCCTGATCCGCCCTTCTTGTCACATGTATACCCCAACCCCTCCCCTTCCTATTGCGTGTGTATCCCCCTCTCATTGCTGTAGAACCTATAGTGCAGCCCCTTCCTGTGACGTACGTCTTTACCTGTAATTAATGGGCTTGCATGCCCCCAAAAGATATATAAGCCTGGGTTAGCAATAAAGATCCTCCTTGTCCTCCTTCCCTCCCCCTCTCTCCTGCCCTCCGGTCTCTCTCCAAGAGGACCACCAAGCGGGGCTGAGGGGAGAGCATGCTACTATGAAATGTGTCTGACTCCGTTATTTCAGTCTCTCGTCTGGCTTAGAATCTTTACTTATTATCGCTGTACAATTGCGCCTACCGGACCCACGATGACATATGTGTGAGGGGCTGGTCACCCTGACATCCCCCCACCTCTGTATCAGCCTTCTTCTCTCCCCACCCCATGCTGATACAGGAGGCGGTGACCCTCAGCTGGCACTGGGCTTCCCTCTTGTCATGAGCACAAGCACGCAGCCTCACCCGCGATGCTCAGGCTCCTCCCTCCGCACTAGGAGCGGCACACCCCTTCTGGCCAGGACCTCCTCGGGCTATGGGCTCTCCAGGAGGCAGCACTGATGAGGCTTGGAGGTGGGAGCCCAGCCGGCGGAAGTGGCCGGCCCTGTGCAATCAGACCATGCTGCACAGACTCACCATGGCTCCGCCTTCCCGACCCTAGGACAGAGGGCCGGCAGAGAGACAAACGTGCAGCCGGACACACAGCCAAGACATCCTGGGCACAAATATGCCCAGGTGGCACCCTGGCTGTGACCTACTCTGCCCTTGCCCTCTCACCCCTGCCTACCAGAGAGCAGGCGCTGTGGGGCTGAGGACGGCCACCAGGGGGCAGCAGGTCCCCAGCAGGTGGCGCAGGACAGCCCTGCCCTGGTGCAGGTAACTCCCAGAGGGAAGTGTCTGGGCTCCGGGACCAGCCCAAGAATACAGAGGTACAAGTAGTCTCAGACCTCCCCCCACTGTACACTCAGCTGGTGCCTGGCTTGGACCTGGGGGGACAGCCCCAAGTCCCCAGGCCTGGCCACTGAGCGATGGGGAGGGCAGATGATGACCACAACCAGGCCCAGCAGACTACCCCTTGGTGGCACACACATACGCACACACACACTCATACAGACACGTGCACACATGGACAGGTTCACACACACAAACGCAGCTGTACCTGCACACATGCACGCACACACATATGCACGCACACACATATGCACGCACACACATGTGGGACAAGCCTGGTCAGGTCAGGGCACCTGCTCACCGCCCTCCCCTGACATGGTGTCCTGGTCACTCCCGGGGGCACTCCGAGGGCCTCCAGCAGCTTTGCCCCCTCTTCTTTCCCTCCCTCTCCACCCCCACAGACAGGCTGCGGAGCTGCCCAGGTTCTGGGTCTTGCTTGGGTCGCTTCCTCCTGGCGCCTGGAAGGGTGAGGCCTCTCACACCCTCGGCTTCCTGAACATTCCCTGGGCTTTTTCCAACCCCAAGGGAACACAGCCCTGCCTGGAACCAGTGGCCTGTGCCCATCACCCCACCACCACCCACACCGGGCCTGGTGGCCAGCTCTGCTTCAGCTGACTTGAAAGGGGTGGCCTTTTCCACCAGCTCTGCCTGGGGTCTGTCTGCCTGGGGTCTGTCTGCCTGGGGGGCTTGGGAAGACCCGGGAAGGGAATCCAGCCATCCAACCTCTTCCTACTGAGAGCAGTGGTGCCCTCAGTCTGACTGCCTGGAATCGAGGGAGCGCCTGGGCAGATCTGCAGCCCCTCTAAGAGCACCCTCCTGCCTAGGCCAGTGGTGCCCTCCCACACACATAATGGCCCTTTCGGGAGCTCCAGCCAGACCCCCAGGCAGCAGGCAGCTGTGCTCCCGGAAGTTGGGGAGCACAATCAAGGCCCTTGAGGCCCCCGACTCCACCCTAGGTCCCTGGGTGAACCCCTGAGCCCCTCCCCAAAGACCCCTCAAAATTGCTCCCTCTCTGCCCTTCCAGGGTCCCTTGGGCCCCTCTCCTGCTCCCAGCAGGGTGCTCCCCTACCCACATGTCAGGAAGTGTGGAGTGTTCATGGTGGCGGGGCACTGCTGGACCAGGCCCTGGACAGGGGCCATTTCTTCACTTCCACCCACTGATGTGGGGGTGGAACCGTCTGGAATAGCAGGGCGGGGTGACAAGGGCCGCGGTGGAGAATTGGCAGGAGTCCTGCCCCCCCTTCCGTCCCAGCACACACAGCTCAGACCTGCGGTGCCCGCGCTCTCTACCTGCCCCTCCTCCGGGTCCCCAGCGGCTAGAGGCAGCGTCTGTGGTTCTCACCTCACCCCACAAATCTTGGGGATCCACTAGCGATGTTTCCCCACCCTTCCAGCGCCCCTTCCTGTCTGTCTCCCACAGAGGTCCTGCCCAGCCAGAGGATCACAGCATGGCCTAAGGCCTCAAACCCACCCTCCCTGAGGCCCCTTCTCCCCATCCTGGCACACGTCGGGCTGGTCCCTGTCTGCTATGCCCCCTAGTGGCCAGCTCCACGCTCACAGGGGCTGCAACAATGAACTCAGGCTTAGGAGCAAGAACGGGATCCAGCAGCGCTGCTGCGCTCTGTCGCACGTAGTCGGAGCTGACTCAGCGGCAGGCAGGTCCCAGCAAGGAGGATTCTCCGTGGTCTGGGCAAGAAGAGGCCCACTGTGGGGTGAAATCATGGGCTCCTTCTCATGACCATGGAAGGCTCCCAGGCCAGCTGTTCCCACACACCTCCCTTCCTCAACCTCTCAGCCCAGCTCCACTGTCTGCAGACCGAGGCTGTCAGCCCCTTCCTCACCTCTCCCCATCCAGCAACACCACTGCCCTCCAGCCTGACTCTTCATTATCGACCACACTCACGGTGTAGTTACAGAATCGCCTGTCAACTTGACAACTAGAGTGAAGGGGTGGAGTCTAGCCTGATGATGCCTCCTTGTGGGCGTGGCCTTCTCATAAGGATCCTAGGAATTTCCTCTCATCCTCCCTGTTGACAAGCCACATGGAGCTATGCAGATGGCAGCCAGAGCCCTGGAGATGCATCCACCACCATTGGATCCACAAGACTTAGCAGCCACTGGCCTGTGATTTTCCTACATTTTGCATCATTGCGCACGATGCATGAGTCTGAAAAGGAAACCATGGAGTAGTATTGACATAGGGGCTAATATTGGATTTATGGACTCGATCTGGGCTGAGCTGGGATGTTTTCTCGATATACAATTGCTCTTTGATATAAAGTTATTTCTTATACATACCAGGGGTTACCCCCCCAAAAAAAAAAAAACCAAACTTCCCCCCTCCCTCCAAATTATGTATTTACTTTTTAAACAAAACAACCATATCACCTTCCAAATACTCTCCATTACACTTAATACATTTGTCAAATCTGCAACTCCATTCTTGGAAACATTTTTCAAACTCATCTGTCTGGATGGCTGACAGCACCTCCCTCACTTTTTCTTTACCTCTTCTACTCCATCAAATTGCTGTCCTTTCATGTCCCTCTGCATTCGCAGAAACAAAAAGAGGCCAGGGGAGTAAGATGCACGGGGAAAGAGAGGCATGCTGCTTTTGCCAAAAACTGATGCACTGATAATCTCCCAAGGAGTCTGGGTGGCAAGTGGGTTGAGCTTTGGACTGCTAATCAAAAGGTTGGTGACTCAAACCCACTAGCTGACCCTCAGGAGAAGGGTGAGGCCGGCTGAGTCCACAACCATTCAGTCTCCGAAACCATAGAGAGCATTCTCCTCTGCCCTAGAGGGTCCCTTTGATTTGAAATTGGCTCCATGAGAGTATGTGTCACTAGCCAATGGTTATCCACGAAGCAAGGTAAGCACCAGCCTAGTTGTGCTTACTTACAGCAATGGGAGGTCCAGGAAGGATGAAAAGGGACACAGATTACCCCGATGCTAAAATGACGGGAGTTTTTGCTTTCTCACTTAAATCGTGTTTGTTCCATGCGCCTATCATTAACACACACACACCAAAGAACATTTTGTTTTCTTTAATGAAAAACAGAAGTTGGAGAGGGCAGGTCATCTGGAAGGGGGCCTTGGGGCCACCCACCTCAGCTCCAAGCCTTCCCCCCTCACCCCCTTGTGGCTCCCATCTGCTCGGGTGGCAGCTGGGCTCCCAGCTCAACTGTCTGGGGAGAGGCAGGACAGAAAACTGGCTCTAATAACCCAGGACACAAAGGGGTCCCTCTCTGGGCAGCAACCCAGCAGCCACTCAGACCCCACCCCACCCCACCAGACTGCTCTCACAGACACAGATGTGGGCTGATATTCATTCATACACACACACACACACACACACACACACACACACACACACACACACACGAGGGTAGGCCCCAGGCTTGTGAGAGAGAGTCAAGGAGTGCCCAGTCCATGGACCTGACCCCCGAGCCCCTCTCAGCCCCTCAGCCCAGCAGAGTCCCAGTTGGTGTGACATTTGACCTGCCTGGCCAAAAGGAGAGGCTCCTCGGCCCCTGCAGGACCAGGGAAGGGCCATGAGCACACCTTGTGAAGTGGCGAGACTTTATTTCACGGTGACTGCTGACATGGTTAGTAACACGATACCAGGCAGCTCGGGGCCAAGCCTGCAGCCCTCCACCAGGAGGGCAGACCCGGGGTAGAGGGTCAGGAGGGACACAAAGCTGCAGTTTAAGGCAGTTCTGGCTCTACGATCGCCACTGCCTCCCACCGCCACCAGGGCCTGGGCCCCAAGGACACCAGCCCTCACATAGCAGCCATGGTGTCCACAGCCCTTGGCCAGGCTGGGCTGTCCCAGCTCCCACTCCCCAAGTTAAATAACATCAAACAGAGCACTCAGGAGCCAGGAGCTGAGCCCAGACCCCTGGTCCATCAGAAAAGGGGAAGCAGTTGGTCCGGGCAGGCAGGTCGGGGTGGACAATGACAGCCCCGGCCCCACTCCCTTCTGGGGGGCCTCAGTGGCCTGGGGCAGAAGAGCGAGGCTTCTCCTCCCTGGGACAGATAGCCACCGTGCCTGAAGGGCAAAGTGTGTGTCCCTGACAGTAACAATGTAAATAAGTCACAGTATTGGGCACCGGGCAAGGCAAGCCCACAGTCCACAATGCACCTCTGGAGGGGGATCAGCTCAGAGAAGGACCCTGAGGGGCTGGGGGTAAGGGCCACACGGGAGCCCCAGCACCTTCCTGGCAAGACATGAGACCCATCAGCTCTGGGGACCCAAGTCCCCACCAGAGGGCAGATGTGACATATAGCAGCCTGCCAAAGGGCCTGAAGAACAGGGTCCAACACAGGAGACACAAGAGAAACATGACACACACACACACACAGGGATAGTCGGCAGGGGCCCAGGTGTCCGTGGTGTCCGGCAGAGCCCGCTCCCCCTTCGCCCCGCCACTGCTGACCCCCAAGTCCTGGCTTTGTGTTTTATTGGCAGCGTGGCTGCCTGGCGGAAGGGAGGCCGGGCCAGCAGTCCCTCCGGCCAGCACACAGGCAAGGAAATCATATCAAAAAGCAACGAGTTTACAAAAATAGAAAATAATTACAGCAGGTGGGCGGTAGCGGCAGTGGCGGCGGCGGAGGGGGTGGCTGGCCCAGCCGGCTCAGGGGGCAGAGCATGGCTGCAGCCGGGGCTTGCTGACGGCATCCTCCAACAGGTGCAGCGGGCGCTGGCCCACCACCACGTCCCGCAGGCACCCCACGAAGCCGGTGCTATAGGCCTTGGGGAGCCCCTGGCCCGGGGGCAGCTTGTCCAGGCCTCCTGTAAGTCAGACAAAGGAAGGGTGACCCATGAAGCCCAGTGACCTCAGGACTGGGGAGCTGACCTGAAGGACTCCAATAATCTGTCTGAATCTGCCTGGCCCAGGAGCGGGTAGGCCTACCCACCCCACCACCCCAGCTCTGCTGTCCCAGACTGAGCCAAGTCAGCTCTGGCCTCAGGAACATCCCCCAGGGGCCTGGGTCTGCCCCCCACCCCCACCCTGACGCCTCCCGGCCCCCGGCCAGCCCAGCACTCACCCAGCCACAGCGCTCCGCCGGTGTCTAGCTGTGAGGCGCCCAGCGGGGAGGAACCGGTCACAGGAGCCTCGTTGCCCACCTGAAGGGAACCTTCCCTTTGTGCCCTGAGGGGTGGAAGGGAGGGTGACCTTCAGTTGGCCCAGGAGCCCTGAGGAGCGTCCCCAACCAGCACCTGACAGGACAGGGCCCCCTTCCCGACAAGAACCCCTGGCCCACACTGCTGATGTGTGCCTTCGCGTCACCCTGCTGCCCACCAGCCAGCGGAGCTCCCTGCCCACCTGTGCGCCTTCACCCGCAGCCAGCGGCTGGTGTTGACGGGCACAGTGGAGCGGAGCACCACAGGTTGCGACCCCAGGTCATAGGTCATCTGCAGGTGCCCGTCCACGATGGCCAGTGCCAGGAAGTCCGCCCGCTCCGTGGTCTTGCCGCTCCACAGCACCAGCCCCTGCGTGGCCTCAGTGCGCAGGCTCAGCTCAAAGTGGTTGCTCTGCAGTGCCTTCTCGCTGGGGGAGGAGGGGACAGCTTCTCAGGAGGGGGCATGGACCGCTCGCCACTCCTGGATCCTCGGGCCATGGCTGCCAAGGCCCCCAGGCTGGAGAGGGTGACTTGGGGTGATGTGGAAGGGCAGATGGACAGATGTGGACAGGGAGGGATGGAAATGGACCAGGACACAGATAAGACACAGAAGCAGAGGGCAGGGGTGGATGTGACAGCAAGCGGAGGGGCAGTGAGGCAGCAGGTGGGATGGCTGGGCAGCGGGGCAAGGGTGAGGATGGTGGAGAGGTGGCTGGTTCCTTGGGCACTGCCCCCATGCTCACCTGTGAGAGGCCCCGGGATCCAGAGCTTCAGGACTTTAGGCGTGGGAAGAGAGGGAGGCAGGTAAGCAGGGGACAGACAGGCCAAAGCACAGGGGAGAGTCCTGGCCACCACCTCGCCACATGCCCCAGTGGGGACACTAGGCAGCACGAGGAGGAACCCGTCGCAGGAGACACGCAGGACCCTGGTTGCTGGCTCCACCCCCAAAGAGCCCCGACAGCGACACAAGACACACATGCAACACACAGCAGGTGGCAGGGTCCAGGCTGCACGCTGCGCTCAAGAATTGCAGCACGGGGTGGCATGGGATGGAGCTGAGGGCACACCAGCCCCGGGGAGGCCCAGAGATGCTTGCACACACACACTCACACACAGACGTGTACACCCACAGCCCAGGACGTGCATGTACAGTGTAGACAGATACCCACACAGACGTGGGCGAGCGAGCACACACGCACGGACATGTCTCTACAGTAAGGGGAGTGGCTGCAGGGAGCATGAGGTGCCCTGGCCCTCAGTCAAGGGGAGCCTGGGCCTGGTGGGCTTCCTGAGGTCTGAGGTAGGAGACAGACTCTAACCCCGGCCCCATCCTCCAGCATCTGGGATGGGGGCTCAGGATGGATGTCAGTGGGAACGGGGTGGGGGGTAGCAGCTGATGGATGGAAGTGAGTGTGAAATGCAGGGGGGCCGGGAGCTACTTACGCTGGGATCTCATTGGTTAGATCGCTTGGAAACAAAGAGACAGAGAGAGTGAGGGAAGTTGTGGGGGCGGGGCTGGGGGTGGGGCTACTCCCCTGGCCAAGGGGCCTGACTGCAGACCAGCCTGTGCACAGGAAGGGCCAAGGAGACCACAGAGGGGGGGTCATGCCCTACCTCTCCGTCACAGCGTTGAGGTACTCGATGTAGGTCCGCCCGTCAAAGGCCAGCGCATCCAGGTCCCCCGCGGACTTCTCAATCAGGCCTGGGACACAGCGAGTGAAGCGTGAGGGGGCTCAGCTGGGCTTCCTGTCCCCAGGGCCCACTCCCCCGTGTCCCCCAGGCACTCACCCTTCTCGCAGTGTGGCCCTGAGAAGCCCCCAGGGCACAGGCACTCATAGGCTGCCTCCCGTGGGAGGCAGGAGGCTCCATTGAGGCAAGGGTGGCCTGAGGGCTGGGTGCAGGGGTGGTCATCAAAGGACGTGACATCCACCACTCGCAGCAGGTTCTCCTTGGTCAGCAGCTGGTGGCCTTTCAGGGAGACCTGTGGGGATGGGGGGGTGGCGGGAAGGGTTGCTCTGTGTTACATCTTACCCTGCAGGTGGCCCAACCCCAGGAAGAGCATTCCAGGTGGACAAGATCCCCAGCCAGAAACCCTGTCTCCCAACCCTGGAGAGCTCCCAGCTAGGACAAGCTCCCCAGAAATCCACCTCGCCCGGACAGATCGATCTGCCCCACTCCCCTGGAAAGTGTCCCCACAGCCTGCCCAGCCTCCCCTGGAACAGGCCCTGCCCCCGGGGTACCATCTGGATGGTGCCGTCAAAGCCAGCGGACACAGCGGCAGCCCGGGCGAGCTTGCTGAAGTCAGGGGCTCCCCCAACATAGAGCGACTCCTTCAGGTTGAGGACTGTGTGCGGCACCTGGAGGGGGCTCTGGGTGAGCGGTCTGCGGGGCTCGGCCCCCTGGCCAGGACTAGGGTGCAGGCCACCCAGGGCCCGCGCCTGGCCATCTACCCGGGAGGGAGGCAGTCAGTGGCAGGCGCGGCCCTTGCCCCCGAGTGGGGTGGGGGCTACTCTAGGGAGGAAGAGGAAGGAGAAGGCGGGCGGACGGTACCTTGCGGGATTTCTGAGATCCGAAGAGCGGGGTGGGGGTTGCAGAGCGAGAGCAGAGAGCAGGGAGCAAAGAGACCGACAGACAGACCAGCCCGGCAGCGGACAGACAGGGAGAGAAAACAGACCAGTGAGAGCCGGAGGGGCGGGGCTGCGCACGCCCAAGAGGAGGGGCTGCAATCGGAGGGGTGGGGACTCACCGGGGACTCCCCCAGCACTCGCGGCCCATCGCCCACACGCAGGGCACCCTTGCGGCCGCTGCGCTCCAGCGAGACCCGGGTCCAGGTCCCCAGGGCCACGGGCTCCTTGCTCCTGTTGGGGAGGGGGCGCTGTGAGCAGGTCCTGCCCGCCTGCTGCCCACCCGAGTACCCCTGCAGCCACCCACCTGATGACCGCCGCTCCCTTGCCCAGATCATATCGGAACTCCAGGTGGCGGCCATGCAGGGCCAGCGACACAAAGTCCCCGCGGCCGTCCGTCTTCTGCCCGTTGTACAGAAGCAGGCCATTGGGGCCCCGGGCCAGGAAGACCACCTCTAGCGCCATCTTCTCCCTGGGATGACACAGGGTCCAGCAGGGGTGGTCTTGCCGCCCCCCACCATGGCTGGACCCCCTGCTGTGTCCCCTCCCCCGCCCCTTGGCCCACTGACCCCAGGTCCCGCTCAAAGGTGTGAAGGCCTCTCAGCTCTAGGTAGGAGAAGCCGTTGAAGTCTGCCAGGAAGGGCCGGGCGTCATCCCACGCCGACGACACTACAGGGTGGCAGGTAGGGGTCACACGGGGCACCAGGGTTCCGAGCCCTGATGCCCGCCCCTGAGCCCCTGCAAACCCCCACATACCCTACCAGCTCATGCCAACCTACGGTCTCAGAATTCTCACCCAGACCTGAAACTGAACCGTAGTCCCTTCTCTCACCAGCTTCTGACCCCTGGCCCCACCCGCCCACAGGGCCCTCACCTGTCTGACAGAGGGCACCACCACGTCCCAGGGGGCATTCACACTTAACCCCGCCCTCAGGCAGCACTCGGCAGGGGGCCGCCCCGTGGCAGGGGTTGGGTAGGCAGGGGCTTTTTTCATCAGCGCAGGTCAGGCCTGAGGGGACAGACAGGGTCCCATGAGGATCCAGCCCCTGCCCGGGACTCCCAGCCCCACCCACCCACACCCCGTCCTCACCAAAGCGGCTGGGTGGGCACTGGCAGAGGAACATGTCAGCCTCCAGGGCCTGGCACGGGACACCCCCGTGGCAGGGATTGGGCACACAGGGGTCTCCTCCACACTCGTCCACGCCGACGCTGCGGACTGCAGCCCCCGGGCCCATGAGCTCTAGCTGCTGGTTGTTGATGTCTAGGAGGCGGACACAGCCCCGCAGGCCCACGCCGACCGAGGTCCGGTCCAGCACCCTGCCACCGAGGGAGAGGTCAGGGCTCAGAATCCGGGTGCCTGCAGTCCTACAGCCAGCTTCAATCCAGGCACGCCCCGATAAGCCCAGGTCGGGGGTCAGGGTCAAAGCAGCTCCCTTATACCCCTCCACCTCCAGCCTCCTTGGTGCTCCCAAGCAGCTACGCCCACACCCGGGCCTGAGTTGGGGGTTGAGGGCTAAGGGCCAGGACAGGAAGCTCAGGGCCGTGTTGACACAGGTCCTCAAGGAAGCTCCCCAGACAGGATGGGATCCGGGTCGATGGCCAGGAACCAAGGTCAGTCAGGGTCACAATCTCCTCCACTCCCAACGGCCCACCCCTTTGCTGTCCGAAGAGGAGCCCAGGTCTCTGGGATACCACCCACAAGAGAGGGTTGGGGCCGGTAGGGGTGTCTGGGGCTGGCCAGGTGAGGGTGAGAGGGAGCGGCGCTCACACAGTGGCCTGGTCCTCAGGGACGCCGCCCACAAAGAGGTCAGTGTCCAGGTTGAGGCCATCGGTGCCACTGGGACTTTCACCAAGCACGGGGGTCTCGCCATCCACAGAGAGCGTGCCCTGGCGCCAGTGTCGAGACAGCTCCAGGCGGTGCCAGCGCCCCAGCTCAATGGGCACTGAGCTGGTCAGCACAGCGGGCCCAGAGCCAGTGTCAAACCTGTGGGGAGCATGGGGGGACGCTCAGGATGGTCCCAGGGACCATGCCTTGGTCCCGTGGCTCCCTTCACCCCAGGCCAGCCACCCTGTCCTGCCCACCTGAGCTGCACATGGCCCCTCAGCAGAGCCAGGGCCAGGAAGTCCTTGCCACGGGCATTGCCATTGTACACCAGCAGCCCCTGAGGCTCCAGTGCCCGGAACTCCAGTGCCAGGCGCAGTGTGTGGTAGGCACGCAGTGTGGGGAAGGCCAGGAAGGAGCGGCCCCCAAAGGCTGGCACCATGGGGCGTAGTGCTACAGGGCAGAGGGTCGGGTCGGCCCAGGGCAGGGCAGAGAAACCCATCTGCCCGTCCCCTGCTCACCCCGCCGGGCACCAGCCCCTGCCACACCTCCCCTCTGGCTCGTGTCCCCGGCTTTGTCCGTCCCCGACCCACACTCCTACCCGTCTCACAGACGGCGCCCCCCCTGCCTACAGGGCAGCTGCAGCTGAAGGTCTGGCCCGCATCCCGGTCTTGGCAGGTCCCGCCGTGAAGGCAGGGCTGCGAGTCACAGGGCCGGTGTGGCTTCAGGGTACCCGGGAGCAGGGGCCGGCGTCCTGGCACACGGTTGGGGGCAGTCGTAGGGGGCCGACGAGTGGTGGGGAGGGCTGTGGTTCTGCTGGGCAGACGGCTGGTGTGAGTCGGATAGGGGGCCCGGGAGGTCACAGAGGCAGAGGGCAGGCGGGCAGCGGTGGTGGCTCCGGCCATGGCAGTGGTGGCTCCCGGAGTGAAGATCTCAGGAACCCAGTCTGCGGACAGAGGGGGTGCCCACAGGGTCACGGGCCGGCCAGGCCAGGGGCAGGGGCAGAGTGGAACAGGCCGGGGCATGGGCACGGCTGGGGCATGGGCAGGTCACCGTGGCGGGGGCCCGGCAGTGCTCACCGAAGTCCATGAAGCGCACGTGCTCCTGCACAGGACGCTTCACCACTAGGGCCCTGCGCCGAGAGGCCTGGATCTGGCCCAGCAGGGCTCGGCCCACATCGGACGCCCTGAAGGCTGTGGCTGGGTAAGAGGGGCCCTTGCTGAGCGTCACAGAGCGTGCACAGGGCCCCCCACCTCCTGGGAGGGCCTGGGAGCACAGGGGGCTCACTGGGGTCAAAGTGGGCCTCCACGATGGCGCGGACCGAGCTGCCTGGCCCCAGGTCCCTCAGGCGCACGCTCCGGAAGTCCTTCTTGACATCGGAATTGCGGAAGAGGTCATCCAGCTGCGGGCAGGGAGTGGGCGCACGGCTCTTGGGGGTGCTCCGGTGGGGCTGAGAGCTGTCTCCCTGCCCCCTGGCTGGCCCGGGGCACCTCCTGCCCCTGCCCCGCTGGGGCTGTCCTCACCGCACTCTCGATGCTACGCGCAGTCTCCCCAAACAGCTCCGACTTGGGGTCGGCCATCTCAGGCGTGTAGAACAGCTCCTGCCCCTCAACCCCCTCGAGCTCCAGGACACCCTGGAAGGCCCTGGTGGCTGTGGGGAAGGGGGCAGTGAGGTCCTGCCCAGAACCCGCCTGGCCTCCCAGCCAGCCTCGGGCACGGCAGGCAGCAGGCAGCAAGCCACGCGGGGGCAGGGGCGGGCGGAGGTTAGTCAGATGGCGATGAGGTTAGTGGGGACCCCTGGCGGGGACTGGCATCAGTTACCACGTAGACTCCTCGGGGCGACGCCCCAGGCTGGCTGATGACGAGAGACATGTTAGCCACGATCTGTGGCCCTACAGTGTGGAAGCTTAGAGCCCTCCACACAAGTGTGCAAAGGCCGAGACCCTACACACACAGAAGACCACCTGCAGGCACGGGCCAGTCATGCCCAGACCCCCGTCGAGGGTCTTGTCCAGCTCCCCAGCCCCACGGCCACTCACTCACCCGGGCAGTTGGAGCCCTCTGGGTCCAGCAAGGCCGTGGTACCATCTGAGCAGCAGCCCAGAGGTGAGTTATAACAGGAAGCCCGCTCGATAGGCCCCGGGGCCACAGCGCCGGGGTCCTCAGGGAGCTCCAGTCCTGGGAAGACAGGGTGAGCTGAGGCCCCGCCAAGCCTGACGCAGGCCCCACCTTCCCAGGCCCCAGGCCCCGCCCACCTCCAGAGCCCGCGCCACTGGCTTCCAGGTCTCCACTCAGGTCCTCGTCCCCACTCCCGCCATCAGCGCTGCCTGATTCGCTGAAGGCCCCCGTGGCCAGGCTGGGCAACAGGGGCGGTGCTGTGGGCGGTACGGTCAGCGCTGGCCGCCCTGTGGTCCTGGGCATGCTGGCGGTGGTCCACGGCTGCAATGAGGATCGTGGGGTGGTCCAGCTGCGGGGGCTGCTGCTAGGGACCAGGGGGAGGACGCTGGGGGGAGCCGGTAGTGCCCCGTGAGTGGCAGACCCGGCGGTGGCTGCAGGTGTCGGGTGGGCGCTCGGAGGCACGGAATCTGTCAGGAGCAAAGCCAAGGTGTGGGCAGGGCAGGGCGGCGGCGGGCCGCCCTGGCTGGTGGCAGGGCAGTGGACGCGGGACCTCACCCTGGCAGGGCCCCAGACTTTGGACGAAGATGTCCAGGCCCTGACGGCAGGCAATGGTCCTCAGCTGGCACTCGTCGCCGTACGTGATGCCGTCAGACCCGCAGACCTGCAACAGGCACAGAGGCTCGGGGCCGTGCCTGCGCACACACCCCCACCACCCACAGCCACCACCCACATCTCCTGGCACCTACCTTGGTTGCATTGGCCTCTGAGCATGTGGGTGTCGGGCACATACAGTGGGCGGAGCCAGCTTCCTCCACACACGAGGCACCGAACTCGCAGTGCATCTCTGCACAGGTCACAGGGGCCGCGGAGCCTGGGGGCACAGAGGCAGGAGTCCCCGCCGGCTGAAGCAGCCCCTGCCCCCCCACTAGGACCCACCCCAGTACCAGGAGCCTGGCCAGCACCTGGCCTCACCCTCACCTGCTTCACAGCCGGTGGGGCCCAGCGCCCGGCCGTCTGGACACTGCCCGCACTTGGGACCTGCTACCCCAGGCTTACAGGAGCACAGCCCGCTCATCTGCTCACAGTCGTCCCGCACGGCGCCTCGGGAGTCACAGCTGCAGGCTGGAGGGAAGGGAGAGCCATCTGATACCCTGGCCTCAAGGGGAGGGGATATCCTTCTTTGATGGTAGGGTCCCCTCAGCCAGTGCCAGGGTGGGGCGGAGAACCACCCCACCCACCCCTAGCCAAGGACACCGTGAGGGTGGACGCACAAAGTGCGCAGTAGGCCCCAGTCCCTTACGGGTGCAGCCACTCCGGCCATCGGTGACAATGCCACGGAAGTTCCAGAAGCCCGGCTCACAGCGGTCGCACTTGGTGCCCCCGACGCCGGGGCGGCAGGAGCACTGGCCGGAGGCTGGGTCGCAGGAGCCCCCGTAGGCGCCGTGCGGGTTACATTGGCACACGCCTGCAAGGCCAGACAGGGACATGGCTGTGTGCCCACTCGCTCCCCAGCCCCCCTGAGCTGCCGGCCGGCCGGGGCAGTACTCACTGGGGCAGCCAGCCAGGCCCACACCCTGAGCAGCGGTGATGTTGTCCTGGCAGCAGCCATAGGGGGTCTGGATGCAGTGGGGGGCGGCCAGGGGGGGCAGCGGGGCTGCAGTAGGCCCTGTGGGAGGAGCAGAATTCAAGCTGCGGCCGGGGTCCCCGTTTAGCTACTCTGCCCGTCGGAGGCCAGCTCCCACCCAAAGTTGGGGGCCTTGGGACAAGGGGCAGAGGGGAGGTCTGCACACACAGGACTGTGCACAGCAAATACAAGAGAACACACAAGACCACATGCATGGAACACCGGCGACCACGTGCACACAGAGCACACAGGACCACAGGACCACATGCACAGAACACACAGGACCACGTGTGTGGAACACCGGCGACCACGTGCACACAGAACACACAGGACCACGTGACCACGTGCACAGAACACACAGGACCACGTGTGTGGAACACTGGTGACCACGTGCACACAGAACACACACAGGACCACGTGCGTGGAACACCGGTGACCACGTGCACACAGAACACATAGGACCACGTGCGTGGAACACCGGTGACCACGTGCACACAGAACACACAGGACCACGTGTGTGGAACACGGGTGACCATGTGCACACAGAACACACAGTACCACAAACACATAGGGCCATGTGTACACAGCACCTACAGGACTCCACAGAGACCACCACCTAGTTGGAGCCTAAGTGACCACATGTACACAGAACACCTAGTCCTGTATATGTGCACATGCAGGGAGAAGACAGACCCACTAAACAGAACATAGCTGATCACATGTAAACAGAACATAAAGTACCACGAACACTTAGGGTCCTGGGCATAAAGAACAGACATGACCATGGACACATAGGACACACAGTAACCTGCACATGGAACACAATGCGGTCACTAATACAGTCTTCTGAACACAGGTGTGCCTAGGGCTATGCACACACCCAGAAGAGTGTGTGTACAAACTGTGTGCACACAGATATAGGAAACCATGTGCAGGCATTCACATGCATGCTCTGAGTCACAGCCACACATTTATACACATGCACGTGCACACGTGTGTGTGCGGGAACTAGAACAAGGGCGGTGTGTTTTCCGAGTCACCATCACTCCCACTGCCACACGCACAGGACACAGCAGCAGGGGACATGGCCTTGCACCAGGGCTGGGTCCCGCATGCATGCGTACTCAGTGACCGGCCGCCAGCCTGCTGCACTTCACTCCCACATGTACATGTCAGTGTGTGCACCCCTGCACGCACAAGACACACAGGTCCTTATGTAAATGCACATGCACGTGCCTGCACCTGGCCCACTCACCCCGGCAGGCTCCCTGAGTGGCCACGTACAATTCTCGCTGGGACTCACACCTGGCCTTCTTCAGCTCACACTCCGTGCCGTAAGTGACCCCGTCAGAGCCACAGACCTGGAAGCGGGGGAGTCAGTGAGGGTGATGTGACCCCTTCTAGAGGCTGCCCAGGGCCGGGAGACGGGCCTCACCGGGCTCCGAAGGACACTCTGGCAGCTGAAGTCACAGACACACGGCCCATCCTCTGAGTCCTCGTCCCAGATGCCACCTCGCTGCCGGCACAGGTCAGGCTCACACTCGCCGTCTTCCCCGGAGCCGGAGCCCCCGGAACCGCACTCCGCTGTGGGCGGGCGGGAGCGGCAAGTCACCAGGTGGCCCTGGCTGGAGCACGCAGGCCTCCCCTCCCAGCAGCCCAGGGGCCTACCCAGCTCGCAGGGCCCCGGGCGGGTCTCCTCGATGTGCTTCTGCTGCTGGCAGGACGCCTGGCGGAGTTCGCACGTGCTGGGGTAGGTGACCCCATCACTGCCACACACAGGGCCAGGTGGGGGGCGCTCACACCGTGGACACACACACTGCCCCGCTGAGCACACAGCCCCGAAGGCACACACCGCGTCCCCACAGGTGTCTGTCAGTGGAGAGCCTGGTCAGTGGGGCGCTCAGGCCTGGAGGCAGGCCCACCACCCGCCATGACCCCCACTCACGGCAGTGTCCGGTTGAGGCCACGTGAAGGCTGATTTGATGCGTGCAGGCGGCCACGTGCAGCTCACACTCACTGGTGTAGGTGCGCCCGTCGGAGCCGCACACGGGCTGGGCTGAGGCCACACACTCAGAGGGACACACGCAGCGCCCCGTTTCGGCCTCACACAGGGCCCCAAAGCGGCACTGCCCACAGCGGTCTGGGGAGGAGGCTTGTTACTACATGGTAAGGAGCCCCCTCCCAGATCCCCCGCCTAGCCCCCGCCCCACCCTGCCTGTCACTGACCACAGGGTCCTTTCCGCGCCACGTGCGTCTCCCGGCCGAGGGCACAGGCCGTCGCCACCAGCTCACATGCACTGCCATACGTGACGCCATCGCTGCCACATACAGGGTCATAGGTGCCTGGGCACGCCTGTGGACACTCACACGCAGCCTCGCCATTCTTCACGGCGCACGTCGCCCCAAACGGGCACTGAACCCCTTGGCAAGGGGATGGGGGCTGGCCTAGGAACAGATGTGGCGCTTAGCCACCCCTGGCCCCTCCTAAAGACAAAGCCCCCCACGCAGCAGATCCTCCCAGGTAGGGGACGGAAGCAGACGAGCGTGGGCCGGGCAGGGGGACCAGATGCACAGGACACAGCAGAGAGAGGGACACACGCACATATGACAAAGGACAGGGACACAGACCTAAGCGTCACTGGCCGCAGCCCTGGGCGTGAGGGGTGGGCGGCTGTCCCCAGACACAGGAAGTTTTGTGACTGCCCATCAGGGCCTCAGGAAGGGGCCTAGCCAGCCTCACCCCTGACACCCTTTCCAAGGGGGCTCCCCCTTATGGGTTGGGGGGGAGTCCACACCCTGAGTCACACCCAGGGCTGCATGGGGAGACGGGGTGTCTGTCAACTTGCTCTGGGGACCGCAAGGCCAGGCAGCAGCGAGCACCCCTCCCCCCAGCCGCACTGGGGGCCGACCTCGGGCTGCGGGCTCCGGGGTGCAGGCGCAGCACCTCCTCCTGCCAGCAGGTGGGCTGGAAGACACAAGAGGCGGAGCCGAGAGGGGAGGCACGCCCTCGGGGCGGAGGTACATGGACACAGAGAAAGACAGGAAGAGGGCAGGCTGCCTGCCCCAGACAGAGGAAAGGGCGGTGGGCAGAGAAGCCCCTGCCCGGGCCACAAAAGACACGCTTGACGTCCAACCTGACTCGCCTCCCCACGAGGGTGAGGCCTGGCATGTCCAACCCCCACCCCCTTCCAGGTGCTGCGCAAGGTAGACAGACATACAGACTGGCAAGACTTGAGGGCAGTGGTGGGCCTGCAGGAGGGCCCGTGCCACCGTCCCCCGAGCATCCTGAGAGCTCCCTACGTGGCTTCGCCCTGCCCAGGCCCCTCGGGTCCCGCCACACAACCAGAACCCAGGCAAGGCGTGACGCAGATGTAGATGGTGGGTGATGGGCAAACCCCAAAGGGTACAGGCTGGGTGGGCGCTCACCACACGGGCCCCGATGCCTCACAGGGATGGCACGCTGCTGCTGGCACTCTGCGTGGTGGAGTTGGCACTCGCTATCGAACGTGCGCCCGTCCTGGGCACAAACAGGCTTGTAGGCGCCGTCACAGGTGGCACGGTCACACGAGCAGTGGGCGCGGCCGCGGCGGGACAGGCACACGGCATGGAAGCGGCAGGGCTCCAGGCACTGGTCTGTCACCGGGAAGAGAACGGGGAGGAGGTTGCCAAGGACACTGGGAAGTGGCCGAGTCTTAGCTTTGCGGCGCGGGGGCACCTGCGGGCCCACCTTGTGGATGACATTGGCCAGAGCGAACTTTCTGAAGGAGGATGCCCCGGGCGGCCCCGGTGCGGCCCATCACGCAGTCGTTGTCATAGGTGACGCCGTCGTCACCACACACAGGTGCCCGCCTCGGGGGACAGCTCTCGGGCCGCAGGAGCATCTCGGGCCGCCGTGTGCGAGGGTTCACCCGGCACAAGCGGTTCGGGTCATCGGAGGTACCCTGGCAGGGATCTGGGGACAGCGGGCGGTGTCAGATCACTGCTCCCTAGGCCGCACACTCGGTGCACACACCACCGCGAAGGCATTGCTCACCACAAGGGCCATCGAACTTCTTAAAGAGGTTTTCCTGGCGGGCGCAGGCCCTGCGCAACAGCTGGCACTGGCTGGGGTAGTCAGCGCCATCACTACCGCAGACTGTGCCCTCAGAGGCCCCTGGGCAGGAGGTAGGGCACAGACACACGGCTGTCTGCCCATCAGCAGAGCGGGTGCAGGTGCTGCCGAAGCTACAGGTCACGTTGGAGCAAGGGTCCCGGGACCCTGTGGGAAGAAAGGGGTGGGGTCCAGGCAGCGGAGCCATTGACCCACCAACCCCCTACCCCTCCCATAAACCAAGCCTAGTCTTTTCAGAGCTCTACCCCACTTTGCTCCTCATTAAGCCCCACCAGGCCACGCCTCTTACAACCCCCCCGCCCCCAGCCAAATCCCTGGGTCTCACCAAACCAGGCCCCACCCCTACCGGGCCCCGCCTCCCCATCTTGTCACAGCTCATCCTGCATTAGGCCCCGCCTCCCATACAACAGGCACACACCCCCACTCAGCTCTCAAGCCCCGGCCCCGCCTCCCTTCGTGGTCCCACCCCCACAAGCCCCACCCAGCACGCCCCGCCGCGCCCCTCCTCACCGCAGGCGCCTCGGTTGAGCAGGCGGATGCGGCGCTGCTGGCTGCACTGCGCACGCTGCAGCTCACACTCATTGCTGTAGGTGGAGGCATCCGAGCCGCACACAGGTGCCACCACGCTGGGGCAGGCGCCCTTCTTGCACACACAGGCGGCTCGGCCAGGGCCCTCGGCATTCGGCTCGCACACGGCACCAAAACCACACAGCATCCCCCGGCACGCTGGAGGGAGAGGGGGAAGAGGGTGGGGGGAGGGCCGTACACCGCCAAATGGCGGGGGCCACGGTCTCATTGCCCCGTCCTGTCCTCACATCGACACACCTGAGTTGCACGCAGTCCAAGCACGGAAGCCCTCGGGACATTTGCACACACGCACACTCATGTCCACACCACAGCATGCCTGCGCTCCTCACCACCGTGTACACTCTGGGCACAGGATGCCCGCCCACCAAATGTCTGTACACACTCCCGTGCACTCGTGGGGCTCCTGTCCCCTCCGCAGCCTCCCTTTCCCACCTTTGCCTGCTTCTCCAGGTGACCTCCTGTCCCCCCCAGGTTCCCCCACCCCCCAACTCTGGAAGCGCACGCCCTGGCCCTGGCCATGCCTCTGCTGTCCCTTCCCTTCTCCCAATAACTTCTGGGAAGAGCCCTCCTCATCCTCTTCCACCACCACCACCACCCCTCACCCCTCACCCCCTGCCGCTCTCTGACATAGCCTCTCCCAGGGCACTGAACTGGCCTCCCCTGTCCCCAAAGCTGCCTCCTCCCCACCCTAGCCACCACCCCCTGCTGCCTACTTCCTGCCCACTCCTTGATCTTGCTGCCTCCACTGGGCACTCAGCACCAGAAACCCAGCCCCATTGATGGCGGCCTTTCTAGGCCTCCATGTGCCACTGCACTGCCCAAAGGTCTTCATGAGCACCGTGGGGTGACAAGAGCCGGCAACAGCCAGCCAACCAAGAGCTGGCCGTGCAGGCTTAGGCGAGCACTGATCCCCACCCACTGCTGGCTGACTGTTCCTGACCCCCAGCTGGTGAAAGAGAAGGGGGTTCAGTGAGTTTCGAGGACCAGTGGGGGGCCAAGCTCAAGGACCAATGAGCTCCCTCTGCCACCAGCAGGAACAGCCAGAGACAAAGACATTAAGATGGGGAAGCCCAGAAGCCTGAGTGTCAGCCCCTCCTGGCCACAGGCTGGGCCTCAGAGGGGGCCGGGGCCGGGGCAGGCTGGGTCCTCTAGGACCCCTACCTGGCACTGGTGCCTGCTGAACAGCCACCTATGGACTGATAGGGTGGGTCCATTAGGAGAGGCAGCTGTCTGAATCCCATAAATGTTCTATTGAAGGTAATTATCATTAATAAGTCATGGGGAGAAGGGTGGGGCTCCCCACCCACCCATTACCTCCCAGACAGCTTGGGAAACAGGGCAAGAAGAGGCGCCCCCACCCCCTATCCAAGAGAGGGAGGGCTGCGCGGGGGCCCAAGAACCAGAGGTTGCCATGACAACAGGCTGCCTTGAGCTGGCGGCTGTGTCTGTCTGAACATCCCCACCCCCACCTGCACAGACTGGGTGAAACAGGGTGGGGACTGCTTGGGATCCCCACCTGTGGTCCCTGATAACCTCTCGGCAGCAACACTGGACTACTGGCAGAGGGAGGGGAAGGGCTCGCTGTCCCCGCCCCGCCCAGCTCGGCACCCTGCTTCTTACTGCCCACTGTGCCTCAGCTCCCCATCTGTAAGCAGGCTCCGTAGGACCTCCCCATGGGGCTGTGGTGAGGTGAAATGAGCCCATTTGTACAAAGCACCGGGGTGCCCTGAATGGAACATCAGGGACTCAATCAGCAACAACAGTGGCGAGAGCTGCTGTCCCCATTTTTGCTTCAAACTCTGATCACCCCTGACCTCTTCCCCTCTTCTCTCCTGCTCTCTAGTCTTCCACCCCAGACCCCTGGCCCCTCCCAGACCCACCCAACAGACACTTACTGGTCTCCAGCTGGCCACTCCATTTGACTCCAGCTCCCTGCTGGTCACCATGACCTCCAGTCACCACCCTGCCTGGTCAGCATGTTCTCTTAGTCAATATAACCTCGTAGTCCCCAACCCCTCTGGCCAGGTCTCCCGCCACCGTGCAGAGGGTGGTGTTTGGGGGCAGGAGGCCAGTAGTAACCCGGAGGGGACTCTGGGGGCCTGGTTGCTAACCTGGGCATAGTGAAGAGTTAAAGAGAGCCCAGAGTGACCAGGGGACACTGGCCCCCAGTCAGATGGGCAGGGGCAGGTCTTGCTCCTCACTTTCCAGATCACAGGAATAGTTTCCTGTTGCCTGGACTACGACTCCTGACTACTCCCCCTCCACCCCAAATAGCAGCATCTTGTTCCAAGATTCAGCTCAGAAACTACCCCCTCCAGAAAGGCTCCCTGCCCCACCGCTCACTCACAGCTCTGCCTCCATTGCAAAAGCCGGAGACCACAGAGGCTCGGGTGTCCGGACAGAAGAGAAAAAAGGTACATGTGCAGGGAGCACACAGAAACAAGTACACATGAGATAGCATGTGCACGCAACACATTCACATATATACATCTGTTACGTGCACATACACATAACAGGCACAGAGCTCCGCGTCTACCTTAATTGGCCCATGTACCATTACACACGTGTATGCCCACGCACACATTCACACAGTTACATGCTCCCTTACGCCCATGTGGCTGAGGCACAAATGAGGTCACCTGACACAATCCCGGTGCCACAAATGGCAGTGCCACCCTGGCCAGCGCACCTCCTCACTGCTCACTGTTGCCCTCACAAACACGGGGCAACTGTGAGCAGTGAGGTCACCTCTGGGCCCTGCCATGGCCTCTGCACATGGGCCTCTGACAGGCCCCCCCACCCGGGGAGCTCAGCCCCCCACAGTCCCGCTTTCCCTGCACAGAAGGCCTCCCAAGCGATGCTGGAGGCGGTGGTGGTGGCTTTTTATAGCTGGCCTGTTGGCGAGGGGCTATATTTAACTGCCTGCTGCCCCGGGTTTGGGGAGGACGGCCAGGATGCCCAGCCCTGCCTCAGCCACAAGCCTGTGGTAAGTTGGTTTGCATGGCCACGCCGTGGCATGTAGTAGTCAGGGAATGCGTGCTGGGTGATATGTCTCTGTGGAGAGGGGGTATGTGTGAGGGGCAGGCGAAGGCCACCAGCCTCTGAAGCTTTGGAGAAAGTGGGTGTTGGGAGAGGGGAGGGCAGCCTTGCTCCCAAGCCCAATCCTAAATCTGGAAGCCTCTTGGCTTCTTGCCCAATGGCAATGGGAGCCATGGCAAAACTCTCCCCAGACCACCTCCACCCCAACCTTCCTGACTGGACAGTAGCACAGCCTCTTGTCACGGGCAGCAGAGGACTGAGCGACAGGCCCCATGCTCTTTGCCCGCCTCATACCAACGGTCACAAGTGGTGTGGTTCCTGCAGGGGCGAGACAGGGCCCCAGAGCTCACAAGTCTCCTCCTCTGACCAGGTGACTCCAGTCATGGGGAGAGGTCTTTCCCCACAGGCCCACTCTGGGGCTCTGAAGGGCTCATGGGGTAGCCCTTTTGCTTCTGTAGGGGGCACTCCTGGGGCTTCCTGCCAGACAGAAGATGAGGGGAGGCCCCTCACTGGGTCAAGGGACAAAGGGATAGAGGCCCAGACCTGGCCACCCCCAAGTCCCGGGCCTTCAACATCCAGAAGTGGCTTGGGCCAATTCTGCAAACCAGGGCCACGTCTGAGGAGAAGCGCTCAGGGGCACCCTCCAGCCCCTCACCAGGGCGATAAGCACAGCCTGGGACGTCCAGGCATATCTGCCAGGTAGGGGAGAGATCCTGAGGGCAAACCTGGGAACTCCGGTGGGGGCGGGGGGCGTGGAGCGGCCCAGGACAAGAACCTCCTTCACAGCCCCCAGGAGCCACTGGCCCCACCCCAGCCCTACTCCCCTCTGCTGGCCCTCCAGCAGTGATGCTGACAGCTTCCTTCCTTCTCTTCCACATCAGCTCAAAGGCAGCAGCCCACACACAGGGGAGCCCAGGGAGGCTGACCCCACCCCACAAAGGTCAAGCGGGCCAGCCCCGCCCTCTTGATCACCACGCCCCATCCGCTCCAGCCAAGGTCTGGACAGTTCCAGGAAGAGACCTCCACTACACACCACCTCCCAGACCCTCCCCAGGAGCCCCAGCCCCCTCCCCAGACAGCTAGCCCTCCAGCTGAGGGCTCTGGGCTCCGCCCTCAGCGTTTCTGTCTCTATCCAGAGCTGTCTCCATCTGCACAGAGTCTGAGACTCCAGGGACTGGTTCCTAATTTCATGACAGGGCCAGGGAGGCCCAGAGAAGTGAACAGGCATGGCCAGCGGTGAGCTACGCAGCCGGGAACCCTCGCTCCCTCCTCTGGCGTCCCAGCTCCAAACACACCCTACCTCCTCCAAAACTGACCCCTGCCCTCCTCCAAGCACAGACCACCCCCAAGCTGGGCCGGAGCCCTGACTCACCATCCAGAGGTCGGGGGGCTGGTGTGAAGTGGGTCCCCGGTTTATCTGGAAGAAAGAAATCACGTCAGACCCAGGGATGAAGTCCTCCAGGGTCCTTCCCTTGCCAGATCCCAGCCACTCCATGTCACTGGCTCCTCTCACCCTACCCTCCATGCCCCCACCTTCCACACCCCACCCACCACACCTTCACCCACACTACAGCACACACACACACACACACACACACACACACACACAGAGTCCTCAGTCTAGTAATGTACTTTCCTCAGCCCCAGCAGCTGAGGTGGAGACTGGAGAAGGCTGGTAACCCTGGCCCTGACCCCCAGTGACAAGGAGGCCCCTGCTTTCCTTCACCTGCCAGGCCATCAGGTATGGTGACATGCATGTCCCATCCCACCCCAAGCCCCAGTGCAGCTCAGCAGGCACCTCCCTTTCCCAACTCCTGCAGAAAAAGTTACTCTCATCAAGGGCCAG
>NW_022111357.1:44419051-44420836 GCF_000313985.2 Echinops telfairi
GGGGCCGGGGCCCGCGGAGGGTGGAAGGGTGGAGCTGGGGTGGCGAAGGTGAAGGCTGGAGGTGGTGCAGGAGCCCGGGGGCCGGGAGAGCGGGCGACCGGTGAGGACCAGGACCGGGCAGGAGGCGAGTAAGCACGGCGTTCCTGTGTTTACTAATCGGTAGAGACCCTGGGCACCTGGGGTTCACTACCTCTGTGACACGCGGAGCTGTTCCCGGTGCCTGTGCCTTTAAAGAGAGGTGGGGTTGGGTCCGAAGGGGCTGAGGGTTGAGGGGGAGAGCTGCCCCTTCGACGCACAGGTAGAGAAATGTGACCTCGTCCGCTGGTCCGCTACACGGGTGGGTCATAAGGCAGCCCGGATTTACCTTGCTTATGGGGTAACGCATACTGGCTGGGGTGAGGTCTGGGGAGGGTCTTTCCGGGACCCCGGAGTGGAGGCTGGGGCCTGCACTAAGTATCTAATTCTGGGCCGTGGGTTGTCTGTCACTGGTGTCACTGTGTGTTGTCTGCCGGGGTTTCCCTCCTGTGGGCCCCACCCTGTTTTGGGGGTGGGGGTGTAAGCAGATGAATACACACAGGTGGGTTGGGTCGGGTGGAATGAGCCCAGAAATCACATCGTCCACCTCACTCCTGACAGCCACATCCCAAAACACTCCCCAACTGCCCCCGGAGGGACATGCAAATGAGATTCATGCAAACAAGCCATATGCAAATAGTCTCCCGAGATCCCTTGAGCCTGGAGCGCCCCCCAGAGGCTTCCCCCAACGTGATGGTACAGCAGGGAGGTCCCCACCGCCCTGTGAGGCGCACCAGGGAGCCCAGAGCTGGTCTTTGGGCATTACCTCATGCCTTGCCCCTTGCTTAGTTGGGGTGGTGAGGAGCCACCCCATCCACCACTCTCACCTTGCCCAGGCCAGGGTTACTCCTCGCCCTGTTTGAGAAGAGAGGCCAGGGTGACTGAGATCCTCCTCGGAGACCCCAGGCCCAGTACCCGCCGCCCAACCTACAACGCCCTGAAACCCACCCTGAAACTCCCAACTTGCCTGCACATTTGCCCCTGTGCCCTGCAATGGGGCATCTGTGGCATCAGCCTCTGGTCCCCAGGACACAACCTGGTCTCTCATCCCAGGACCCTCTATCCCAGCACCTCAGGACCTCCATTGGATGGCTGATGCATCCGTGCCCCCAGCTGCCCCCTTCCACATGCACTCTTACGTTCCCACGTGTACTCTCGCGCTCATATGATCAAGCTTACACACTCTCTGCTAACCGTACATGCCCATCCACACGCACTCATACAATTCTGCACTCTCACACACACTTGCATCCTCAGACATTGGTGCAGACTGGCACGCATGCAGTCACTAAACTGTTGCACACTCAGATACACTCAGGCGGAAGGGTTAGTTGGCATGAGGCCAGCAAGTCCTCCTTCCAGCCAAAGGGCTACTGACAGGCCACCCCCCACCCCGGCCTTCCCCTAATTCCATCTTGGGAAAGGGGTGCCAACTATACCCACCTCCCTGGGACTCCCCACAGGCCAGGCCCCCTCTGCCCACCTTTCCAGGCCAAGTAGGAATCACCCTTCTGCCTGCCCCCCACGGCACCCCTACACAGCCCCTGGATGGCCTCACCCTCCCCTCCTGGGGAAGCCCTGCAGGTGCCAGTCAGCAGGCCAGGCCAACAGCCACCACCTCTGGCCACCAGAAGGGGAGGACAGGGGAGGGGAGCAGCCTTGTGGGGGTTTCCTGGACCCCAAGCCCCAGTGCAGCTCAGCAGGCACCTC
>NW_022111357.1:44420987-44423927 GCF_000313985.2 Echinops telfairi
CTGCTGCTGCTGCTGCTGCTACAGAGAGTGGAGTGGCCTTGCCAGGGAGGAAACATAAACTGGGGTGTTTGGGAGCAATCTACTGGCCCAAGTACTTTAAGGGCTGACTATGAACTGGGGTATTGGTGAGGTGGGGTGTTGGTGAGGTGGGGTGTCCACAGGCCATGGATAGGAAGCCCGGCCAGCTGTGGCCACCACTGTGGTGGGGTCATGCAGGCCCCTTGAGACCACGGAGGGGCAGTGGTAGCAGCCTGGCCCCGCCTAGCCCCAGTCAATGCTTAGCCCCCCACAGGGGCGGGGACCTTCAAGCAGACAAAGGGCCATTGAGGTCTCAGGCCCTTTGGGGGAGGGAAGTTCCGACTACTGGAGCTATTTTGGGATCTTCAGAGCCAAAATCTTTAAGCAGTGAGCAGCCCACGCAGGCTTTGACCCCCAGTTGAACAGAGGATGCTCTAAGCCAGGACCAGCCTGGTCCCTGGGCTCACACGCACTGCAAGGTACCTCCAACACCTTCCACGCAGACAGATGTGTATGCCCACCTGCTCACTTGGGTTTGCCCACCTGCAGGCACAGTGGAGGGCCACACCCACTCGGGTTTGCCCACCTGCAGGCACAGTGGAGGACCACACGGAGGCTTGCCCCAGGCTTCCCACGCCCATGCTGGTGTTTGGCCCCGGTGTACATTTGGTGCACACATGAGGTTCTCCATCACAGACAATGTCTCTTGTCCCGCTTCACCCCCTGGGTGTTGTGTGCCCACCCCCACCCCCCAGCATGCATAAGTGCACATACATGATCCAAGCTCTTTCTCTCTCACACACACAGCGCATGCTGGTCCCCTATGTGTACACACACACACACACACACACACAGCGTGTCCCATCCCCACCCCCACACACACACAGTGCCTCTACTACCACCAGGTACTTCTCTGGGCCTTAGAAGGCAGTGGGGGATGGGAGCCACCAGAGCAAAGTCCCCTGGCAACCAAGGGTCCCTTTCTCATGCAGATGTGCCTCCTCCCTCTCCCCTCCAGATTGGATGGGACTGCTGAGAGCTGGGTTTTTGGCAGTACCCTACAGTTGGGAGGCCCATGGGGGAGCTGTGCCCCCCCCCTCCCATGTAAGGTCTTCCTTTGGCCACCGCCTTCCCACCACTCCCTCCCACACCCCAGCTGGTCTCAGGTCTGCCAGAGCCTGGGGTCCAGCTGCTCCCCACCACAAACCCCACCCCCTGCCTTCCCCACTGGGGGAAGGCTGCGTGAGGTCACAGGTGTCTGGCTCCCTGGGTGGGGGCAGGGGGAGAGGAGGGGCCGGCTGAGCAGCTCCCCTAGTCTGGGGCCTCCTGGTGTCCGGTCTCAGGCGGTGGCATCCCCTCCCCCTCCAGGGACAATGGGCCGTTCAAGGCAGAGAAGCCCTGCCGGGCCCAGCCAGCTGCCAGCAGAAGGCTGGCCTTTGGGCTGCTGCCTTCCTGCGAGGCCCCATGATGGCCCATGGGCCTCAGGTGAGGCTGGAAAGGTGGCCAACGGACTCTGCTGGCTGTGTGAGCTTTCCCTTGCCCACGGCCCAGGAGCCCCACCTGGGTTTGAAGCCCAGTTTGAAGCCCAAAACCTGCTTGCTCTTCAGGGCCTTGGGATGAAATTGGGTGGGGGAAGGGGCTCAGCCGGACTGTCTGGGGCAGCCACTGTAGGTCCTGGCCCAGCCTAGATGAGACCTCCCAGCCAGGGCCCCCACCGCCATCCAACAGCAGAGGCCCAGCCAGTGTAAGTACTGGAGGTGTGTCCTGTGCCCCAAAGCACTGGACCCTAGGGGAGGTTATGTTCGAGTTATATTCTAGCAGCTTCAGACAAAGCTCATAGGCTGCGGTGGCCAAGAGACGCTCCAGGCTTATCTATGCAGGGACCAGAAAGAGCAATGGAGCCCTGTTGCCGCCATGGTTACACACTAGGCTGGGATCCACAAGGACAGCAGTTCAAAACCACCAGCTTCTCTCAGGAGAGAGATGAGTAAAGAGGTACAGTCTCGGAAACCCACAGGGGCAGTTCTGCCCTGTCCTATAGGTCGCTATGAGTCTGCGTGGACGTGATGGCATGGACGTGAGCTTGACGAAAGGGCAGTGAAGGCTGGCCATTCGGAGTCGGGAGAGAGCTGTGGTGATGCCAGGGAGAGGTGGGGCAAGGGGCAGGTAATAAGTAGAGGACAGAGGACCCCGCCTGGCCCTGGCCAGCCACTAAGAGCCAGAGGAAAAGAGAAGCTCCCTCAAGACACAGGGTGCATCCCAGTGCCTGGTGCAGTAGATCTGGTGGCCCTACTGAGGTCGCATGGGCCAAGCTGGAGTCACTGGGGTTCACAGAGACCAGGAGAAAACACACCAGAACGAGCAGCAGAGTATAGCAATGACAGTAGCAATAGGTGCGAGGTAGGAAGGCAGCCCCAAGGACTCCTGAGGAGCTGTGGGATAAAAGTCCCCATTTCTAAGGAGAAGCCAGGGGATGGTCCCAGAACAGGGACATGAGCAGAAGCCTGGTTCCCAGCAGCACCCACCCTTAGTCAGGCTCCCAGGCATTTTCCTGCACCTCTCCACCTTCAAAGTTCAGCTCTCACCAGACTGCCTGATAAACCCTACCCCACACACAGCCCGCCCTGGCTCTCAGCAGACCTTCTCACTAAGGTGCCAGCCCCTCAAAGCCCTGGGGTCTGGACATGTGGAGGGGTGGGGGTGGGGGGTTCAGGCACCAAGGAGTCCCCAAGGCTCATAGCCCCAGGAGAGCAGTTGGAGGCACACCTGCACCCCACCCTGACTCAGCCCGAGTATCATGTGGGCAGAAGGCCAAGTGCCCCTGGAGGCTACCCCAATTCTCCCAGTGTGGAGGCTAGAGGAAGAGGCTGCAGGAGGAGAACCAGACCGCCATGGTCAGACCTGCTCTCCTGCATGACCTGA
>NW_022111357.1:44424609-44425970 GCF_000313985.2 Echinops telfairi
CAGTGCAGACACACAGACGCAGTGTAGACACAGACACACATACACAGTGCAGATACAAACACGCAGACAGTGCAGATACAAACACACAGACACAGTGGAGACAATGCAGACACAGTGTAGGCAGCACACACACACATACAGATATATTGCAGGCACACCCATGCCTAGTACAGACACACACTCATGCAGACACAGTACACACACACACACACACAAACATGCCTAGTGCAGACACACACATGCAGACACAGTACAGACGGCACACACAGGGCAGGCACAGGCGCACATGCGCAGACGGACATGGCCACAAGCGTAGATACACACGTGAGCAGCACACAAGCATGCACAGCTGGAAGCAGCCGCTGTCTGTGAGGACAGGCCTCCTGTCTCTCTCACGCCTCCACTGCGTGGGGGGGCTGCAGCTGAGGGCTGAGGGGAGGTGGGAGAGACCGGTTTTCCCCTTCCCAGGTCCCAGCTGTAAGCGGCCCTTGGCAGGGGGCCTTCTCCAGAGGAAATTCTCAGGGCCTGTGCTGAGGGTAGGCCCTGGGAGGAGGAGCCTCCCCCGCCCCCAGTGGCTCCACCCCAGCCCCTCAGCCAATCCCACCTAGGCTAGCCAGGAAAGAGCCCCCCCTCCCTGAGTTGGGCAGCACCTGACCTGGTGGCCCCTGGACAGAAGCACCTTCAGTCTCAACAGTCCTCCCACCCCAACGGGGGTCCTGGGCAGCAGGGCAGGAAGGGGTGGCATCCCCACTCCTCCCTGGGCCTAGTGATGGTCTCTGCAAGCTCCTCACCCACCAGTTCTCAGAATCTGGGGTGGGAGTTGGAGTGGGAGAGCCTACTGCCTGGGGCATGAGCAACTGGCCAAGTACCCACAGATGGAGGCCCAGGGCCCACCTGCTTTGTTGCTGGTTTGCACCCTCCTGCTGGGCTTTGAATCTCAGGGGGTTGGGGTGGGGGCTAATCCTTCGGGAAGGGAGGGAGGGAAACAGCCAGTCCTCAAAGCAGCAGGGGCAGTCAAATGACCCCAGTTACCTCTCAGAGCCACCCCCATCCCACTGGAAGCTGGGGAGGGGACCCGGCGGTCCACCACCCACAGTGTAGACTGAGGGGGGCAGCCAGTGTAAACGGGAATGGGGGAGTGCCCTTTCCATTTGCCCTTCGGCACAGGCTTGGGGGGGAGACTGGGAGGGGGTGTGTCTGGAAAATGCCAAGTGCTATTTTCACCACCAGCTCAGCCCCACCCTCTTTCCCTTGCCTAAAAGGAAGGTCACCGGGGAAGTGGGGTCCCCACCCTGGTCACCACTGCACCCCTGTGGTTTCACACGGCGGGAGGGTGGGAGGGGGCATGGACAGGCCCGCCC